>NC_090730.1:73240908-73298408 GCF_036898095.1 Palaemon carinicauda | reverse complement strand
GTGCAACGAAAGGAGGTACGGTATAAGAGCCTGACTGTGTCCGAGACTGATTTTAAAATTTGCACGCCGCCAGCCCGTAAACTCACCACATACCTCTTGTGCGCTCATGGGTTATCTCCCTACTCAGATGGTAGTTACCACCATAAGATCCTTATCTCCTATTGGTCAGCATCTGCTCTAATATATCCCATCAGGCATCTATGCATTGGCGTTCCTATTTCTTTTAGTTTCGGCAGCAGTATCATACACATTGACTTAGTGTTAGTTAGTTCACTTTCGTGACTATTGTACTGTATTGATTATGATATTACAGTACGTTATTAGCCATGGGTCCAAAAAAAGTTGCAGATGTCTAGGGAGAAAAGAAGATGATGCTTTCTATGGAGACGAAGATGGAAATAATCAAGAAATATGAGGCTACCATGCAGTTAAGTGTGATCGTGAAGGAATATGGCTTAACTGCGTCTACAATAGGAACGATCCTAAAGCAGAAGGAAGCTATCATAGCAGCAACACTTAAGGGCATAACTGCTTTATCCAGCAAGAGGAGGCATGTCCACGATGATATGGAGAGACTGCTGCTTGTCTGGTTTAAGAACAAGGAAATGGCTGGAGACACTATCACTGAAGCATTAATCTACCAGGAGGCCAGTGCTATTTTCGGTAATCTTGTGTGTGCTCAGACCAAAGCCGACGCAGCAGAAAAAACATCGAAGCAGACACCTCCAGAGTTAAAGGCTTCTTTGGGGAGGGGTTTGAAAAATCTAAGAGACGCTCTGTCGTTCATTCGGCGTTGAGTCATCGGGAGGCTGCAAGCTTGGACAGGAAAGCGGCTGAAGCCTTTGTTAAGACATTCGACGAGTTGACTGTCCAGGAAGGCTTCAGCGCCCACCGAGTCTTCAACTATGACAAAACCGAGCTTCTTTTTTGTAAAAAAAAATGCCTCATCGAAAGTTCATCACTGAAGAAGAAAAGAAACTACTTGAGCACAAGCCTAGGATAGACATACTTACCCTTGCACTCTGCAAACGCCAGTCGGGATTGTAAGCAGCAATCCCTGCTGGTGTAACACTCTGATACGCCTGGAACCTTCAAGGCCCACAAAATACTTCAGGTTTGTGGAGGGCTGAGGCAAAAGCCTGGGTAACAAGGCACTTGTCCTTAGAGTGGTTAAATGTTTGTTTCGGCCTTACTATGAAAAAGTATTTGGAAGAGAAGCGCCTCTGTCTGAGATGCCTGCTGGCGTTAGACAATGCCCCTGCTCACCCTACTGTTCTCGAGGAAAATATCCTAGCACAGTATTTATTCGTCAAGGTTCACTATTCTTCGCCTAACACAACCTATCTTCTTCAGCCCATGTACCAGAAAGGGATTTCAAACTTAAAAAGCTCCACAGTAAATATCTCTTCAAGAGAAGTTTTGAGATCGCTGAGAGCACAAACTTCACCCTTCATCAAATTTAGAAGGAGCATTTCGATATCAATATATGCCTTGAAATCCTCGATCAAGCTTGGTGGGAGGTTTCAAGGCGCACCTTGTTCTGTGCATGGAAGAAGCTGTGGCCTGATGCCATCTCCGCACAAGATTTTTAGGGCTTCCACGATGGCCAGCCCGAAGATGAAGAAGGAAATGTTGACGATCCTGAACATGTTGCTCAATATGAGGTTGCTGTGACCGTTACACTCAGGCAGAACATGGGTCTGGAAGTTGATGGGGCCAACATCAATCAGCTTATCGAGAGCACCGAGAGGAGCTTACGATGGATGACCTGAAGGAGTTGGAGGCCATGCAACTGAGCAAAGTTCAGGAATGGTTCTCTAGTAGCCAGGGGGATGAGGATGACCCATTGACAACGGCAGAAATTAAGGAGGTTCTAGCTGGCTACTATAAAATGGTGGCTACTGTAGAAAAAAGACACCAAGAAAAAATTATTACAGGTCGTTCGCTTGAATATGTAAATGACCTTTACCTAATTCATTTCAGGAAAATTTTAAGAAACGGGTAGAAACAAGCATCTTTGGACATTTTTTTTTTTTATAAAGAAGCCTTGGGTACTAGCTGGCCAAGCGTAAGATAAAAATCGAAAGAAAAGTGGGAAGAGTGAAGATATTAGTTAATTAAATTCAAAAAATAAAAAACGTATAGTGAAAAAAAAAACACAAACTGGAAAAAGGCAAAAAAAAAATAATAATAAATAAGAAAAATTTAAATTTGAAGTTTATCGTAAAGTTACGTGGTAATATTGCCTGTCATTTGTTGGTGTGTTTCATAGAAATAAGTGTTAACGTTTTCTGTCATTTATTAATCTGTTTTGTAAAGGTAAGTGTTTATGTTTTCTGCCACTTGTTAACGTTTTCCACTGTTTGCCATCTTCCTCTACCGCCCCGCCAATTTGTTCTCGGGGATCACGTCACTCAAAAGGTAAGGTTCCACTGTTTGTTACAAGTTATTATTGAATGATTCAAATAATTGTACTGTCATTGGTCGAATACTATATATTGGAGAGTATCCTTTATATAATCAGTTAATGTGGTGTTTTTACATGGCCTGGAACGAATTAGGCTATTTACATGTTAGAAAGCCACTACGGAACCAATTTATTTCGAGTTGTGAGGCAATATTATATATAGCTTGATTGGCTTGAGGGCACACTCGAGCACACTACTCTCTCTTATTTCTGTTCCTCTTGTATTTTCTAAAAAATTTTATAGTCTAATTATGGAATATTTATTCTAATGTTACTCTCCTTAAAATGTTTTATTATATTGTTGATTACTTCTCTTGTAGTTTATTTATTTCTTTATTTACTTTCATCACTGGGCTATTTTCCCTGTTGGAGCTCTTGGGCTAATATCGTTCTTTTTTAATTAGAGTTGTAGCTTACAAAGTAATAATAATAATAATAATAATAATAATAATAATAATAATAATAATGATAATAATAATAATAATAATAATTAGTACCTCATTCATTCTTAGACGGTTAAAAAAAATGTGTCGTTATACTGCGAATAATGAGACTCCTTGCACCAGAGATAATTACTGAAATGAATACAGCACAAACATTCTAACTCGAGCTATACATCGAGCACCTCCATCTCATCAATTCTAAACGGATAATAATTTTAAAAATGGTATCATTAAACAAGGCGTTCATTTCATGAAGATGGATTCCAAGCAGTCGAATGGAACAATCCAGAATACTTTTATTTTTGTTAATCAGGTTAAAAATAGCTTCTGTAATAAACTTTTTTTTTATTGGCCACCATCTTGAGTTCTTGGATTTTATAGTTAAAAAGGAAAGATTACAAAATTCAACGTTAAAAACTTCCTAATGTTTCTGTTATTGTAGTCTAATGTTTATGCAGCAAGTTACACACATCCAAAAAAAAAATGTACCCTGTCTACGATTTCCTCCAAACTACAAATGCCATCGGACTTCATGTCAATAGCTGTTGAAGCCAAAGGCTCTTTCAAACTCTGTCGTCATTCTGTTATTACATGGATTATTTTTAGGTCAATGACATCCTTATAGAAAAAAAAACTGTTGATCGTTTACATGCAATTGTCTTCTTTATGTCACCCCTCTGAGGCCTATAAATACCGGTCTTTTCCCCCAAATAGTTGCTTTGGAGCTGCTTCATATTAACACTTCGTCTTCTCGCAAGTTATTGGTGACCTCTATGGAGTGCATATGACACCCAGCTCACCTCCGTTATCACTGCTTTGTCTGACGTATCCTATGACGATTCCGACCGCTTACTAAACCTCGTCTGTCAATGCTGACGAGGTAACGCTCATGTCCTTCACCATCAGAGATGGTATGTTCTTTTTTCAGTGCACCAAGGTTATATTTCGTATAAGCATAACTTGTTCAAGCAGCAAAGCTGACTACATTCTCGTTTCAATCTTCAACGACACTTTCCCAAAAATTTCTGATTGCTTTGCTAGAAAAAGGGTGCTCCATATGATATGATGGCATCTAGTCATGATTACTGGACCAGTACTTACCATCACATGACCCCCACACTTTGTATACAGTCTTGCCTTCATGGGCGAGGTGTTGACATCGGAACCGTCGGGTCGCACACATTCCGTTAAGTAATGTACTCAACAGGGTACAAATTAAATCCACTTCTTAAGGAGAACCATATGCAGCAGGCTAAAGGGGAATAATACTGATCATGTCTCTATGTGCCATCGATACCCTTTGATCTCTTACTGGCTGTTGAGAGAACTGAAAAATCTTGGCTATGGAGAATTCCAGAACTTTTATTCCAGCTGTGACCATGTCGTGGAAGGATCTTCCTATATATGATATACATATTTTTATGTTGTTACCAATTGTAATATTGTCTATTCATTATGTTTAATATAGGTTATTAATCTCCTCATTTCTATTTATTAATTTTTTTTTTTTTACTGTTTTTGCCCTAGGGTTTATAACAAACTAGGGTTTTAGATTATATGGTAATAATGAAAATAATAAAGTGGAAGGGGAACAGTTTCTGGTGTTTTGGCTTACTCTTGTGGGAGTCGTAGAGGAGGGCAAGAGTGAAGGCGATAGTTGGCAAGAGCAGGTGACAATAGTTCACCATGCCAAAGAACTCCTTCAGTGCTTTGATGGTCGAGGGCATGAGAAACATCTGTATTGCCGATACCTTCTCGGGGATGGGATGAATACACTTATGAGTCATGCAATGACCTGAGAAGGCAGCTTTCTAGTCATCAAAAGGTACACTTGTTGTTGCTAATTGAGCTGCAGGCAGTTAAGGACGATATGTAAGTGATGTAGGCGGTCTTCTTTGGAGGGGGAGAATATCAGTGTATCATCTACATAACATATGCAGAAAGGAAGGTAGTCTTAGATACTATCCTTGAGTCGTTGAAATGTGATCCATACATAATGAAAGACAAAGTAAGAATAATTTAAAGTATAAGTGCCTGAGACGCTAGTGATATTTGAAATACGGATGTCTTCTGGGTTTATGGATGCCTGATAATACCTCTTCAGGAGGTCAAGGATCGAATATACATAATACCGTGATGGTAGATATTATTGTCAGCAATGTTGGAGAGGGGGTAGTGGTCTAGTTCCATATGCATAATAAAAGTCTCAGAAATCCCCACAAGAGTGTAGATATCTATCCTTCTTCGGGATGATGTTCAGAGGTGACAACCATAGGCTTCTAGCCTTTTAACCAGGGCAAATTTCTCCCATTTCGGGAAATGTGTGTTTAAAAGCTGCCAAATGTTCTGGTGTGGAATGCACGAATTTAGTAAACTCTGGAGACCCTGTCGTCTTGGTATGATGATTGACACCATGCTGGGACGTGAATATGGCCGGCTGACGTAGTTCTGGGCAGAAAACCTTCAGATCTAAAGTTGGAAGGTAACTTAGGCATCTGTGGGAGCACTGATGCGTAGAGCAAATTCATAAGTAGCAGGTGATAAAGGTTTGGATGACTATGAGCTGGCATTGACTAATAGTTATTATGCAATGTCAACAAGGAAGTCGAAATGGGTGAGGAAATCCATACTAATGAGAAGCCATGTAATGTTGATGATGAGGAAATTTCACCATTACTGGGCCACTCCAGTTGATAGTGTCAACGTCTCATAACCATGGATTGAGGTATTAGATCCATCAAAGGCCACTAGGCAGACCTCAGCAGTTTTTGAATGACTGAGTAGTGCTCTTAAGAAAGAAGGATCATGGGATTGGGAAACGATAGGTTCCCATATCTATCAGAATGCACACATAAGAGACTGATTCTTGAAAAAAAGCAGAGATTTATTAAAAGGGGAGCACGAACCGCCCTAGGTGATTGCCATTGACATTAGGTAGCACATTTCTCAGCATCAGCCATGAATATGGAGTAGTAGTAGCGCAGACGAGGTCAAGGGGCGTCATTCAGTTGCTATTGAAGACGTTGGTGGGGGTGTGATTGTTTGGCAGCATACGCGGTTTGTGAGAGGCTTAAGAGCTTCGCAAACATATGACAAGGTGGGTGTCAATGTCATACAGTATTCACCTTAGCTTCAGTTGCAGTTGTATGGTTTTACCTGACATTATGAGCAGAGATGTTGAGGGAAATCTTAATTGTGGTTAAGTGACTGTCCATTAGGACATCAACATTAGTCAGTAGATCCTTCATGAACAGGGTATCGACATCGGGAATGGCAAGTTACACACATGCCAGTGAGTGTTCTACCAAAAAATGTACAAATTAAATCCACTTCACGAGAACAGTCTGCAGCAGGCTGAAGGTGAGGAATACTGAAAATTTCTCTGTGGGCCATTGATGCCTTTTGATCCCTTAATGGTTCCTGAGAGGGCTGAAGAATTATGGCTAAATTGGGGTCATGTGATGGCAAGTACTGCTCCAGTAAGCATGATTAGGAGGCATCATATCCTATAGAGCACCCCTTTGCTAGCAAAGCCAATCAGAAATTTCTGGGAAAGTGTCGTTGAAGATTGAAACGAGAATGTAATCAGCTTTGCTGCTAGAACAAGTCATGCTTATACGAAATATAACTTTGGTGCACTGAAAAAAGAACATACCATCTCTGATGGTGGAGGACATGAGCGTCACTTGGTCAGCATTGACAGATGAGGTTTGGTAAGCGGTTCGAATCGTCAGAGGATACGTCAGACAAAGCAGTGATAACGGAGGTGGGCTGGGTGTCCTATGCACTTCATAGAGGTCACCAATAACCTGACAGGAGATGAAGTATTAATATAAAGCAGCTCCAAAGCAACTATTTGGAGAAAAGACGGGTATTTATAGGCCTCAGAGGGGTCAAATCAAGAGGACAATTACATGTAAATAATCAATAGTTTTTTCTATAAGGATGAAATTGACCTAAAAATAATCTATGTAATAACAGAATGACGATAGAGTTTGAAAGAGCCTTTGGCTTCATCCGCGTTTGACATGAAGTCCGATGGCATTTGTAGTTTGGAGGAAATCGTATACAGGGTACATTTTTTATTTGGATGTGTGTAACTTGCTGCATAAACATTAGACTACAATAACAGAAGCATTAGGAAGTTTTTAACGTTGAATTTTATAATCTTTCCATTTAAAATATAAAATCCTAGTCCTCAAGATGGTGGCAAGTAGAAAAAAGTTTATCACAGAGGCTATTTTCAACCTGATTAGCAAAAATAAAAGCATTCTGGGGTATTCTATTCGACTTATCAGAATTCATCTTCATAAAATGAACACTTTGTTTAATGATACCATTCTTAAAATTATTATCCGTTTGGAATTGATGAGAAGGAGGTGCTCGATGTATAGCTCAAGTTAAAATGTTTGACTGTATTCATTTCAGTAATTATCTCTGGTGCCAGGAGTCTAATTATTCGCAGCATACCGACACATTTTTGTTAATCACCTAAGGATGAACGAGGTACTAATTGTTATTATTATTATTATTATTATTATTATTATTATTATTATTATTATTATTATTATTATTATTATTATTATTATTAGTTTGTAAGCAACAACCCTAATTAGAAAAGGACGCTATAAGCCCAAGAGCCCCTACAGGGAAAATAGCCCAGTGATGAAAGAAAATAAGGAAATAAATAAACTACAAGAGAAGTAATTAATAATAAAATAAAACATATTAAGAACAGTAACATTTGAATAGATATTTCATAATTAGACTATAAAAACTTAAAAAAAATACAAGAGGAACAGAAATAGGAGGGAGTAGTGTGCTCGAGTGTACCTTCAAGCAAGTCAAGCTATATACAGTAATGCCTCACAACACGAAATAAATTGATTCCGTAGTGGCTTTCTAACATGTAAATAGCCTAATTCGTTCCAGGCCATGTAAAAACACCACATTAACTGATTATAGAAAGGATACACTTCAATATACAGTATTCGACCAATGACAGTACAATTACTGGGATTATTCAATAATAACTTGTAACAAACAGTAAAAAAACGTGGACCCTTACCTTTGGAGTGAGGTGATGCCCGAGAGCAAAGTGGAGGAGCGATAGAGGAAAATGACAAACGGTGAAAAGCGTTAATAAGTGGTAGCAAACATAAACACTTTACTTCACAAAACATTAATATATGACAGAAAAAATAACACTTATTTCTATGAAATACATTAACAAATACCAGGAAATATTACCACGTAACTTTACGATGAATTGAAATTATGGATTTTTTTTTCTTCTTTTTTTTTGGCCTTTTTCTAGTTTTGTGTTTTTTTTCTACTTTGGGTTTTGTAGTTTTCAAATTTAATTAATTATTGTCTTCATCATTAACTGTTTCTTTCGTTTTGTATCCTATGCTTGGCCTGCTAGTACCGAAGGCTTCTTTAAAAAAAAAAAAAAAAATAAGCTTGTTTCTACCTGTTTCTTAAAATTTTCCTGAAAGGACTCAGGCAAAGTTCATTCACATATTCAAGCGAACGACCTGTGATAATTTTTTCTTGGTGTCTCTTTTCTACAAGAGCCACCATTTTATAGTAGCCAGCTAGAGCTTCCTTAATTTCTGCCTTAGTCATTGGGTCAACCTCATGCTCCTCGCTGCTAGAGAGCTGTTCCTGAACTTTGTTCAGGTGCATGGACTCTAACTGGTTCATGTCCTCCATCGTAAGTTCAAGATCGTCAACCTTTCCTTCTTCATCTTCAGGCTAGCCATCGTGGAAGCCCTCAAAATCTCGCGAGGAGATGTCATCAGGAAACAGCTTCTTCTGCACAGAGAACAAGTTGAACATTTAAACCTCCTGACAAGCTTCATCGAGGATTTCAAGGCATAATCAATATCGAAATGTTCCCTCTAAACTTAATGAAGGGTGAGGTTTGTGCTCTCAGTGATCTCCAGACTTCTCTTGAAGAGATATTTTCTGTAGAGTTTTTTAAGTTTGAAATCACTTACTGGTCCATGGGCTGAAGGAGATGGGTTGTGTTAGGCGAAAGATAGAGAACCTTGATGAATAAATACTTTGCTATGATATCTTCCTTTAGGACAGGAGGGTGAGTAGGGGCATTGTCCAACACCATCAAGTATCTCAGAGGGAGGCGCTTCTCTTCCAAATACTTTTTCACAGTAGGGCTGAATCAAACATTTCCTCACTCGGAGAACAAATGCCTTGTTACCCAGGCTACTGCATCAGCCCTCCACAACATCTGAAGACTATCCTTAAGCATTTTTTGGGCCTTGAAAGCTCGAGGAGTATCGGGGTGAGATACCAGCGGGGATTTCCCCTTACAATCCCGACTGGTGTTTGCAGAGTGCAAGGGTAAGTCTGTCTTTCATAGGCTAGTGCTGAAGTAGTTTCTTTTCTTTTGCAGTGATAAACTTACGATAAGGCATTTATGAAGAAAAAAAAAAACTCGGTTTTGTCGTAGCTGAAGACTTGCTGGGGACTGAAGCCTTCCTGGGCAGTCAACTCATCGAACGTTTTAATAAAGGCTTCAGCTACTTTCCTGTCCAAGTTTGCAGCCTCCTGATGACGCAACACTGAATTAACGACGGAGCGTCTCTTAGATTTTTCAAACCCCTCCCTAAAGAGGCCTTGAACTCTGGAGGTGCCTGCTTCAATATTTCTTTTCCTGCGTCGGCTTCGGTCTGAGAACACACGAGCTTTCCTTAAATGGCACTGGCCTTCTGGCAGATTAATGCTTCAGTCATAGTGTTTTGAGCCATTTCCTTGTCCTTAAAACAAACAAGCAGCAGCCTCTCCATATCATCGTGGACCTGCCTCCTCTTGCTGGAAAAAGACGTTATGACCTTAGGTGTTGCTGCTATAATAGCTTCCTTCTGCTTCAAGATCATTCCTATTGTAGATGGATTTCTGCCATATTCCTTCGCGATCACACTTAACTGCATGGCAGCCTCATATTTCTTTATTATTTCCATCTTCGTCTCCATAAAAAGCATCATCCTTGGACATCTGCAACTTTCTTGGGACCCATGGCTAATAACGTAATGGAATACCATACTCAATAGAGTATAATAGTCAAGAAAGTGAAATTTGTAACATTAAGTCAATGCGTATGATACTGCAGCCGAAACTAAAAGAAATAGGAACGCCAATGCATAGATGCCTGATTGGATATATTTCAGTAGATGCTGACCAATAGGAGATCAGGATCTTTTGGTGGTAAATAGCAATAGCATCTGAGTAGGGAGATAACCAATGAATGCACACGAGGATTGTGGCGAGTTCACAGACTGGGGGCGTGCGAATTTTAAAATCAGTCTCGGACACGTTCGGGCTTTCATACCGTACCTCCTTTCGTTGCACAAAATATGTTTTCATGATGCAAGTCGAAAAAATTCTTCGTATCTCGATCCGCAGAGTAAAAATTTAGTAGGCAGATTCTTTCGTGTCAAGAAGTATGACTGTATTTGATTTTTTACCCAATCTTCCTTTTGATTTTCGAAAAGAGTATAATTTATATAATTGATATTCCTTTTTCTTTGTTAAGATTGAGACTCGCCGTATATTTTGTACCCCAGCCATTCTCTAGAGCACTTTTCTTAGAGAAATTCTTACTTGAGCGTTTATTTTCTAGCAATTGCCTATTTAAGCAATATATCTTTGAAGCAATTATTGTTAAGCAACAGATTAATTCAAAATTTATGAAAAATTTGAAAAACAAACTTGAAGGGAAAAAATAAAAAAAAAATATGAGGAATAATATAACAAAATGTATTTTATATTTATTTCAAATCATAAAAATCCAGATAATTTTCAACTCGAATTTGTAAGGCCAACCTCGTGATAAGTCTAAAAGTGGACAAATCTTTCTTTATTGAAATAAAAGCTGCAGTAAGTATCCTTTTGACTTGCTTGACAAAACATCGAAATGAACTGTAAAGAGCTGGTAAAAGATACCCAGAAATACTGCTTTAAAGGTCCCATCAATACACCAGTCATGGTATCGAGGAAATAATTTATTCATACGATTTTGGCCCCAAAAGTCGTAATCTAAGGTTCGTCTTCTACACGTGAGTCAAATGGAAGAATATGTTCCCTGAAGAAGAAACTGTAAATACTAGCTTGGAAAACATTAAAGTTGAATTGCCTCCTGGCTAGTACAGTGGTAACGTGTTTGCCTCGCATTCGCGTGGCAAGAGATCGATCCCCGCCCAGGGCCGTGAGTTTAAGCTGTTTATTGGGGAGGCTACTGCTGTGGTAGGGCACCACAGTGGGGGGTTGGGCTTGCCCGGCTGACGTTCTGGAGAGCATCTATTCTGATGGAACTGGAACTGAAACCAGACACCTTTAACCTTTATACTTATACGTTTTTCAGTCAAGGAAATTGCATTTTCCCCAGAAGAAAGGCATACTCACTGGCAAATTATAAACTGGAAATTTTGACCAGAAATTTTTTTCTCAAATAGTGTACAGGATTGGATAGAAGAACAGTGATTTCGTCAACGGTAGCAGAAATATATAGCCTAGAGCTGGGAAATAAGGAATACTCGTATTACGGGGAAGACTGGGGATGGGTGAAAGAATACAAGTCTGCTAGATCAAGGATAGTGTGGGTTGAATGAGTGTGTTAGAGAGTGTATAGGGACCAAAAATAAAAGAAAAAAAAGTATGAAAGCAAACTTTATTTATCTTGGTTGTTCGTGTAGAGCATTGGGGGTGTCGTGCTAAAGATTTAAATCAAATGTCAGGTAATAGGTGAATGAGATTGAGTTGCTGGTAAGGAGTTTACTTTAAAACTGAAACTAGAGAGAATTTCTTGTAAATGCATTTATAGCGAGGCTGTATTAATTTTTAATCCGTTTTCACATAAGAATATTAAAGTGCATACTTCTTAGATTGACAATAATGTGAAGAGGATTTTGTCAGCATATGTGTTACTTCAAGGTAGAATAACAGATAGTTGATCAATATGATGGTGAATAAAGTATGACTATAAGGATATTATGTAATTATCCAGTTAATTCAAAGGTTAGGATAGATATGAATGGAGTGGAAAGTGTGAAATTAAGGTTGTAATTCAAATTGAGAAAAGTCAGTTTAAACGTTTGAAGCTGCTCATGGATGGCAAAGGCTATGGACAGTGGCATTTCCCTAGAAAGTAGGAAAATGTCCTAGAGATTGACCATATATCGTGTGGTCAGTGCCAAAGCCCCCTTGCCACTCAAGCTAAGATCAGGAAGGGCCAGGTAATGGCAGCTGGTGACACAGCAGATAGACCTATAGAGTCATCCAAACTCCCAATCCTTAGCTCACAAGCAAGGTAAGGTTTCAGACACTAAAGGAACAACGATTTTGAGCGGGATTCGATCCCCGATTGGCAATCACCAGGCAGGGACGTTACCAATAAGGCCACAGCATCTTAGGATACCAGAAGAAAACATAAGACTGTAATTGCTAAAATTCAGACGATGATACAAGAAACGAAGGTGGGAATAATATTCTTGGAGTTCTTCAAATTTCAAGACTTGGCCATAGCTACAACACGATGGATTTGTCTGCAATGAAGAGTAATCTAGGTAATGGTAGATTGAATTGCTACTAACTTTTAGCCGTAAAATGAAAGCAGATGGACAAAATGTAAAGAAGGCAGATAGTTATGTAAATATATGAAAAGATAGACAGACCGATGTTATATAGTAATGAGTACTGTCTTCTTGGGAGCTCTTTTTGCTTCTGAATCATTTAATGTCTCGTTCAAGTTTCTTATTTGTAAAGTTAAATTCTGCCGTAGAAGGGCAGTTGATGTTTTTCTTCTTATTGGTTTGCAAAATCCTTCCGAGAGAGAGAGAGAGAGAGAGAGAGAGAGAGAGAGAGAGAGAGAGAGAGAGAGAGAGAGAGAGAGTAGTTAGTGTATAGTTTATATATGACATATCTCTTTTGATGACGTTATTGTTTTTGAAATAATTTATCCTTAATTTTTTCTCATCGTTTTTTAATTTTCTTATTTCCTTTCCTCACTGAGCTATTTTTCCCTGCTGGAGCCTTTGGGCTTATACCATCTTGCTTTTCCAATTAGGGTTGTTTTGTGGCTAGTAATATTATTATTAATAATAATAATAATAATAAAAATAATAATAATAATAATAATAATAATAATATTAATAATAATAATAACAATAAATTACCCAACGTTAAGCCCTTTATGTATAACTAAAAGTAGTAGGCTGGCAAAAAAAAAAAATAATAATAATAATAATTGATCAGAATGAAATGAACGTACAATAATTTCAGACAAAATTATTGTATGATTTGATGATGAAATATCAAAAATAAAACTCCATTTGCAAATGCAGTTCAAACCGCAAAATAGCTTGGGGACTAAATTTATGATAAAGAAAATTATCACTCATAAAGAAAAATGTCAATACAATTATGCTAAATGCTCTTTTACATAATTGAATAATGGCATTAGCCTATTGCCAGTTCTGTGGTAATGGCCTTCCATATCACCTGATGTAAGAGTTACAATATTAGTTTTAAATGACCGCTAAATTTATATATTCATGAGTGAGGCGAAAAGCAATTCTAATTATCTTTTGTTGAAGGTTTACGATAACGAATTTAAAATTTGTTGTACTGAAGCAGCAAAACCGGTGATACTTTTTTATTTTTGCACAAGACAATCGTTGTTCTTAAGTTGCCACTTATTATTAAATCTTATATTGTACTTTGTCAACATGAGGATTTATAAGGTCACGTTGGTCACTTGGTGTGTATAATCTTATCATTAAAAATATTAGTTTTAAAAAAGTTTTAATTCTAAAATAATATTTCAGAACAAAAATTAAATACGTAACTGTTGCACGGATGCCCTTGTAAACAAAACTCCGCGAGAGTCTGTGAGACTATTAGTTGAACAGTCTGTGAGGATAGAAGGAAATTATGAAAGAGGGCGTCTAGAATACATGGAGAAATTCTTAACAAAACCACATTTGCTGTGTATTATTGTAATAGTGTACTGTATTACCTCAAATGTTACATGTATTGAACGCAACTTTGCACCATATTGCATTGATAAAACATGTTTAAGCATTGTTCATAAGTGATATAATGTATTTTGATATTAAGGTTCAAGCATTTATTAATTACCTCAAAGATAGGATGTGATTCTTTTTACTTTTGTACTGCAGTAGGATTTAAGTCTTTTGAGAGCGATGCTCTTATGTTACTTTTATGTTTTGGTTTGTAAGATTGTTTACGAGACGCTCAATGCTCAGTTGGAAGCCCAGAGTCACAGAGTAATGTAGCCTCTTATTATACATTAAAGGGTTATGTATACACCTGTGTTTGATTCAATATATCAACATTAAAAATTGACGACGCAGCATGGGATATAAACCTGGATAATTACCAAAAATTATTCACTCATTTACAGGTATGTGGTATCCTGAAATCACCAGACAATATTCAACCAACATATCAAACCTGCGACGACCTGATGACGAATACACACAGAGATCATAGAAAAGCAGAAGAAAAAAGCCCAGTGAGGATTTCCCATGCAGCCGACCAGAAGAATTTCATCAAACGCAAGCAAACAAAACAAGAACACAAGGTGATATTTAAAATTGGGTAGGATACAAAAAAGGTAGGAGGTTACAAGGGGACTTTGGAACAGTAGCTTAACCTAATCCAGGTAAGAATTCAAAATGCCTCTTGACATTTTACAACTTGAACGACTTAGCATCACAGTTGAACCCAATTCTGTTGAAACACGGTGGCAACAGTGGTGTGAGGAATTTAAGATTTATTTTGAACTATTAGGTAATATTAAGGATGAACAGAAGAAGGCATTATTACTTCATACAGCCGGTAGAGAAGTTTGGGAAGTGTTTAAGACATTGCAGTCTACAGATGACACAAGTGAAGCTGCAATTTAGGCTCTTACCACATATTTTGCTCCTCAGGTCAATAGGTTGGAAACCTAACATACTTTGGGAAGTCCTCAGCCCTCTCTTGGATTGCCATCCCCAATTATTGCCGTCGCCGTCACAGCCGTTGGCAGACCTTTTGAGGATGGATGTAAGCCAGAATCAGACAGATTCTTACCCCTTCCATTGGAACTCTTATTCTGGTAAGGAGACAGTAGGTGGCCTGATAGTCCTCCTACATTTCCAATTGTTATGTTAACCATAATAATATGAAACTCTCCTCCCCCTATCAGTTAGTGCCGCCAGGTACTAACCTAACCCCAGCAGTGCTTCCGGCTAAACTACAGTATACAACTATACAGTAGTACACATGTTTTCTAACATACTCTGTGTTTCCTGTTGCAGTCAGTTGTTGTGACCACGATATTGTGTTGAGGCTGAGCACTGTCTCAACACCCAGATGGTTTTTTTCGATCATCAGGACCCTAAAAAATCACCCATCATTGTTAATATATACTACAGGTAAATAATGTCAATATAGACATTTACTAACTCTAACTCTAGTTCCTAGAGTTTTGTCCTACGTTGTATTCTCCCTATCAGGAAAGCTAATTATTACTACTGACAGAGGTCTCAGCAATGGCCTGGGAAAGGAAACACAGATATGTGTCTTTTTTACTTCCTTTCAAGCTAACTATCCTAAGCTACCATAAACAATAGTAATTATTATTGTTAATAAAAATTGTATACTTTTATATCACTGGTATAAAAGAATTAAATACTAATTGAGCTCCTTTTCCTTTACAGGAGGAGCCAATGGAAAAGTGTGCAGCCTTATCCTTTTGTGGCCACACGAAGTGCAGGACTCATGCCCCCTGCTGAATCGTGTCGGGAGTCCTCAATTATTGGGACCCGAAGGGTTGCCCCACCTGTTCGACCCTGCTGAGCAACGGATTCGGAAAAGCTCCCTCAGTCAACATAGAGACTAGGAATACAGCGAGGGAGACCCTTCGCAAAAGGGTAAGAAGGTTCCAGAAAAACTCTCAGGAACTGTACTTACACTACAACTACTTAAGGTGCCTATGGTTCCCCAAGGCTCTACCAAACGCGGAGGTGCCCCAGAAACAGGTCCAGTCTCCCCTCATACAAGTGAAGATCGACGCGGACATAGATAAGGCACTGGTAGGCAAGGACATCCATCAAGAAAGGACGTCAAAAGTGTCCATTGACACTGAGAAGGACCTACCGCAAGGAGGCCCTGAAGAAGACATGAAACATCCACAAGCGAGGAAGAAGGATCCGTTTCAACGACAACCAAAGACCCTCAACTTCTTCAACCACAAATCCACAACCAGTTACACATGCCGTCAAGAACGAAGTGATCCTCACTTTGATTCAACGTATGATAGAATTGTTCCAAAAAGAACAAGAGACGAAGAGAGAATCACTCAGGCAGCAGAAGATACTGTTGCAGGAGAATGCAGACCACCTTGGATCTACCAAGGGCTCCACTAAGAACCCCCTTAAAATGCTGGATCTCCCTCACTGCTCCAAAACCAACCCCTAGAGGTAATCAGAGCATATGCCAATGAAGAATGGGAAACGATTTGTCTCGGAGAAGTTGGGGACCAAACTGATTGAAGATCTTGAGTTCTGGCCTAACTTTTCAGCTTACACAGACTGTTACATGAGACTGCGGGATGAATATGCAGCCCGCTAGGAAACAGTATCCAAAGAGGTCATTGTCTTCGAGCATGACAAGGTGCAAGTCACCCTACTGAAAACCTTGAAAGGAGCCGGGTACACCAACTCCAAAGTCTCAGCACCGAGCAAGAGACATCCTACCTTTCTTGCTCCTTCCTCCATATCTTTCCCCTTTTTGGAGAACACTAGACTTTGCCGTCAAGGCAGTCGACGACGGCAAACCCTGACCAACCCTAGAGGAATGCAAACCATTCTCTCTAGCACTGCCTACCTGTGAGGAGAAGTGGAAGGATGTCCATCTATCCTTCTCCGTCTCTAATTTGGATCCAGATATAGCAGGCCAGCAGTTCAATAAGAACCTTCCGAAGTTGCCAGACCATCTTCTGAGGAGGGAACAGAGGACAAGGAGAGACTTGCAGCCTCCCTTTCTCATCACAACTGCCTAGAAATGAGTGCAGGTCTACAGAATGCCCCAAAAATGTTCACTTTCCTGGCTAAGTCCAACATGGGTACCCTTGTGAAAGACTTAAATGCTTTCCTCAGAGTGAGGAGAGCCTGCAGAGAGTTCGTTTTGGCCTCAGCGACCATAAGACATGAACCAAGGAAACTGATTACCTGGAACATCTGGGTTAAAGACCTTTTCCCACAGGAACTGGTGCAAGAAATCTTAGATAGAACAGCCACGGAGAACAGGAACCTTCTTCAAAAGTGAGGTTGGAGCTCAAAGAGGAAATTTTCCTTGGATGGAGGTCCCAGCCCAAGAATAAAGAGGCAAGGAGACTACGCAGACCTGCACAACTGCCTGCCATGACTATGACCACGATGCCTCAGACCACTTTCCAAATGGTCCCTCACCAACTGGTAGCCCAGTCACCAGTGTTTAACTCTAATTTTGAGAGGCAGTCAACATCCTTTCGCCCTAGTCAAAAAGGAAAAGACCTTATGAGGAGTTTGCCCGGAGGTAACTCCTCTCAGGGCCGAGGAGGACGTGGTCATGGAAACAAATCCGAAGGACCCCCCCCCCATGCAAGGAGGGGCTCCAGGTAGGAGGCAGACTGTATCACTTTCGGGATCGCTGGACCTTCGATCCCTGGGCCCAAAGCCTAATAACGAATGGACTCGGGTGGAAAAGAAACAAACCCCCCCCCGTTTTCCAGAATTCTTCCAACACTCCACCCCCTCGTTAGAAGAATATACCTCAGAACTCTTGAACAAGAAGGTAATAAGGAAAGCGAAGTCCATCAAATTTCAGGGAAAGCTGTTTTGTGTTCACAAGAAATACTCAGACAAACTCAAAATCATTCTAGACTTATCTCCACTCAACAAGTTCATCAAGAACAACAAGTTCCGGATGCTTACTTTGCAACACATAAGGACTCTTCTACCAAAGGGGCGTAAACAGTCTCAATAGACCCAGAAGATGCTTAATGGCATCTTCTAATGAGTCGCCCTTTCTCCTCCTACCTAGGATTCAAGCTACAGAAGAAGTGTGTCTTTAGAGCAATGCCCTTCGGACTGAACACAGCCCCAAGGATATTCACGAAGCCGGCAGACACAATCGTCCAGCAGCTACACTCCAAAGGAGTTCAAGTAGTAGCATATCTAGACGATTGGCTGGTATGGGCAGCATCTAAGACTACTTGTCTGCAGGCAGCCAACAAGGTGATCCAGTTCCTGGAACACCCAGATTAATCGCAAGAGGAGAGAGATAGAGAGATCTGTCAAGAGACTAATCCGTCACCAGAGGATTTCAAGACGCCAACAGGAAAGAGTATTGAACTCTCTCCAGTTTGCAGCAGTGACAGACCCGGTGCTAAAAGCACTTCTAAAAGATACCTGAGGAGTCTAGAGAAGATACGCATCAAACGCTCGAAGAGATCAACCAAGGTTGACCCCGACCCTGTTGCGCATGTAGTTAAGGCCGTGGTCAACAGCCAAGAGCCTAGCATGAACAATTTCCTTGCAACCACAAAAACCATCAGTGGTGATGCACACAGACGCCTCCTCAGAAGGATGGGGAGGCCATTCTCACGAGAGAAAAGTGCAAGGTAATTGGTCGCAGCAGTTCAAAACCTTTCATTCAATGTTTTGGTAGCTCTGTCAGTTTTTTTGACGTTGAAGAAACTATCCCCCCGCAGAACAATCCACATCAGATTGATTCTGGACAACGAAGTGATAGTAAAATGTCTAAATCGACAAGGTTCGAGATCACCTCACATCAACCATGTGATATTAGCCACCTTCTACCTGGCAAGGAAGAAGGGATGGCACATATCAGCACTTCACCTACAAGGGTTCCGCAATGTGATGGCGGACGCTCTATACAATTGAAAGCCCATAGAGACAGAATTGTCCCTAGACGCAGACTCATTCTCCTTCACCTCGGAAAAACTCCTGGAACTGCAGACTGACCTCTTCGCAACGAGCGACAACAAGAAACTACCTCATTACGTAGCCCCTTTTTTGGACCCTCAAGCAGAGGCGATGGACACCATGTTCCTCAACTGGAACAGGTAGAATCGAATTTACTTGTTTCCACTAACCAGTCTCCTGCTAAGAGTCCTTGAAAAGCTAAGATCTTTCAGAGGGACAGCAGTAGTAGTGACCCCCAAGTGGCCCAAAAGAAATTGGTTCCCTCTAGTTCTAGAGCTGAAACTGAAGCTGTTTCCTCCGACGGATCCAGTATTATTCAAACTGGTCCAGAAGTCGACTGTCTACGTATCATCCTCGAGAACCAACAACCTACAACTCATGATTTTCTCGCCCTAGCGGCAAACAAAAACTTTGGAATCTCGAAGGAAAAAGTTGACTTCATCGAAGAGTATAAGTCAAGTTCGACTAGGAGACAATATGAATTGTCATGGGAGAAATGGGTTTCCTACACGAACAATGCCTGGCTTCTACTACGATTACCTCGTGTAAGTCGGCCATGGCTAGACCACTTCTGTACGTCTTTGGAGAGGACCTCTCTAGTAAAATCTTTAATAAGACCCCAAAAGCATGCGCTAGACTCAAGCCAGCAACCTCACCAAAGCCCAAAGCTCAAAGCCCATCACATGGTCTTTGTACAAAGTCTTGCACTATGCTTCAAACCAAAACAATGAGAATTGTACTCGAAAGGATCTAACACAGAAAGTCATTTTTCTGTTTGCAATAGCCTCGGGAGCTAGAGTTAGTGAAATAGGGGCCTTATCTAGAAATGAAGGCCATATTCAGTTCCTAGACGCAGGAGCACTGAACCTCTTTCCTGATCCTGCCTTTCTTGCCAAGAATGAGCTACCCACTATGAGGTGGGATCCTTAGAGAATCTGCCCACTGAAGGAAGATACCTCTCTGTTCCCAGTAGAGAGTCTTAAGGTCTATCTTCAAAGAACTTCAGACTTCAAGGGAGGACAGCTCTTCAGAGGCGAAACCTCAGGATCAAACCTATCCCTAAGACAACTGAGAGCAAAGCTCACCTACTTTATTCGCAAAGCGGATTCTGACAGTACACCTGCAGGTCACGATCCGAGGAAAGTTGCTTCTTCGTTGAACTTTTTTCAGCATATGGACTTTGAAAGACTCCGCTCATACACTGGGTGGAGATCATCCAGGGTCGTCTACAAACACTAGGCGGAGCAAGTACATGAAATAAAACAATTTGTGGTGGCGGTGGGTAGTGTTATAAAACCTGTCGTCTAGTGCTGCGATGAACAGTGAACCGTTTGTTTGGATCTTTACAGTGCATCGGGTGCATGGATACACTTACCTTCTAGTGCAAATCACAACGATGATTAACACACTGTTCCATATAGGTGCATATCTGATCAATAACACCAGTGCCGAGTGAACGTTTGCGTCACAGTGTACAAGTCAGACAGATTTGGTTTCACATCTCCATTTAGTGGCATTATTCCATTAATGAAATTACATATTTTTTACTACAAGAGAAAATATGGACCCTGATGTGTTTTAATGCTGGATCAGATTCATACTCGATTGTAACTCTATTTGATAATATAGTTATAAAGTAAAAATACTAAACGTAGAGTTTTAATGAAGCCCTTGAAGAGCCCAGAACTTGAAATCAAAATACAGATTTCCAAGATAAGTGAAAGGTAATCTCTAAAGTTTTACCTTCCGTTCCTACAGAAATTCAAACCTTGAATCATTATTGTCGATGTTGACACTTTCCCTGAAGGGGGCAGGAAGCACTAAACCAGTTCCAGGCTTAGTGGAAATGACAGTCAACTAGAATTTCACATACAGGTCTAGCAGACCAGCTACCTGGGTCAAGTGGGCGGAGTCCCTAAGCTCATTAGACACCTGCCAAAGAGGGTCATCTAGTGGCGGATAAATTCTTGTTTTTTTTACTTTCAGTACAGTTTATATGAAAACACGGTATAGATAAGGCTACCGTGTTTTCATATAAACTGAACTGAAAGTCAAAAAAACAAGAATTTACCCGCCACTAGATGACCCTCTTTTGCAGGTGTCTAATGAGCTTGGGGACTCTGCCCACTTGACCCAGGTAGCTGGTAAGGGAGTGTCATTGTTCTCTTAATCTCTATATGTATGTTCGTACGTTTCCTTTCCCTATAAAATGTAAAGAAACCTCTCTCAATAAATCCGTCCTCTGAAGAAGTATCACGAAACTAGTCAGGACTTAAGCGTATATTTCGTATTTTCATTTTCACTGTGGTTCTTCTGCATCTGAGCATCACGTTTTCCTGTGATTTTTACGCATATAAATAAATATATATATATATAAATAAATATATATATATATATATATATATATATATATATATATATATATATATATATATATATACTGTATATATATATATATATATATATATATATATATATATATATATATATATATATATATATATATATATATATATATATATATACTTTATTTTATATATATATATATATATATATATATATATATATATATATATATATATATATATATATATATATATAATTCATATATATATATATATATATATATATATATATATATATATATATATATATATATATATATATATATATATATATATATATATATATATATATATATATATATATAAGCTGCTACCCTAGTTAGAAAAGCTGGATGCTAAAAGCCTAAGGGCTCCAACATGGTGAATAGCCCTGTGAGGGAAGAATGTAAGGAAATAAAAAAAAAAGTTTTAGAACAATAACAGCATTAAAATAAATCCTTCAAATATAAAATATGAAACCTTCAAAATAAATAGAGGAGGAGAAATAGATAGAATAGTGTGCCCAAATGTACCATCAAGAAAGAGATCTCTATCCCATGACAGTGAAAGACCATGGTACAGAGACTATGGCACTACCCAATACTAGAGAACAATTGTTTGATTTTGTAATGTCCATCTCCTAGAAGAGCTGCTTACCATAGCTAAAGAGTTTTTTCTACCTTTACCAAGAGGAAAGTAACCACTGAACAATTACAGAGCAGCAGTATATATAATCTCTCTTTGGGTTAATTACTGCTCTGTAATTATTCAGTACTACTCTCCTCTTGGTAGGCGTAGAAGAAACTTTTGACATCAACTTTGATTAGATTGCAACAGTGAGGTAAAGTATAAGAGTAAGACATCAACCACATAATCTGGAAAAGTCTTCACAGAGCCAAGTTTCATAATGTTAAATCACAGCTGCACCATTAAAGATAGTAACTTCTGCATAAGAATTAGTAACTCTATCATCTAAAGTTAACAAACCCTCACAGAGCTCTCATCATCCTTATCTCTTCCTGCACCCATTGACGCAAAGGGCCTAGATTAGATTTTGAAAGTCGTTTCTATCTTGAGCTCTTAATTCAATACATTCCCAATCATCTTCTCTTACTCCGCTTTTCATAGTCCTGAGCCATTTAGGCCTGGGCCTTCCAACTCCTCTAGTGCCTTATGGAGCCCAGTTAAACATTTGGTGAACTAATCTCTCTTAGGGAGTGCAAAGTGCATGCACAAACTATCTCCATCTACCCCTCACTATGATGTCATCCACATATGGCACTCTTTTCTGATCATGTATTGCTATATATCTCCAATATTCTTCAGAGGACTTTTGTTCTCAAATTCTCAAAATCCGTTTGATATTGTTTAATTGTCATATATATATATATATATATATATATATATATATATATATATATATATATATATATATATATATATATATATATATATATTTATATATATATATATATATATATATATATATATATATATATATATATATATATATATATATATATATATATATATATATATATATATATATGTATATATATATGTCTATAGAGTAACACTGATCTCATAAAACTGATATATAGCCCAATTTTTATATACCATTCCAGGTGATTTGATTTCAAAATTATACACAACCTAGCAATTGTCTGATTTGCTTATTTCAATCTTTCATTAAACTCGAGTACTAAAGACCCATAGTTCCTCAATATTCAAATGATTCTACCTTATTATTCCTTTATTCTTCTAATTATATTAGTCTTCTATTGCATATTCCATTTCCATCATCTCTGTCTTTCTTCTATTTATCTTGAGCTAACCTCGTGTGATATTTCATGCATTCTGGTATGTAACAGTTGGGAGTCCTGTAGTAATCTGCTAATAAGGATAGTATCATCAGCATAGTTTAGGTCAGCTAATTTTCTTATTACCAATCTAATCCAATCATTCTTCACCATCTCCATCAGTTCTACGCATTACAAAATCCATAAGGAGGATGAACAACATAGGTGACAACACATTCCCTGGGAGTAGTCTGCTGTTCACTATAAATTAATTTGATAGAACTCCACTAACATTAACTTTACACTTACTACTCTCATGAAAAGATTTAATCAGATTTACCTATTTAAGAGGAATTCCATAATAAAGCAGGACTCTCCACAAAATTGGTCAGTGCACATTATCAAACACTTTATCAGAGTCCACAAATGCCTTCAAAAGGGCACTCTACCAGATTAGATTCTGTGCCATCCCCATTTTTCCATTTACTTGGAAACATTTGCCATTTTTGGGGGGCGGGGGTGGAAAGACAGATGCTTTTGTGTTCTGGATTTTTCTCTACTCTATCAAGAGACTGATAGAGAGGGGTAGCTTATTTTTGTTGATAAGCTGGAATATGTGTTTTGTTTGTGACACAAGCTGTTTCTCCACAAAGGTCGCATATTACTCTTTACCCAACTGCTCCACCTTCCTCAGTGTATCAGCGACAACCTGGTCCGCTATTTTCCTCTTATCTAATATAAGTAAATCATTACTACTGTCACAAAAAAGATATCTATATGGTTAATGACATTTTTGGGGCTCAGGCCTTGTCGTCCTGATGGAAGGTTCCTTTAAGTAGCTTCCTAGGGTATATTTAAGTACAGTGATATTCCCAGAGAATTTACCTTTAGATCTCCAGAATTCTAACTCCTGGCGTGAATATCCTTAAAATTTCTCTCAAGGATATCACATAATATCAGGGGATGTATATCTTGATACAACACATAGCAATCTTCACCCCAAATAACGTTTTTGCTTCGAGGGGGAAAGTGGTAAAAATAGAAGGGGAGCCGTTATCAAAGTACCCTTACTCCGTTACTACCTTGAGTATCTTGATGGCGCTATCGTCGCCGCTATGTTTATTCCTTTAAGCATAGCGCTACTAGCTCAGTGATTTTCCTGTTCGCTCACGTGTTTTTGCTTATCTCATTGGATTTATCATGCAATCTCCAGCCTCTTCTGCCACTGGAAAGTTGAGTATTTGATCTTTACATTATATGAATTCTAGCTCTTGTCTCACAGTGAAATTAGGTTAAATTAAGTGGAAGAGCTGTTGCCTGAACCGGAGGCGTTATGGGAGCGGTCGTTCATAACGCATGAGTTATTTAGTTAGCCAAAACGACTTTCCCGGAATAAATAGTATGAATAACTATAGCTATTCTGTCTTCATTGCTAGGAGTTAATTATATTATGCCGATTGTATTTGTAATAGTTTCGGCGATTTAGGTAACCGACGTTGCTTACGCTAGGCTTCCTAGCCTAGGCGTTTTAGTTTACTTTCATGCATGATATAATACTCATTCCTAGTGTTATTAAATTCAAATGAAGCTAGTTAGACAATTTATACATGTAAGATACATTGATTGCATATAAATTTTCCTCTTCTCAGATAGTATACGAGAGAGTTTCGGGAATTGAGGTAGTCATTTCTCGCCTCCCACTAGGCTACTAGCCTAGTGGCTTTAGTATACTTTCATACATGTTCCCCAGTTACACTCGTGTATCGTTTTATCAATTCAGGTGGAGATAGATATCTCCTAGAATTATTATATAAACCGATACTCGTCTCCAGGGGAGATTTAAGGGTAAATCCTCCTTCCCTCTGAGTATAGCCTTAGGCCTCGAGTTGTCATTCAGGCAGGACTAGGCTAGGGTTTTCTGTCCCTTCCTTTAGCAGCAGATAGCAGGTTTTGGGTTTCGGTCAGAACCTCAGAGTATATAGTCTTGTGCCGGCAGCTGGCTGGCAGGGTGAATAGTCATTCCCCTGTCGGACTACACTGCCGGCATAAGAGGCTATGCCTCCCTAGACCGCACCTGAATGGGTTATATGATATTGCCACCTTCTCCCTGCGGTCTAGTAGACTAGTCCTATGCTTGCAGACCCTAGGCTGAGGAATAGACATTCTTCTGCTGCCTAGATGGCGCCAGAACTGGAAATCTGTTTCTCTCTTGTTAAGAGGAGGAAGCAGGCTTGCTGCCGGCCCTTTAACTGTATTGGCAGATCCTAGGCTGGAGAATAGATATTCTCTTGCCGCCTAGGATGGCGCCGATACCGAAACTTAGTTTCTTAAAGGCGTGGATGGACTGGCAACCCTGTCGCCTACTTTCACACCTCCACACCTTCTTCACCCCCTCTGTCCTTTAGTGATGGCCTAGCCATTGCAACCCTTTGGCCGTTGTCCTACAATCTTACCGCTTGACGGCAGGTTGTGGGGCCGGCCGGGGCTTCTGCTTGTAGTAGCTTAGTCGCTCAGTTTTCCCTTATGGATGCAAGGCACCGGGAAAGCTGTGCCGGCAGGACATCCCTTTACTGTAGAGTGTTCTTCAGTCCTCTCTTTGACTGCCATTCACAGACCTGTGGCCGGCAGAGACCGGCAATGTTTTCTGAGTGGGTGGAAGCCTTAATGATACATTCTCCCCTTCCATTTGAACCCTTATTCTGGAGGAAGGTAGTAGGACTGAGCTCTTACATCACCCATCACTCCTTACTTTCTCTCTCTCTATCTGCTAGTGCCGCCGGGTACTAACGTATCCAGCAGCTGCCGGCCGGGTTAATGCTGCCGGCCACTACCCTAGCTGGCAAGGCGCTGACTGGACTAGTGCACCGGCAGCCGACGACCCGCCAGTAACCGGCGAGCTGCAAGCACAACACACTTTCCGGCGGCTCGCCGGCAGCCGACAGACCGACTGCAGCCGGCAGGCCAACAGCAGCCGGCGAGCGGCCAGCCACCACCCCAGCCGGCGAGCGGCCAGCCGGCACAACTGTGCCCCACGTTCCAGCCTTGCCGGCAACATGCCGGCTAGAAATACGGTATATGACTATACAGTAGTCAGTAAATTTGTAGTAAAGATCATACTGCAAACAGAAAGCTATAGTATAAAGTATACAGTAGTTAATTTTTCAACATTTCTTTCCATATACTGATAGATGATCAGTTACAAATGGCCCTCATCATTAAACCTTTGGGAATTCAGTGTTAAGTTACACTTATCTATCCTTATAGGGTAGAACTCTTGCATTGGGCTCCCTGAATAGGATAACCTTAGGCTTTAATTTTGAGGGAGGTCACAGCAATTGGCTGGACAGGAAACACATGTATGTGTCTTTCCTAATTCTTGTCTATCCTAAGCTATATGCAATAAAAATGTAAAAAATATTAACAATAATATTTATATAGTTTATCAGGTGAGATCAACTACCATACACTCATTTAGTGTTCCCCTCTTTACAAGAGGACTACCCCAAGTGTGCGCGAGTCTTCTGCAACATTAGGAACAGGGACTTCTGCGGCCATGATGAGTGCAGGGCGCACTCCCTCTGTTCCATCACCAAGGGAACTCTCAAGTATTGGGACCCCAGGTATGAAAAGTATGCAAAGCCTTGGCTACTGAGGCCTTTGATGACCCCAAGACAACGGAGTCAAGGGATGCAACACGGAGTAAACTGCGCAAATGGGTTCGTGACTTCCAGAAGAATGCCACGGGGCCTTACCTTTGGAGTAAACGGATGCAGACCTATCTGTTCCCTAAGGCAACTGCGGATGCCGTCGTATCACAGCCTCACCCTGAGATCCCTTGCATCCAGATTTCCGTGGATACGGATGTTTCAGACGCGATGAAGGACATCCATCTAGATGAGAGGATGTCAGAGGTGTCGGAAGACACCGAGAAGGACCTTGTGGAGGGTCAAGAAGAGGAGTCTACCTTGGCTCCTGAGACTGCAGAGGATGACGTCGAATCGGTGTCCGTTTCGTCGTTTCCAGCCCCTGAACCATTGCCCTCTACTCTCTTCTGCTCCTCCATCTAACGAAATGGGAAAAGCCCAGGCTAATCTCATGACAATTATGGTGAGTCTTCGTAAGCAAAACAAAGAAAGGGAATCTGCACTGAGGAAAGAGATACACCATCTCACAGCTTCCCGTGGGTTTCACAAGAGACTCAATGTGAAGGATCTTCCTTCATGTTTTGAAGTAAACTCTTGGAGGCATGCAGGGTACATGCCAATTACAAATGGGAAGATCTTTATTTCAGAGAAGCCGGTAGCTGTCCTCATTGAGGATGTCGACTTTTGGCCCACCTTTGAGTCTTACCTACACTGAAGGCGTTTGAAGGCGGAACCTGTGTCCAAGGAGGAGACAGAGCCGAAAGAGGTCATAGTTCTTAACCATGGGAAAGCTCAAGCTTTGATGGCAAGCAGTCTGAAAGACAGGAGCTTCACTAATTATAAAGTGCCAGCCCTGAGTAAGAAACACCCATCTTTCCTTGCTCCAGCTAAACTGGCCTTTCCCTTTGCGGAAAAATGGTTCACGGCAGTTATGAAGGCAGTAAAAGCTGGGAAACCTTGTCTTACACTTGAGGAGTGTAAACCTTTATCCCTAGCTCTGCATACAGATGATAAAGCCTGGAAGGAAATACATCTTACCTTCTCAGTTGGAAAGTTGGAGGTGGATATCGCTGGACGCCAGTTCAGCGAAAACCTTCCTAAATTGTCTGACTTTCTCTTGCGTAGGGACCAAGAGACAAAGGAAAGGCTTGCCACATCTTTGTCCCTCCAAATTACCTTGGAGGCAATGGCAAGTGATCATAGATCCCCAGACATGTTCATGGTCGTGGCCAAATCACATTTGGCAACGCTAGTCAAGAACCTAGAGGGCTTTGTTAGGGCCAGAAGAGCATGTAGGGAGTTCGTGTTTGCTTCGGCTGCGGTGAAGCACGAACCCAGGAAGTTGATATCTTCCAATATCTGGGGAAAGGACCTCTTCTCGAGTGAATTGGTTAAGGAAATAGTCGACAAGGCTGCCACGAAGAACAGGAATCTTCTCCAAAAGTGGGGCATGTCGGCTAAGAGGAAGTCTTCCCCGGATAAGGGTCCCCAACCAAAGAGGAAGACAAAGAGACCTAGGTTGCCCTCTTGCCCTGTCACACAACAACAGCAACTCCCAATGACTGCGGTGCCCCAGATGGTGGCTCAACCCCAACCCACCTACCAGATAGTACCCCAGCATATGGTGACCCAGTCACCAGCCTTTACTCCCGTTTATGAGAGGCAGACCACTACCTTTCGTCCTAAATGTAGAGGGTAAAATAGAGGCTCCTCTAGACGCCCCTCAAGAGGAAGAGGGTGTAGGGGAGGGCGCGGTCAAGGAGGCAAGTCCTCCGACAACCGAAGCAATGAGATGCTTCCGGTAGGAGGAAGACTCCAAACATTTTGGGATTGCTGGACCTTCAATACCTTGGCCCACAGCCTAATCAAGAACAGACTAGGTTGGAGCTGGAGAACAGCTCCACCATCATTTCCTCAATTCTTGCAACACTCCACCCTCGTCCTGGAAGAATATACCCGAGTACTCATGAGCAAACATGTGATAAGGTGGGCAAAGTGCATAAAATTCCAAGGAAGGCTGTTTTGTGTTCCCAAGAAGGATTCAGACAAACTCAGAGTCATTCTGGACTTGTCGCCACTCAACAAGTTCATAGAAAACTACAAGTTCAGGATGTTAACCCTTCAACACATAAGGACCCTGCTGCCAAAACGGGCGTACACAGTCTCCATAGACATGGCCGATGCCTACTGGCATATTCCAATCAATCGGCCACTCTCCTCCTACCTAGGATTCAGGCTACAGAAGAAGAAATACATCTTCTGAGCCATGCCCTTCAGACTAAACATAGCCCCAAGGATCTTTACAAAGCTTGCAGATGCAGTCGTTCAACAACTACGCCTAGAAGGTGTCCAGGTGTAGCCTACCTGGATGATTGGCTGGTGTGGGCAGCATCTGAGACAGAATGCATGCAAGCATCCAAGAAAGTGATCCAGTTCCTGGAACATATGGAATTCAAGATCAATGTAAAAAAGTTTCGACTATCTCAAGCTCAGGAGTTTCAATGGCTCAGAATACATTGGAACTTTCAGTAACACCATCTCTCCATTCCACCAAAGAAGAGGAGAGAGATAGCGGGATCTGTCAAGAGACCACTGAAATCCGACAGGATATCAAGATGCCATCAGGAGAAAGTGCTAGGCACCCTTCAGTTTGCATCAGTGACAGACCTGGTGCTAAGAGCACAGTTAAAGGATGCATCAGGAGTCTGGAGAATATACGCATCAAACACTCGAAGAGATCTAAGAAGACCGATACCGACTTGACTACGATCACTTCTCAAGCCATGGTCGAGGGCCAAGAACCTGAAGAGGTCTCTGCCTTTGCAACAACCTCTACCTTCAGTCATCATCCACACGGACGCATCAAAAGGAAGGATGGGGAGGTCACTCTCACCAACGAAATGTCCAAGGGACTTGGTCCTCTCTATTCAAGACCTTCCACATCAACCTTCTGGAAGCCATGGCTGTCTTTCTCTCCCGATGAAGAAATTGTCCCCTCGCCATTCAGTCCACATAAGACTGATTCTGGACAGCGAGGTGATAGTGGGATTTTTGAATCGCCAAGGCTCGAGATCACCCCAAATCAACCAAGTGATGTTGGCCATCTTCCGCCTAGCGGAAAAGAAGAGATGGCACTTATCAGCAGTTCACCTTCAAGGGTTCCGCAATGTGACAGCGGACGCTCTATCCAGCCTCACGGCGATAGAGTCAGAATGGTCCCTTGACGCAGGATCATTCTCCTTCATCTTTACGTCAAGTCCCAGAACTGTAGATCGACCTCTTCGCGATGAGCGACAACAAGAAGCTACCTCGTTATGTGGCCCCATACGAGGACCCTCTGGCGGAAGCGGTGGACGCCATGTCCCTCGACTGGAACAGATGGACCTGCGTTTACCTGTTCCCTCCAACCAACCTTCTGTTGAAGGTCCTCAACAAGCTGAGATCCTTTCAGGGAATGGCAGCCCTTCTGGCTCCCAAGTGGCCGAAGAGCAATTGGTTCCCTCTAGTATTGGAATTGAAGCTGAGGCTGGTCCCTCAGCCAGACCCAGTTCTGACTCAACAAGTACAGAAGTCGACTGTCTTCGCTTCATCACAGAAAACCCAAAACCTTCATCTCATGATTTTTTCTTCTTAGCAGTTAAGGAAGGGTTTGGGATCTCGAGAGACAGTATAGATTTCTTACAATAATATAAATCTAAATCTACCAGAAGGCAATATGAGTCGTCTTGGAAAAAGTAGGTTACCTTTGTCAGGGCAATAAGACCAAAAGAGATCTCAACAGATTTCTGTTTGTCCTTCTTTATTCACCTTCATGGACAGGGTTTAGCAGCCAACACGAAAACAGCGTGTAAGTCAGCCTTGACTAGACCTCTGCTTTATGCCTTTCAAGTAGACTTATCCAATGAAATCTTTAACAAGATCCTTAAGGCCTGTGCTAGACCTAGGCCTGCAGCACCTCCCAAGCCCATTTCATGGTCCTTGGATAAGGTCCTACACTTTGCCTCAACAGTGAACAATGAGGATTGCTCTCTGAAAGACCTGACTCAAAAAGCTATATACTTGTTTGCTCTAGCCTTGGGGGCCAGAGTTAGTGAAATAGTGGCCCTTTCTCGGGATGAGGGCCATATTCAGTTCACAGAAGTGGGAGAACTGAATCTCTTCCCTGACCTGACATTTCTCGCCAAGGACGAGCTACCTACCAAAAGTTGGGGTCCCAGGAGAATCTGCCCTCTGAAGGAAGATGTCTCACTGTGTCCAGTAGAGTGTCTAAATGTCTATTTTCGTAGAACTTCAGACTTAAGGGGAGGACAGCTCTTTAAAGGAGAAACCTCGGGCTCAAACTTATCCCTAAACCAACTAAGGGTGAAGATCACCTATTTTATTCGCAGAGCGGATCCTGATAGTACACCTGCAGATCATGATCCCAGAAAAATTGCCTTTTCATTAAACTTTTTCCAAAAGTATACTGGATGGAAGTCATCCAGAATGTTCCTTAAACACTACGCAAAGCAAGTGCAAGAGCTGAAAAGGTATGTGGTGGTGGCAGGTAGTGTGCTAAAACCTGTCGCTTAACACTGCGAGGAACAGTGAATTGATTGGGACTGCCAAGAATCGGGTGAAGGTGTTGACATCTCAGAGTGCAACACGTATATGTATGCATTGCTCTACACCCTGTCTCAAAAGGAGAATTTGATCAGTGAAACTTTTACCTTTTCTAAATCTTGCTTGTTCATCTCTCAGCTTTTCATCAATCTTTCTCTCCAGTATGTTTAGAATAAGGATACTATATTTTTTCATAACAGATGATGTAAGTGTTATGACTCTGTGATTATTGCAATCAGTCTGGTCACCATTTTTTTTTTTGCCATTTTCACAAACACTCCTAACTCCCATTCGTGAGGTTTTGCCTCGTCATGCCACATTCCACAAAATAATCTTTTAAGTACTCTTCGAGTCACTTCATTTTCGGCTATTATTCTCTTGGCAGTTATGCCATCATATCACGGGGCTTTCCAACTCTTCAGTGTTTTAAGGATAGCTTCGACTTCAAACACTGAATTCATTCAGGGGGACATCAAGGTGCTCATCAGCTTCGGGTATATCAGTCAAATTATTCCCTTCATACCTCCTATTAATAACCTTACTAAAGTGTTCAATCCAACGTTGTCTTTCTTCATTTTCTGTTTTTATAGCATATCCATCTCTCTTTTTGATGGGTATATGCTTCTTCTTTGCCCCATAGAGATTTCAATAATAATTCTATGAGCAATTCTTACACCAGAGACACTTCCTAAATTCTTAGATTTGTCAACCTCACCTGCTTTACTGTCTAAATATTCTCTTCAGTCATTCTTGGCTTTTCTTTTAACCTCACTATCAATATGGGAATACTTAGCATGGTCTACCTTGCAGTCTTCATTACTTCTTCGAGAACTTTCAACAATCAATTTATGTTTTTCTCTCCTTTTTGTAGTATCCCAAGTATCATTTCATATCCATGGCTTTCTCCTTGTAGCTACATGTCGCTAGACTTCACTACCAACTGACTGATATATGTTCTTAATATCCCACCATTCTTCGTTAATTGTCTGCTCTTTGTGTCTTAAAGTCTCTAACACTGCAAATCAATTCTTACATTCAATTGCAAATGTTTCTCTGTGCTCTTCTTCTAAAAGTTTAGTTGTATCAAACCTATATATTCTATCTAGTCTTCCTCTCTCTAGTAATGGCAATGTGATCTATTTGATATATGTAATTGCCACATGAGGAAGTCCATGTATACTTGTGGATGTTCTTGTGTTGAAAAAGAGTACCTCCAATGATATGATTGTTTAGTGAACAGAAACTTATGAAATGTACTCCATTTTCATTTGCAACTTCACCAAGACCCTTAACACCCATAACATTCTCTATCCCTTGATTATTCCTTCCAACTTCAGAATTGATGTCACCAGTCCCAATTTTGTTATCTCTCTCTGGGATCTCATCTATTTCACTCTGCAGTTCTTCGTTGTATTAATTTTTCCATTCTTCGGCGGAGTTATTTGTTGGGACATAGCAAAATATAAAATTCACGTTGCACTGCTTCGATTTGAACTTTGCTAGAAACAATCTACTAATTACAGCTATCCACTCAGTTAAAGCCTTTTCTGCTCTTGGTGTCATCAATATTCCTACACCTTCTCTTCCAACTCCATCTGATCTTCCTGAGTAGATATATAGATTGCCTTGGTCTAAAGTTTCCTTATCAATCCCCATAAATGTGGTCAACTTAGGGCCCAGATATCCTGACTGTATATGATAAATTCACTAACTACTTGCTGTAAACTCCCAATCTGATTCATAACTAAAAAATTCCAATGACCTATTTTCAATTTTTCTTTAGTATTCATAAACCAGGAGATTCTTAGCACCCCTCTATGCCTATGACTGGCAGCTATTCTTTCATCTTATCTTTCCCTGACTGACTAAATCCATAAAGGATTCATTGGCTATATACATCAAAGGATAGTCAGTTCCTTGTGCTGCGCATTGCTATCTAACTAAGGCAAGTGACCCCTACCGGTCCATACTAATTCTAGTAACATCAACAGCCAGGCCTTTGGAGTAAAAGCCGAAGAGACAGTTTGTCCATAGCCTTAAGTCCCTTTCGTCACCCTGCTGCTAGTGTCTTCACCAAGATTTGGGGGGGGGGGGGGCATATCCTCCACACCCAAAAATATCATTACTCCACCATATTGCTCATCGCTTTTATAAGTATAACCATTGTCAAACATGGATTGCTAAGATATCCCACCTGGCAGGGTCAATATACACATCTAGCATGGTATATATATATATATATATATATATATATATATATATATATATATATATATATATATATATATATATATATATATATATATATGATTTTGCCTTTTTATATATACATATATTCTTAATTTTACACACGTATATGTATTATGGAGCAGTCTGAATACACAAGTGGTAGTCAGCAGGTTACAACCAAGAACGGATCAGGTTAAGGTCAATTTACTTGCCGGTAAGCCCAAAATCATTTTATAAATTTCAAAAGAATGGTTTGAATTACTATATTTTCCTAGACATATATGAAATTTAGTATTTTTTAGGTTTCTCGGGTTCTTTACACAACCTAATATGAATTCATGCTGTCACGGTTTATAAAAATCAAGTAATAGAAACATGCTATTCATAGTCGGAAGCAGTAAATGATACTTGATGGGTTCTTTCACAACAAGATCCAGAAATAGTAGCACTAATTAAAGAAAATCAACAAAGGAACTGTACCAATTCTTTATGGGTCGTGGACTGGGGAAATCATTAATAGCTTCTACTTTTTAGGGGGACAGAATTGCATACCTTCTGGAGTTATATGACCTGAAAATTTAATCTACTTACAGAAAAAATGGCACTATATATATATATATATATATATATATATATATATATATATATATATATATATATATATATATATATATATATATATATATATATATATATATATATATATTGTATCATGAGGGTGCAGGCGCATTTTTTTTTTTATTGTCTAACTTAACATTTTTAGACTTTTCTTCATTCCTCTTTTGTAACAAAGTAGTTACTCCTATCACTGCGCCTCTGGAGGGGTATCAGCTGCTTAGTTAGGCTTACCCTCCATATGGCCAAAACAATTTTTCAATTCACCTTGCATGTCTAGGCATTGTCTTCCTTGTAAAATAAATCACGTAATGACCACTATTCAGATTGGAACGCAATCGTTTCACATAACAAAAAGAACCGATGCCTCTCCAGAATCCAAAGAATGGGCAATGCATCTGGATTGAAGGTACTATAATTCTTTCCTGAAGACTATTGTTTTTTTGTATTCCCTTTCTTTGCTCCTGCTATCTATATGGAATAAATGTAGTGTATCAAAATTTCTATAACCCTCCTTTTATTGACTCCGTTCTTTTCATCGACTGGAGACAAAGCTCTTCATAGTGAGTGGGACTGAGCTATTGATTTACTCTGTTCCTACCATTGTACAAACTTTTCGTTTACTTTTATAGTTTGGTACCATAGCACTAATGCTGTAGGAAGTATGATTATATCTATGGAGTTAGAGGGTTAAAGCTATTTTGGCCACAACTGAGAAAGATAATTCTCTGATTCACTTCCATCAGGATGACTTGGCTAGGGCCCAAAAAACGGATTTTGAGCAAAGCGAAAAATCTATTATTGGGTGATATAACCATGTCGTCCAGATGGAAGGTTCCTTTAGGCAGCTTTCTAAGGGATATTTGGCTAGAGTGATACTCCCAGAGAATTGACCATAGTTCTCCAGAATTCTAACTCCTGGCGCGAGTATCCTTAAAATAACTCTTAAGGATATCGCATAATATTAGGGGACGTATTTCTTGATACGACACATGGCAATCTTCACCCCAAAAAGAGTTCTCGCTGTGAGGGGGAAGAGTTGCAAAATTGAAGGGGAGCCGTCATCAAGGTTACCCGGGGGATCCCCTTCCCGTACTACTATGGCGAACTATTCCTTGCCGCATATAGAGTAGTTTTGGGTGGGGATTTGTTACATATATGTATACTCCCTTTCTTAAAAAGGAGGGTGGGTCCATCAGGACGACATGGCCATATCACCCAAAAATAGATTTTTAGCTTTGCTCAAAATCCGTTTTTTGGGCTCACCCATGTCGTCCTGATGGAAGTTTACCAGATAATTACTTGAAAGTACTATATCTGTGGATTTGTATAAGTGCCTTTACCTTGACTCAGATTCTTAAAAGGTCACAGAGATCACATGGATATATGACACTACCGTTATTTGTCATATCTGCTAACTTTGGAACTAACTTAGGGATTCCTGCCCCCTGCAGGGAATATGTCAATACTGACTATAGAAGCATCAGGGTTGTATTTGTGAGAGCAATGTGGAATTTAGCTATTACCAGTATGTTTACACATAGGAATAAATTCAAATATCTAATTTAGGAAAATAAAAGACTGGCTAGTTTTATTAGACTACTTGTAGGGTGAATAAGATGCAAATACATTTTATGTATTTATTTGTATAGACAAAAATAAATACAACGAATGTATTAAAATAGAATCCTTTTACATAAACAACTTTTTCAAAGTACATATATATTTATTACCTGTGAGGGAAGAAATATATATTAGTATGCCACAGTTGCCACTCAAAAATGTGAAATTATTTGGTTAATTTCACTTAAATGTAGGATATGTTTAAACACTGTGTACAAATGTACACACAACACTGGTGTTATTGGTTAGATTCTACACCTATAAAGAACACTCCAAGGATCACCATAGTGATCCTCAATAAAATGTATTACACTCAAGGGTGCTAACACCTGTTCACCCTTTTTTACTGTCAAGTCCCAAACAGTCCATTAGACGACAGGTTTTATAACACTACCTGCCCCCACCACAAAATGTTTTATTTCATGCACTTGCTTCGCATAATGTTTATAAAAGACTAGAAGAATTCCAACCTGTATATGAACGGAGTCTATCAAAGTCCATATGCTGAAAGAAGTTCAGCGAGGAAGTAGTTTTTCTCGGATTGTGACCTGCGGGTGTACTGTCATGATCCGCTCTACGAATAAAGTAGGTGAGATTCACTATCAGAGATTTTAGGGATAAGTTTGATCCGGAGGTTTCGCCTATGAAGAGCTGTCCTCCTTTGAAGACTGAAGTTCTTCGAAGATAGACCTTACGACACTCTCCTGGACGTAGAGACATCTTCCCTCAGAGGGCAGATTCTCCAAGGACCCCACCTTTTGGTGGGTAGCTCATTTTTGGTGAGAAAGGAAGGATCGGAAAAAAGTTTCAGTTCTCCCTCTTCTGTGAACCGAATATGGCCCTCGTCTCTAGATAGGGCCACTATTTCACTAATTCTAGGCCCTGAGGCTATAGCGAACAAGAATATCACTTTTTGAGTTAGATTCTTCAGGGAGCAATCTTCAATGTTCAAGTTCGAAGCGTAGTGCAAGACTTTGTCCAAAGACCATGATATGGGCTTCGGAGGTGCTGCTGGTTTAAGTCTAGCGCATCCTTTCGGAATCTTATTTGAAGATTTCGTTCGACAGGTCGACCTGTAAGGCGCATAGAAGAGGTCTAGTCAAAGCTGACTTACACATAATTTTGGTGGAAGCCAAGCCTTGCTCATGAAGGGGGATGAAGAAGAACAGGCAGAAGTCTATCGAGATTTCTGTCGGCTTATTTGCTTTGACAAAGGAGACCCACTTCTCCCAAGACGATTCATATTGTCTTCTGGTTGACTTTGACTTGTATTCTTCTATAAAGTCGATATTGTCTTTTGAGATTCCAAACCTTTTCTTGACTGCTATCGCGAGAAAATCATGAGATGTAGGTTTTGCATTCTCAATGATGAAGCGTAGACAATCGACAGTTGGGATAGAACAGGGTTTGGTAGAGGAAACAGCCTCAGCCTCAGTTCTATCACTAGAGGGAACCAATTGCTCTTGGGCCATTTGTGGGCCATCACTGCTGCTGTCCCTTTGAAGGATCTCAGCTTGTTAAGGACCTTCAGCAGGAGATTTGTTGGCTGGAACAGATAGATATAATTCCATCTGTTCAAATCGAGGGACATGGCGTCCATCGCTTCTGCCCGAGGGTCCTCGTATGGGGCTACTTATCAAGGTAGTTTCTTGCTGTCGCTCGTTAAGGAGAGGTTGATCTGCAGTTCTGGGACTTTTTCCGAGATGAAGGAGAATAAGACTGCGTCTAGGGAACATTCTGACTCTATCGGCTTTCGCCTGAATAGAGTGTCCGCCGTCACATTTTGGAACCCTTGCAGGTGAACTGCGGATAAGTGCCATCATTATAAGTGCCATCATTTCTTTCTTGCCAAGCGAAAGATGGCCAACATCACGAGGTTGATGTAGGGCGATCTCGAGCCTTCTCGGTTCAGACATTTTACTATCACTTAGCTGTCCAAGACCAACTTGATGTGGGCTGATATGTGAGGGGATAGTTTCTTCAACATCAAAAGTCCGACCATGGTCTCCAGAATGTTGATGTTAAAGGTCTTGAACTGGTGTGACCAGGTCCCTTGAACTTTCCTTTGATGGGAATGACCTCCCCATCCCTCCGTTGAGGCATCCGTGTGGATGACTACTGACGGCTGAGGTGGTTGTAAGGGAACAGTCCTTGATAGGCTCTTGACCTTCGACCACAGCCTCAGAAGCGATGGCAGTATGGTCGGTGTCAATCTCTGTTGATCTCTTTGAGCGTTTGATGCGTATCTTCTCCAGACTCCTGACACATCCTTTAGTTGTACCCTTTCCTGTTAGCGTCTTGAAATCTTGTTGGATTTTAGTAGTCTCTTTACAGAAGCCGCAATCTCTCTCTTCTTCTTTGGTGGAATGGAGAGGCGGTGTGACTGCAAGTTCCAATGGATTCCCAACCACTGAAACTCTTGAGCTGGAGAGGCGAGACTTCTTGTAGTTGATCTTGAAGCCCAGATGTTCCAGGAACTGGATCACCTTCGTGGCTGCCTGCAGACAAGCAGTCTTGGATACTGCCCACACCATCCAGACGTCTAGGTATGCTGCTACCTGAATGCGTTCTAAGCATAGCTGTTGTACGACTGTGTCTGCAAGTTTCGTGAAAATCCTTGGGGCCATGTTTATTCCAAAGGCCATGGCTCTGAAGACATGTTTTGTCTTCTGTAGTTTGAATCATAGGTAGGAGGAGAGGGGGCGGCTGATTGGAAGGTGCCAGTAGGCATTTGCTAGGTCTATTGAGACTGTACGCCCCTTTTGGTAACGGTGGTCATGGTAACCGTGGGATGTTGCGCAGGTCTATGAGGCAGTCATGGCTTCTTTGTCTTCCTATTCTTGGGTTAGGGACCAGCATCAGAGGAAGTCTTCCTTTTGGAAGACATGCCCCACTTTTGGAGAAGGTTCCTATTCTTCTTGGCGGCTTTAGCAACCACCTCTTGGACTGCTTCCTTTGGGAAGAGGTCCTTGCCTCAGATGCAGTAAGTGATCAGCTTCCTGGGCTCGTGTTTGACCGTTGCATTTGCAAACACAAACTCTCTAGAGCCCCTCCTGGCCTTCACAAAAGCGTACATGTCCTTGACTAGTGTAGTCATGTGCATCTTTGCTAGGACTGTGTACATGTCTGGGGTGCTTGAGATGCCTGCAAACATCTCCATGCAGTTCTGGAGAGACAGAGAGGGGGCTAGGCTCTCTGTTGTCTCCTGTTCTCTTCTCAGAAGAAAGTCTGGCAGCTTCGGAAAGTTCTCATTGAACTGCTTTCCTGCGATATGAGCGTCTAGCTGTTAAATGAACATCGTTCCAATCCTTCTCGCCCGTAGGCAGGGCTACAGACAATGGTCTACACTCCATCAACTGCCTTTAGCGCGCTGTGGAGAGATTTTGACGTGAAGGGAAAAGCTCTGGAGGAAGGAGCAAGGAAGGTGGGGTGTTTCTTGCTCAAAGCAGAAACCTTGGAGTTTGAATATCCTGCCTTCTTCAGGCTACTTGTCATGGTAAAAAACCATGACCTCCTTAGGTTCTGTCTCCTCTTTAGACGCAGGTTCGTTCTTCAGCCTGAAGAAACAGTCTGGGTAAGCAGCAAGGTTTGGCCAGAATTGGAGATCGTCGAGGGGTAAGGTCCCCATCTTCTCCGAGACGTAAAGTTTCCCATTCATCATGGGCATGAACTCCGCATACCTCTAAGGGTTGGTTTCGGAGCACTGAGGCTAGTCAGAGACTCCGGGCCGCTTGTAGGAGCCGCGAGAAGCGACTGCGCGGTGTGCTTCCCTGACTTCCTTCTTCATCTCTAGCTGTTTCTTGCGGAAAAGATCCATCATATGCTAGATCTGCACCATGGACGCTTGGCCCGTGGGAAACAGCGGCTCTGGTTGAGGGGTTGAGGCCGAAGCCGAAGAGGTTGACTGTACAGGCTGAAATACCGTCACAGACAGTAGAGGGTCTTCCGTCTATGTCGATCCGGATTCTTCATCCTCCCCGGGTGGCTGGGCCACCTCTTCTTTAGGGTCTTCTAGGCCGTCACTAAAGGACAGAAGGGGAAGGGAAAGGATCTTATATTTTGCACAGAAAGAAGGCTGCACGTCTGCCTCCTTCTGTCAGCAGCAAAACAAAAAAACATAGTTTCCTATGCCAGCGCGGTCTTGGGCAGCAGAAGAATAACGATTCCTCAGCCTAAGACATTGCCGTATATAAGACATGTCTTCTAGACCACAAGGGAGTAGGTGGCGGCAACTATATTACCACATTCAGTTATGGACTAGGGAAGCCGGGCTTCCTATGACGGCAACTGTGAAACCGGCAGGGGAATGACTAATCTCCCATCGGTAGAATTGCCGAGAAAAAGAGTGAATACTCTGAGTTACTATCGCATTTCAAAGCCGGGATACTCAGTGGCAAAGAGACTGGATAGAAACACTATCCCAGTCAAGCCGGAGTACACTACTCTATGTCAAGACCAAAGATAAGGTTTCCGCTAATGGCGGCACTCAGAGGGAAGGAAGGGTTTATCCTTAAATCTCTAAAAGAGACGAGTATCGAATTATGATAGTAATTCTAGAGATGTAGTATCTCCGACTGAATTAATAAAACTATACAAGAGGATGAACAGGGACAATGTTACTAGAGTACACTAAAATGCATTAGGCTAGCCTAACTCGAGTCGGGATCTCGGCTACGCTATATCACCGAGGCCCTAGCGTATACTATTGAAACGTTTTGACAGAAAAGGAAATATTACTTGTGTAATCTTATCTTCACTCATATAATTTGCCTAAATAGCTAGAATTCAATATAGCTAAATACCAGGGATGCACTACTAACTAAATAAAGCATTTTATGGTGTACGACAGCGGTCCAAAATGGCCGCCTCTGGTCATGGCTCTACTCCACTAAACACATCTAAATTATGCTAATTTAACTGTGAGAAGGAGCCAAAAATTATATACAGGAAAGATTAAATACTCAACTTTCCAGAGGATGAATATGCTGGAGATTGCATGGTAATAATCCTTGAAATAGTTACAAAACCGAGAGCAGTTGGGTGATACACCCTGCTTAATTTGCTACTACAAAAGGAATGGTTCGCCGTAGTAGTACGGGAAGGGGATCCACCGGATAACCTTGATGACGGCTCCCCTTCAATTTCGCCACTCTTCCCTCTCGGAGCGAAAACTCTATTCGGGGTTAATATTACCATGTGTCATATCAAGAAATACATCCCCTGATATTACGCGATATCCTTAAGAGTTATTTTAAGGATACTCACGCCAGGAGTTAGAATTCTGGAGACCTGTGGTCAATTCTCTGGGAGTATCACTCTAGCCAAATATCCCTTAGAAAGCTGCCCAAAGGAACCTTAAATCAGAACGACATGGCTGAACCCCAAAAACGGATTTTGACACAGGGAAAATCTATTTTTGGGTGAGATAGCCATGTCGTCCTGATTGCATGCCTGTATCTCTCCATCCCCTTCCGATTCTCAGTGTGGGACATCGTGCCATGCGATGGCTGCTCCTGGAATGGTTGAACAGGAGATGTGTTTGTTGTACCACATTGCGATCGGGAGTTGTGACGGCTCCCTTGCTTATGTCCCTCCCCCTACCTTTATCCTTCAAAACAAGGTTAACTATACTCAGGGAAGGATAGCCATGGCTTGTTATTAACATGCCCTTGATTTATACATGATATCTCTAGTGATATTTGCTCCAAAGGTCAGAACTCTGTTGATACCTCTAAGGTAAAATTTCTCTAGCATATCCCTCGCAGAAACATCCTAGGTAGAAGCGGCCAATATGAAACTTACATCAGGATGACATGGCTCTCACCCAAAAATAGATTTTTCTCATGTCATATATATATATATATATATATATATATATATATATATATATATATATATATATATATATATATATCCTAATTCTTATATGAAGATATGTGTCATTCGTCAAGGTACATGAAAATTCCACAAAACCTATAATTCAGCATGTTGATGTAGCAAGATTGCATTTTGATAGCAAAGGGTAGTTAGTAGCCTTTGTGCATTGCCTGAGACAAGGCGTTCAATTGAGAGTGTCGGCTCTACAGTGAACTCGAGAATCTTTGTAATAAAGTGAAAAAAATCCATGTTCCGATGTTTCATTATCTGTTGACATGGGACATACTGATGTCAGGTGTAAAAATATGTCTGTATGTGTATACTGTGAGCGAAGTTGTTCTTTTAGTCAGTAAAATAAAAGTTCAAGATACCTAGATACATAAGGACTAACATAACAGATGCTGCTGCTACGGGAGATGAGAAGGAAGGAGCAGTTGGATATAGTGAGGCCGAGGAAGAATATAGAGAGGATCTTTGAACAATGGACATAGAACTTAGGTTAAATAACTTAGCAGAATTAATGAAAAAATTCTTGGTTGAACGAAAAGAGGAGCGGCGCACAACCACAGCATATCCAATGTACATAAATGAAATCCAAACACACACAAGTGTAAGTACACATGCACAGCCGAGTGAAGATAACATCGTGGATCGGAAACTGCCAGAACTTCCGGCAAGTGTTGGACCTTTTGATGATCAGCGTCCAAATGAAGGGTTTCAATCAATCAAAGTGTTTTTGAGAGACTTTGAAGTAGCCATATCTGGGTGGTCGGAAAGAGAAAAAGATATTCAAGTAATCAATTTACTGAAAGATGCTCTGGCAATGGAGGTAATGTGTTGGCCACAAGTCAGTTTAAGAAGTTATACTGAAATAAAATGATGTTCAATTGAGAAAGAAAATAATAAACCCAAAACTTGGGAAGGTGAATCCGTTCTTAGTTTTGCAACTCGCATTTTTCGGGATTGTCATTTATTTGCTAAACAAGAGTGCCAATCTCCTAGAAGGTGATAAAAAAGCAATTGGCCATTAACATATTCGTAGATAGTAAAACCCGTATCTATGTAGTTATTTTTTTGACTGACAATCGCTCGTTAGTAGACATAGTCAGCGCAATACAAAACATTCCAGACAGTTAGCCAGGAGAAAAAATTACTGAGAATATCTGCCTCAATTCTGAGAAGTATCCAGCCATGAGAATCACTCACCAACATTCAAAGCAGGAGAGGGGAGAATGAAGTCAGCAGGTGTGAAGAGTCTTCAGATGCTGCCAGTGTGAGAGAGAGGGGCAACGACGAGTGGGAGTGCCCATCCCAATGATCCACCCGCTGTTACACTTGTCAGGCCTACGGTCATCAATCTCGAGAGTGCCCAGCTAAAAACACGAAAGGGCAGGTGGGTTGTGGCACGCGCACATCTTCCCCCGCCCAACATCCAAGGGAAATGGAAGCAGAGGAAGAGGGTGATGAGGGAGATCAATAGCCCCCCTCCCTCAGCATGACATCAGAAGACAGCAGCCGAGGCAGCGATGGGGAGTGGCGACGACGGACTTGGTAGAGCAGGAACTTGGACCTCCATTAGTACCCTTGACCCCATCCCCACAGCACTAGGGAGCAGCAGTGTTGCAGCTAAGGTCATTGGCCCGTGCCCCATTTATCCTAATAGCCGATTAGGAATGTTAGCAGTTAGGATTGACCCTGCCAGATAAATCCATTCAAACGCTGATCAACACAGGAAGCCAGCGTTTCACTGATTGAAAAAAGATTCCCCTCAAACCTACTACAGTCAGCAGCACCCATCGTCCTCAATACGCCAGGAAGAAATAAACTAGGCATAAACCATATATTGATCGTCAACTTTAAGGTGGGATCTGTGAATTTTACACAAGATTTTTTTGTCTTGCCCACCTTGGGAATTCCAGGAATCGAAGCTATTTTAGGAATTCATCTCAGAACCAGTTTTGGTCAGAGGTTTTGGTCAGAGAGCAAGACCCTTAGATGCTTTAAACAAACAAAAAGTAATAAATTGTGGAGTGGATGAAGAAAGGGCCTTTAACTATTTTAAAGTTGCCTTAACTAGCAATGACTTACTAGCATATCCTAGTTTTGATCGACTGTTTTTAGTGACAACAGATGCTAGTAGTGTAGCTATTGGTGGCGTAATTTCTCAACAAGATGATAAAGGTAGAGAACGACCCATTTATTTTGCTTCCAGGGTATTAAAAGGGGCAGAAAAGAATTGTAGTACATTTGATCAAGAGGATTTTGCTATTCTTTTGGTTCTAGAGAGGCCTCGGTTCGTTTTATTAGGTCAGTCGATTGACTTGCAAAGTGATCATCGCCATTTTTTTCAAAGGAGATTTGACCTCTCAACAAGCGAGATGGATTAAAAGATTGTTAGATTTTAATATAAAGGGTTTTCACTACATAAAAGATAAAGCTAACAAGGTAGCTGATGCCCTCTCTAGAGGTGCAGTAGTAGGAGTAACAACTAGGGTGCAAAAGAGGAACAAAGAACGTAACAAATATATTTGAGGACCCCCATCAAAATAGAGAAAATAGACAACGGGATGTGAATTCAGCCAAGGAGCAATCAGAAAACGGTATGAGAGAGAGAGAGAGAGAGAGAGAGAGAGAGAGAGAGATGAGCTGTGAAGGTGAATATATATATGTGGGTGGCGGATGACATGACCTGGGGTGTCCAGAATTATTTCCCTGATGATGCAGGTTTAATTGACTTGGGAGGCTGGGACATAAAAGAAGTCTGAGAGGGACAGAAAGAAGAGTAATGGATGGAAAGAGTGCGAGCAAAGATTAAAGGGTAATCAGAGATTTATCCGTCATTCCTGAATGTGCCGCCTGAGAATTTTTTTATAGAAAATGATATCCTATATTAGGAGGGGAATTTTGGGCAAGGGTAGTTCTTCCTCCTTCTTTAATTAATCGAGCCATCCACATTGTATATGCAAGTCTGTATGTAGGGCATTTAGGGATTGATACAACATTAAGGAGAGCACCTGAATCCTTCTTTCGGTTAGGAATGAAAAGTCTATAGAAAATTATATAAAATGTTGTCATGCTTTAAACTGTTTCAAAGAACATAAAACCACTGTAGCGGAAGCCAAAAAGTGGCCTGTGATTCCTATTAGATTTTATAGAGTGCATAGGGATGTGGTAGGAACATTTCCTACTAATTTAACACAACATAAGTATATATGTGTATTTGCAGATGCATTTACTTGGTACACTCAAACTTACGCAATGTTGGATATATCTGCAAATTCATTATCCCAAGAGCTGTGCTCTTCCATTACTAGGTTTGCTTGCCCGTAAATTTTTATAAGAGATAATGGTCTCGAGTTTATAAATAAGGTGTTGAAATCGGTCTCGGACTTGTTGAAAATTGAACACTTTTCAGTGACTCAATATAGGCCTTCAGCTAATGGCTTAGTGAAATTGCATAATAGGGAAGTAGTGCTGATTTTATGTTCCTTAAAGGCTTATGATCCCCTTCTTTGGCACACCATGCTTCCTACAGCTGAGCTAGCTTTGAAAATTGCATATAATGCAATTGAGGAGAGTAATGAACACCATTGAAAGGTTTTTGAAAAAAGCTAATAAAAAACACAGCTCAAAGTATGATGGTCGGTTCAAAACCGCACCGGTGAAAGTATTCGTGGGCAATTGTGTGTATTTGAAACGATTACAACCTAGGAAACACAAATTAAAGCCAGCGTATATGGGTTTGTACCGAGTAAAGCTGGTTAAATCTAACACAGTTGTGATAAAAAGCATTAATAATGGTGCAGTTTCTGAACATCATCAAGCACACATACATGTGATGCCTGAAAAGGCAGTTTTGAAGTGTCAAGCACAGTGTTCCTCCTTTCCCCTTCACATGACATTCCTCGAGTTGATGGGAAGAATTTTTTTTTCCTTTGGTGCGGTTTTTGTTTAAACAGACCTCATTTCTTCTTTTGACATGTTTTAAATAAAGTTGATGATAGCAATGTGTTCTTATGTTGATTCTTAATGTATACGTAAAATGTTGTGGTAATTTTGCTGGATGTGGCAATACATAAGGCATACTGCTGAGTGAGCCTAAAAACAATCATAGGTTAAATAGGTCAAGTAAGATCCGTCAGGCGTATGCTGTGTTATTCATGTATTTATATCATTCCTGGTTGCTGGGGATGGGGTGGTTCCCGAATGGCAAGTGGCTGTGGGATTAAAGTTCAGCCTTGAGGAAAGGCAGTGTTAGAGAATGAGTAGATTTGAATACCTTATAGCTAAAGCTATAAGGGAAGGGCGGGAAGAAGAGTTATTTTCTCGGGAAATCCGCTAGTGGCCACCGGTTGATAGTTACAAGTGCAAGGGTAGTAGTGATTTAAAATAAATAACGAAATGATGGTGGTGAGTTGTGCTGCGAAATTGTGCTGTAAACCCAGATAAGTAAAGTCTAGGAATGAAGGAACATCTATTCCTAACCTTGTCCCGCCCAAAAAGACCAATATTGCCCGCAGCCAGAGGGAGGTTATTGATGAGGTTGTGTAATACTGATGTTGATAAGATTAGTTTTCACTTTGGGTATTCTGTGTTTTAGTTGCAGAGGTCATAAGTAAAAATTAGGGGAATTATTTGTATTGTAGTGTTTAAATTTTTTGGGGTGATTTATATATATATATATATATATATATATATATATATAAATTCTGTGTTGCATTTCAATTTAGTATATACCATGCCTATTCCGGGTCGGAGTGTCCTCCATATACCATAGACTAATGAGGGCGAGTGCACACCTACTCCCGGAGTGAGGAGCTTGTGGGGGGGCGGGGAGTAATGTCATAATTTTTGTATGCATATATGTGTTGTACATCAAGGCAAATGAACTCTATAATCAGGAAAATTCCACAAAACCTATAATTCAGCATATTGTTGTAGCAATATTGCATTTTGATAACAAGGATTAGTCAGTAGCCTCTGTGCGTTCTCTGGGACAAGGCGCCTACCTGAGAGTGTCGACTGTGCATCATACTTATGAACCTTTTGTAATAAAGTGAAAAAATTATGTTTTGATGTCTTTATATATATATATATATATATGCGTATATTTATTAAATATATATATATATATATATATATATATATATACATATATATATACATATACATATATATACATATATATATATATATATATATATATTCAAATAAGCCATATATATTTTTGATATATTAATGTCTGGATTCTCTTAACGACCTCGGGATCAGAGCCCCAGGCGAAATCACACAAAGACAAGAGCTTAGCTCCGGCCGGGAATCGAACCCCGGTCGGCAAGCTTATATAGACAGTGACTAACCCACTTGGCCACGAAGAAAGATAAAAGTCAATGACAATTCTACTGTACTTATACCTGTCGAATTCAGGTATTTTGTACTTAGAATTGAAATCAACCCATCTTCACCATCGTAACTAATTGGTAGTTTGTTACTTGGCATTCAATTAATGATAAATTTTGCACATTTTTACGTGTTTTTCATATATATGGCTTATTTGAATATGAAAAACACGTAAAAATGTGCAAAATTTATCATATATGTATATATATATATATATATATATATCAATATAAAAATGTACATATATATATATATATATATAGATATATATATATATATATATATATGTATTTTCATACATATATATATATAGATATATATATATATATATATATATAAATATATATATATATATATATATATACATACTTATATATATATATATATCTATATATATATATATATATATAAATGTATATACGTATATATATATTATATATATATGTATATATATATATATATATATATCGTCCTACGAAGCTGGACTAGTGTAGAGTAAGTAATTAATTTATGTATTTCATATGTGTATTTAAGAGGTGCATAGCCAGCTTGTAAGGTGAGTTCCTCTCACGTAGGTATAAGTTTTGTATGTAAGTCTTACATAATTTGTTTAGGAGTGCTATATGACCTTCCAAGGTATGAACGAGGGCTTATGTAATGATATATATATATATATATATATATCCATATAAAAATGTATATATATATATATATATATATCCATATAAAAATTAATATATATATATATATATATATATAATATATATATATATATATATATATAAATATATATATATATATTATTATATATATATATATATATATATACATATATATATACATATATATATATATATATATATCATCCTAGGAAGCTGGACTAGTGTAGAGTAAGTAATTTATTTATATATTTCATATGTGTATTTAAGAGGTGCATAGCCATATTGTAAGGTGAGTTCCTCTCACGTAGGTATAAGTTTTGTATGTAAGTTATGTGAGACTTTTGTCGTTAGTTTCATTGTATTCTTCATTCAAGCCAATATATGTAAATTTACGTTATTTTTATGAATTACCTTTTTATTTGCCTTATTTTGATACGAAGTCTTACATAATTTGTTTAGGAGTGCTATATAACCTTCCAAGGTATGAACGAGGGCTTATATAATTAAGTTTTTAATGTTCTCGTGAGGTATTGCGTCATGTTTGCGAGAAAATACTCAATTCTCATTTTTGCCACGTCTTTTAGATTGTGCTCAAAAACTCCTGCATTAGGGTTAATCTTTTTTCCATTTAAAGAACGCTGATGGGCGGAGGTGCTGAGCGAGGGTTGACCTGCAAGCAAAGTTTGATTTTCCTGTTCAATGCGTGATAGTTGGTAACTCTGGCGTCACCGAGGCAGCCACCAAGCATCTAGATATCTGACTTAGAATAATCTAAGTTACTAAATTTGTATATATGTGCCTCCAGTGATGCAGAGCAGCAGATAGAATATTCCAGCATTAAGTCATAAGCCACCGACCTTCTATCTCTCACGTCCCTCTCTCAAGATCGGTGTATTTTTTAAGTATTCAGTGATTGTGAAATCTCAAAGTTTTAGTGTGACTTTTTTTTTAAACAGTGAGTATTTCATAATTATTTTTTTTTTTTTTTGAGATTTTGTACCTGTCCCTGTGCGAGTAAGAAAAGTGAAGTAAATTTGTATTGCTATCTGGTTAAACTTGGTTTGAGCTAAAAACTCCTAAGTTAATCAGTTTTCTTTAGCTATCAAGACTAAAAAACATTTTTAAATCTAAGTGATTATATAATTTTCAGAGTGTAATAATTTCTTTTGTCTTAGTCCAAGCTTTGTTCAGACTTAAGAATTTGAGTGACTTTTTTTTGTTTTGTAAATTCTTTTAGTTTTCTAATCTTTATCGAATATATTTATTTTTAAAGAGTGTATTATTTCGATCACCGGTGTCTGTTACAGTTGTGTTTCATATCCCTGCTTAAGAATCGAAGTATGAAATGTTTTTAAATAGTTCTTAATAATAATTACCCAATTGTTTTTTTATTGTACTTACGAGACCTTTAGAAATTCATTGTTTCTATATTTTTCCATCTGAGAGCTAAATAACTTTCTCAGAGCTCGGGTGTTATTCAAATATAACAGGTTTATGTCAAAAGGCAATGTAGCTAAAACTTTGTGGCTTTCTATTCTAAGGGCATGTAGCGGCGATGCAATGAGTGGAATGATTAAAGCCTAAATCAAGTGTCTAGCCTTAGATGATGTGTTGATAAGATCTGCGAAATTGTCGGAAGAAGATTTTGTAGCAGTTCGTGAACTGTTGGGGGAAGCTTAATAATAATTCGTAGCAAAGCAATTACCAGTTAACCCACAAATTGAAGGCATGAAAGCAGAAAGGGGTGTAGAGGCTGAGATTCGATGAATTTTAGCGAAGGAGAATTTGATTAGGTTGAGGATGATGGCGGGAGAGAGAGAGTGAGAAGAAAAAGATAGAGAAGAAGCTAAGGATATCGCTACACACACAATGGAAATAAAAGCAAGAAAAACCGCAAGACGAGAAGATAAAGAGAGATGACAGAAAGAAAAACAGAGAAGACAGGAAGAAAAAGAGAGAAGTCAGGAAGAGAAAGAGGTAAAAGAAGCGAAACATGCAAGAGAATTGAAACTGTTGAATGCTCTTGCAAATTCGACAATGCAGATAGAGTTGAACCCTGCTTTGCATGATCCCTTTTTTGATGTGACTAACGACCAGAGGTTAATTGAAAAATTCACATAAGACTCCCCAATGAATTCCTCAAACATTTTGAAACGATCGTATCAACGATGCAATGGCCCAAAGATAAATGGTCTGTATTATTGCAGAGTGTGTTAATTGGGAAAGGACACAATGTCTATCTATCCTTATCAAAGCACCAGAGGGAGGAGTATCAAGAAGTGAAGAGGAGTGTGCTACAAGTGTATCAGATGACCCCTGAATATTATAACGAGAGATTCGAAAGTTTGCGGAAGGACGAGAAAATTACTTTCCAGGATTACGCTTATAAAATAGTACTAGAACAATATCTATGAGGAATTCCTGAACATATTCGAACGTACTTGAGAGAGAGAGAGAGAGAGAGAGAGAGAGAGAGAGAGAGAGAGAGAGAGTGAGGTGAAGAAACTTTATAAAGCTGCTTCGCTGAGTGATTATTGGAATATTATCAGTCTTAAACCCTCCTCTTGTATGAAGTTTCAACCGCCGTTCCGACCAGGAGTCAAGTCTTCGTCGACCCATGGAAACCACTTAAGTAATAACTATGTGAACAAATTCAATAGTTACAGCGGAAGTAACACTATTACTGTTCCTAAGCAGAATATGATAGTACCACAGCAACAGTCATCGAATCTTCCTCCGTGAAGTAACGTGAAACACATGCAAAAGGTTAATACAGTCTGTTTTAAATGTGCCAATAGAGGCCATATCAGTAAGGAATGTTGGTCGAACCAACCGAAAGCAGTTGCCCAAGTGCTTAGGATAATTTGACTTAACAGAAGATGAAGATGAAAAGCTATGCGGGAAAGGACGAAGAGGAAAATAAACCAGCTAATGTTTACATGACGAACAGGACATACCCAAACAGTGTGGATGCCTTTAAATCATATATATATATATATATATATATATATTTACATAAATGTATATATATATATATATATATATATATACAGTGATCCCTCGCTACTTCGCGGTTCGACCATCGCGGATTCACCACTTCACGGATTTTTTTCATAACGCATGTATATACATATATCGCAGATTTTCCGGAAATTTCGAAAATACCGCGATATGACCGATGGTGCGAGATTGGAGAAAGTAAGGAAAATTGAATCATGATTGATTTTCAATATAAATGAAACTTTGAGGAGCAACAAAGATATCATTTGTTAGAGAGATAGAGAGAGGTAAGGAATGGGAGGTAGTGAAAAGTAGCCCACAGAGAGAGAGAGAGAGGAGAGAGAGAGAGAGAGAGAGAGAGAGAGAGAGAGTGTGTTGTTTTAAATGTAATAAACAAAAAAATTTGATAGGTTATAACACATTGGTGCTTATGTAATATCAACTGTATACTGTAGAAGGTTTGAATAAGTTAAGAAATGGTATAAACGATACTTTGTTTTAGTGTATTTGTACACTCTCAAGAGCGGCAGCTAAACGTCAGCTGATGTAATCACAGCCAAAAGTAAAACAAAAAGAAGTCAACAATACTCGATTTTTAAAACACACCCGAAATTTAAAAACAAAAGTACACGCTTTCTTAATGCGCAATTAACTATTTAAAGAGTAGCAATTTTCTAGAATAGAATGATGTCTCAAAAAAAATAGTGGTTTGCTGATGAAATCGGATGCCTTATTTTTAGCTACGATTGAAATGGATGTAGACTCTGCATAATTTTTTCGTTTCCTATTTAATTGACACTAAGAAAACTAATTCTAGTTTATTCATCTATATGTAAGTATTGTATAATGAGAGAGAGAGAGAGAGAGAGAGAGAGAGAGAGAGAGAGAGTGTGTGTGTTGTTTTAAATGTAATAAGAGAGAGAGAGAGAGAGAGAGAGAGAGAGAGAGAGAGAGAGAGAGAGAGAGAGAGAGCGTGTTGTTTTAAATGTAATAAACAAAAAAAAAATGATAGGTTATAACACATTGGTGCTTATGTAATATGAACTGTATTGACGGTTTGAATAAGTTAAGAAATGGTATAAACGTTACTTTGTTAGTGTATTCGTACACTCTCAAGAGCGGCAGCTAGACGTCAGCTGATGTAATCACAGCCAAAAGTAAAACAAAAAGAAGTCAACAATACTCGATTTTTAAAACACACCCGAAATTTGAAAACAAAAGTACACGCTTTCTTAATGTGCAATTAACTATTTAAGGAGTAGCAATTTTCTAGAATAAAAGGATGTTTCCCAAAAAATAGTGGTTTGCTGATGAAATCGGATGCCGTATTTTTAGGAACGATTGAAATGGATGTAAACTCGGAATAATTTTTTTGTTTCGTATTTAATTGATACTAAGAAAACTAATTTTAGTTTCTTCATCTATATGTAAGCATTGTATAACACGGAGAGAGAGAGAGAGTGAGAGAGAGAGAGAGAGAGAGAGAGAGAGAGAGAGAGAGAGAGAGAGAGAGAGAGAGAGAGAATGAATCAGCTGTTGAAATCGAATGCCGTGTTTTTGTTTCGTGAGAATTTCATCGCCACGACTATAACAACAACATACTGTACTAAACTTTACAGTATTATACAGACTACTGTAATTTGATAAAGTAAAATATTTGTAAAAACCTTTTTTAAATGAAATGGGGCTATTTTTTTTTAAATTTACATTTACGTACGTAAAACAGCTCTCTCTCTCTCTCTCTCTCTCTCTCTCTCTCTCTCTCTCTCTCTCTCTCTCTCTCTCTCTCTCTCTCATAAATTGTTTTCCTGCTTTGCTACGTATGTATGATTTTATATTGATACGGTAAATAATATTTGTAATAACATATTTTCTAAAAGCTTTTACTGTAATATCATTATTTATCACTTTCATCATGCGCGTTAAATGCCTTCGTTTGTTTACTGAGCGTACTTTATGACGCTGTCGTTTCAGGCGGCGTCATAAAGAAAAACATTTCATTTGGAAGTCCTAGGAAAAATTAAGTAAAACATTGGTAATAACAAAATCTACATACTGTACTGAATAATCAATATAATCGATGCAAAAACTAACCTAAACACAGATGTGTAAATGCGTTTGTTTCTACATTATGATCAGAGATAAACGTAAACAAAACATTGGTTGCTATTTTTTATCGTGCTTTTTGGCGTGTTTAGGAAACGCATGATATAAAATCGCCTTTAATATTTGTGCCTGTTTTAGTTTAGGGTACTGTAGTACATGCATTAAGTGTTCTGTACATTAAAGGGTAGTTTGTTAACAGTACTACGTACAAGGGAAGGTATTAAAAGTCTGAATATACATGTTAAATAAATACGTAATTATGGTGTCACTACTTCGCGGATTTTCACCTATCGCTGTCGGGTCTGGAACCTATCCACCGCGATAAACGAGGGCTCACTGTATATATATATATATACATATATATATATATATATATATATATATATATATATATATATATATATATATATATATATATATATATATATATATGAAGGTAGGCTAGCAGCAGTAGACAAGAGTGAGCAAACCCCGGTCAAGATATTGCATGACACAGGTGGCAAACATGGTGTGGTGACATGAGAATTACAACTGTTGGTGGAACAGTCTCTCACAAGAGACTCGGTTATTTTGAGGGAATAGGAGGTGAGGATGTTACCCCTATTTGTCTTTTGAAACTGTCATGCGAGTTGGTGAAAGGTAATTTTGATTTTGCAGTAAGGGATACATTGGCTGACGAAGGAATAGAAGTCCTGCTGGGTAATGAGGATAGTGGAGGGCATTTGTGCCTTGTTCCATTATAATGGAGAAACCCTTGAAGTATAGTCCTATGACTGAACCCGAGAAGGACTACCCATATCTGTGTTCTAGTTGTGTGACGACTAAGGGTATGACAAAGAAACTGGCAGGAAAAAAAGAAAATTAAATCAAAGGAGTAATGAACTTGGAGGATTTGTTTTCCGAAAAAGAGGCTACCCTTGACGGTATGCAAGAGGAGAACTCCCGAGTAAGCTCGTGATAAGAGGAATGGTAGAGAAATGGACAAGAAGACAAAGAAGAAATGAGCCTGGAAGAAATAGAAAACTCAGCTTTAGAAGTAGGTCAAGTGTGTAGGAAAGGGCTGACAGGATTGCAACTGAGGGATGAGACGTTAACAGAGTTATTGTACCGTTTGGTTGATGACACGTGGGCACAGTAGTCTCCAACTTGTTATTATTTCAAGGATGGGTTACTTATGGAATGCAGAATAGGGGATATACCATCATATATTGATTCCCGCACCATTGAGAAGACAGGTAATTCCTGTAGCAAACGAGACTGGAGATATGGGGGTAAGGAAGACGACAGAGAAGATTATGGAACAATTTTCCTGGCCTGGCATGCATGAGGGCGTATGCCAGTTTCGCCGTGCATGTTACGTTTGTTAGATCGCTGGGAAGCCAAACGATTAAATTAAAAAGGCTCCCTTACATCCGAATGAAGTGCGAGGAGAACCCTTCAGCAAGGTAATGATCGACATTGTGGGACCTTTAACAAGGACAAAAAAAGATCACGAATATATGTTAACCTTGATGTGTCCAGTGATGAGATACCCAGATGCCATTACCCATCAGGAATACCAGTGCCCAAATAATCGCCAAGAAATTACTAGACGTTTTTATTAAGTTTGATATTCCGGAAATCATTCAGAGTAACTGAAGAAGGAATTTCATGTCAAAACTGTTTCACAACGTAATGAAACTGTTAAATGTGAAGCAAGAACTATCAACTCCTAATCATATAAAGACACAAGGTGCATTGGAGAGGTTTCATCAAACTCTGAAAAAATATGTTAACGAAGTTCTGCAACAAAACAGGTTGTGAATGGGACATCGCACTACCGTTGATGTTATTTGAGGTACATAATGCTTATCAAGAAAGCATGATATGTAGGCAGAGAGAAAAGAATTTGGATGAGAAATACGATGACCAATTAAAATGTTAGCAGAAAAATGGAAGCACGAGAAGATTATTGATAATATGTCAAAAAAATTGAGGAAAAGGATCGGTGAGATAAGGAAATTTTCTAGAGAAAAGACTAAAACAAGTCAAAAAAAAAGAAGAAAAGGTTTGATATGTAAAGTAAGGACAGACAGTATCCAGTAGGACAACAGATATTAGTTTTGTTGCTGATAAGGATATTCCAACTCACCAACAAGTTCTGAGGACCATTGAAGAATTTGGAGGAGATCAGGGACCCGACATACGTTATCAAAACCCCAGGAAGAAGGAAAAGCTAAAGGAAAGTACACGTTAAGCTATTGAAACCTATTTAAGCGAAAACTAGACCGAAGCCTTACAGGTGTGCATGGCGCAAACCATACCATCCATGGAGGAAGACGACGGATATGAGGTAGGGGCGGTAAGCAAAGTGAAAAATTCATCTATCATTTGGGACTTGGAAGAGAAATTAACTCAATTGAACAAGGAGCAAAGAGATGAATCAAGCCAATTATTTAGAAGTTTCACTGAAATTGCCTTGGTCGTCCCGAAATGAACTAACCTAACCAAGCATGAGATACACCTCAAAACATCGGAAAGACTATTCAAACAATGCGCTTATCTACTGTCGCCGTATCACTTAGAAGCCTTGAGAAAAGAAGTGGACTATTTGTTACAAAATGGTTTAGCTGAACATAGTTCTAGCTCTTACAATTCTCCATGCATGCTCTTGAAAAAATTGGACGGATCTTTCAGGATGTTTCTGGACTACCGAAAGTAGAATTCGATCAGTGTGGCCGATAATTATATATTACCACTCATTGACCAACTACTCGACAATATCGGACAAGCAAGGTTCGTCTCCAAGATGGACTTGTTAAAAGGCTATTATCAAGTTCATTTGGACGACAACGCAAAATTATTATCAGCTTTTATAACCCGATTTGGGTTGTATCTATAAACCGTCATGCAATTTGTTCTAATGAATGGCCCCGCTAATTTTCAATAATTGAAGGATAATCTTCTAGGATCGATAGAAGGAGTAAGCGTATATCTCGATAATATTGTGGTATATTCAACTACCTGGGAAGAACATCTCCGAATTCTGAAAAAGGTATTTCAAAATCTGCGAAGAACATACCTGACAATTAACCTAGAGAAGCGCAAATTTGGAAAGGTGACAGTTCAGTAGTTGCGATGTGAAGTAGGGACAAACTAATCACCCCACTAGCTACTAATGTCGAGGGAATAAGGAAAGACTCAGCCCCCACAACAAGGAAGTAATTACAATGTTTTTTAGAGATAGCAGGATTCTACCGACGTTTTTGCCCGAACTTTTCGACTGTAGTCGCTCCCTTGACTAGCCCAAGGAAAAAAATTGTATAGACCAGCTAAGGCCAGGAATCCTTCGACATGTTAACGACATATTAACTTCGAAACTGATACTATGAGCACCTGATTTATACAAATGATTCCTTATCCAAATGGATGCATCGGATAATGGGATCGAAGCTGTCTCACTACAAGAAGACAAGGAAAGAATTCTTCAACCTGTTTGTTTTATGTCGTCAAAGCTGAGTAATGATCAGCGAGCCTACTAGACTGTTGAAAAGGAATTGCTTGCACAGGTATACAAAAATTTGAGGTCTATGTGAATCGACCACAGAGTGAAGAGATTGTGGTGTATTTGGATCATAATCCTTTAACTTTTGTTAATAGGATGAAAAATGATAATCAAAATTTGACTAGGTGGTCATTATATTTGCAACCGTATTGTATCAATGTAAAGCATACATCAGGTAAAGATAACGTGGTTGCAGATTATTTATCTGGGGGATGAATAGATGGATTCAGGCCCTGAATAAATTATCCTGTTTTAGGCGGAGTTATCTTACGAAAGTTGTCTGGTGTAGAGTAAATAATTTGTTTATATATTTCATATTTGTATTTAATAAGTGCATAGTCAGCTAATAAGGTGGGTTCCTCTCATGTAAGTATAATTTTGTTGTGTTTTTCAGTCAAGTTATTATATGTAAACTTTATTTTTAGGAATTAACTTTTAATTTTATATATTTTGTTACAAAGTCTTACGTAAACTGTTTAAAAGTGCTATTTGACCCTACGAGGTAAGAACGAGGAGTTATTTATTTATCGATTTATTATTTTATAAGGTATTGTTTTATTCTTGTGAGAAAATGCACAATTCTTATATTTGCCACGTGTTTTGGAAGCGTTAGGGTTAACTTTTTTTTCTTTATTCCTTGAACGGATTGCTGAGAGAAGGCTTTCGTGCAAGCGAGGTTTGATTCTCCTGTTCGATGCATGATAGTTGGTAACTCTGGCATCCCTGAGCTAGTCCCTGAGCTTCTAGATCTCTGACTTAAAATAATCTAGAACTTACTGAGTTTATAAATATGCGCCCCCAGGGATGAATAGCAGCAGAGCGAGAATTCCAGCCTTCAGTCATAGGCCATCAATCTTCTCTCTCCCTCTCTCTCTCTCTCTCTCTCTCTCTCCCTCTCTCTCTCTCTCTCTCTGAAGACCAGTGTATTTTTTAAAAGTGTTCAGTGATTGTAAAATCTCAAAGTTTTGCTGTGACGTGTTTTTTGTAAACATGGAGAGTATTTCATAAAAACTTTCTCTTAGAGATTTTGTAACTGGCACTGTGCAAGTAGGAAACGTGAAGTATATTTGTATTGCTATCTGGTTA
>NC_090730.1:73225908-73235908 GCF_036898095.1 Palaemon carinicauda | reverse complement strand
GCATGTCCCCATGTAAGGTCCTTTAATTAAAGAAATGTGGGTGATAGGGAAGGGGATAATATTAAGAGACATATTTTGAAAGGAATGACATATGATTTGATTAAAAAAAATAGAATATAAAGTTATTTTGGACTAACGTTACTGTGGTCCACCACACCATTTTTTTTTTTTTTTTTTAACGATTACTTGCTATCGTCATGACAATATCACTTTTCTTTCATATGAAGTTTTAAAAAAACTAATTCTAACATGTGTAAACTTTTTAAGACATCATATTCACTTATACTAATTACAAATTCATTTATTAATTTTCTTTTGTACTATCTTATTAGGTTTCCGGCAGATCGATCCACGGCCGGGACTGTGAGTTTCAGCTCTTTACTGGGAAAGCCACTACAGCTGTGGGTGGGCAATACAGTGGGGTGTTGGGCTTCCCAGGCTGAAGGTCTGGGGAGCATCTTATTCTAATGAAACTGGAACTGAATCCAGACACCTTTAACCCATAAACATGAATGATATTCAAGTCATCAGGAGCGACCATATTAATAAATCAAGTGTCATGAAAACGTGTCAAATAGATCGTTGCAGTGTTTTATTAGAGAAGTCATATATTTCTGCTGTTTTTTACACGTAGCTGATGCGGAAAATGTGTTGTCATTATTTTTACTGGAGTTTGCATGATTTACTATAAAATATATTTCGTTCAAACAAAATTACATTGCGCACAATTAGGGCTCATATTTCTAAAAAGAATTTGACAGTATTTTTTTATGGATCTTTATATATTGAAATTGCAGGACGTAGCTAATATTGGCTTCTAATACCTTTATGACATGGTCAACAGAACTTGCATTTATCTTATTGAATAGTTATGAAATTATACAGTACATTTTGTGAAACAGCATTAACAAGAGCAATCAGAGATGTCTGACCACCAACAAAGGTTAATGTGTTGTAAATTTCGTCAGAATCCATCGAGTAATTTTTACGTCATCTTTAAAAAAAAAAATGTAAATCCATGTGTGGATGCACATCATCTACAGAGTTTAATGTGGTCATCCATGATATAAAATCTATCTTAGGTGACAATTTCGTTGAAATCCGTTGAGTAGTTTTGACGTAATTGTGTCACAGAACAATGAATATATAAATAAACTTACTAGAAAACAAAAACTCCTTGGCGAAGATTAATATACAGGAACCTCTAACACAGTTTCTCCATAGGTGATGTTATTCTTGATCATTAATACCTCATATGTCGTATATATATATATATATATATATATATATATATATATATATATATATATATATATATATATATATATATATATATATATATATATATATATATATATATATATATATATATATATATACATATATATATATATATATATATATATATATATATATATATATATATATATATATATATATATATATACATGAAAAACCTTGATTAAAATTATTTGGCTGCGAAAACAGAGGATAACATACAAATACCGATTTAAGAATAATTTTTAATGTCACATAGAAAACGGCAATGAATAGATGTCAATTTACATTTTTTTTTTTTTTCTGGATGGGGAATGTCAACAAGTGGAGTGATATTCATTAACTTGTCTGAAAACTCCTGGAATGTTCGTCTTAACTCTATGATATTTTTTCTAAAACTCGACAACCTTACAAAAAATATAATTGTTAATATAGGAGGGAGATCTAAATACTATTTTGATTTCTGATGATCATTCCATAGAAAGTGAAATATTTAATTAATAATGATTTTATATAATTTACCCTTTTTTTCCTATTAGATAGCTAATAACAGTCGTTGCTACGACTTCAAAACAGATTTTTGCGTGAGTTTTTTTTTTCCAAAACCAAAAATTTGGATCACATAAGAGAATTGGGGTAAAAGTGGACTGGACTTGACTGACTCATTTAAACCGAAAAATAACACTGGAATCCGGCTGTTTTGATGAAAAGAAATCGCTATTTTCAGGCCTGACTTTCAATGATTGATTTTGCCGCCGAAAACACGAAAGAACTTTATCCTTTTTTTAAGATATTTTTTAAGTATATGAGAGAATGACCGGAAATCTTTATTTCCTAAAAGTAAAAAAGAGAAAAAAGAGTTTCAAAGTTAATAGCAATATTTGCCTTACCGCAGTTCCCTGTTCACAGTGAGGGATGTTTACTTCCCGAATGATCTTTAGGTAATGTTTTAACATGTGAAATAGTCTTTCATGATTCTACTACTACTACTACTACTACTACTACTACTACTACTACTACTACTACTACTACTAGAAATTATTAATAATAGTAATAACAGCATGGTAATTTTATACATATATGAATACGAAGAGTATTTCAAACTATGAATGTGTCTTTAAATATAAAAGCTATCTTTTCAATAGCAGATACTGCAGAATTTCTCGTAGAAAAGTTCCGGTACTACGTTATTAAGAAAGATGTTTAGGACTGAGAATGATGTCGAAATATAATAAATGCATCAGTTCTCTATAGCATGATGTTCAGATAAATTTAATCAAGTTTAACACCTTTTTAAGCTCGCTGTTATGGTTAAATGCATAAAAAATCAAGATAAGTGTGAATAATTTATAGAAGAAATATGTTAAAACCTAATATTATTCAGGAATCTATTGAAAAAATTAGTTTCATGGGTTATCTTAAATATGGAACTAATAAGAGATAACTGATGTGTGCTGAAAAAGATCAGAAAGGTTTCATAAAGAAAAAAGAAAGGTAATTGCATTCACATGATATTAAGCGTCCGGAAATTTCAATTTTACTTTGATGATTAAATACTCTTGATGGGTATTGAAATATCTTAAGGAATTACAATAGTATAGAACACGAAAACAATGTATTTCTTTGAATATTATTCAAATATATATCATCATCATCATCATCTCCTCCTACGCCTATTGACACAATGGGCCTCGGTTAGATTTCGTCAGTCGTCTCTATCTTGAGCTCTTAATTCAATACTTCTCCATTCATCATGTCCTGCTTCGCGCTTCATAGTCCTCAGCCATGTAGGCTTGGGTCTTCCAGTTCTCCCATTCCCTTGTGGAGTCCAGCTGAAATTTTGGTGAACTAATCTCTCTTGGAGAGTGAGGAGAGCATCCCTAAACCATCTCCATCTACCCCTCATCATGGCCTCATCCACAGATGGTACTCGAGTAATCTCTCTTATAGGTTCATTTCTAATCCTGTCCTACCATTTAACTCCCAATATCCTTCTGAGGGCTTTGTTCTCAAATCTACTAAATCTATTGGAGATTCTTTCATTGTCCTACCATGACTCATATCCATACAGTAACACCGATCTCATTAAACTGATATATAGTCTGATTTTTATGCGTAATTTCAAGCGATTTGATTTCCAAATTTCACTTAACCTTCTAATTGTCTGATTTTTGTTTAAATCTTTCACTAAACTATAATTCTGAAGACCCTATATTAGAGATCATAGTTCTTAATAACTTGAATGATTCTACCTAATTAATCCTTTCTCGTTGCAATGATACTTAATTTTCCATTGCATGCTCCGTTCTCATCATTTCTGGCTTTATTCTCTTTATCTTCAGCCCAACCTCGTGTGATATGTCATGCATTCTGGTAAGTAAGCATTGCAAATCCTGTAGTGTTCTGCTAAGAAGGACAGCATCATAAGCATACTCAAGGTCTGCTAAATTCCTGTCACCAATACAGTCCAATCCTTGTCCAACTTCTTTGACTGTTCTACACATTACAAAGTCCATGAGAAGGATGAACAGCATAGGTGACTACACATTCCCTTGGAGTACTCCGTAGTTCCCTTTTCACTTGCTATGCTCATGAAAAGACTTAATCAAATTTACATATTTATGAGGATTTCAATAATAACCCAGGACTCTCCACAAAACTGGCCTGTGCACACTATCAAACTCTTTTTCATAGTCCTCAAATGCATCAAAAGGGATTTCTATATTCTACGCATCGCTGTAAAACATGTTTAAAAATGAACATTTTGTCAGTGCAACTCCCACCTTTTCTGAATCCTGCTTTTTCATCTCCCAGCTTTTCATCAATGTTGATCTCCAGTCTCTTTATAATAAGTAAACAATATATATATATATATATATATATATATATATATATATATATATATATATATATATATATATATATATATATATATATATATATATATATTTACCAGCACTCCCAACTCCCATTTATCAGGTTTTGCCTCTGCATGCCACATTCTACAAAAAAATCTTATAAGTAGTCAGGGAGTTACTCGTATATATATATATATATATATATATATATATATATATATATATACATATATGTATATGTATATATATATATATATATATATATATATATATATATATAGATATATGTATATATATATATATATATATATATATATATATATATATATATATATATATATATATATATATATATATATATATATATATATATATATATATATATATATATATATATATATATATAGATATATATATATATATATATATATATATATATATATATATACATATACAGGTATGTATATATATATATATATATATATATATATATATATATATATACATATATATATATATATATATATATATATATATATATATATATATATATATATGTGTGTGTGTGTGTGTGTGTGTGTGTGTATTACTAGTCAAGCTACAGCCCTATCTGGAAAAGCAAGATGCTATAAGGCCAAGGGCTGAAATAGTGAAGAATAGTTCAGTGAAGAAAAAATATAAGGAAATAAATATACGATGAGAAAAAATTAGCAATAAATTATACTAAAAACAGCAACAACAGCAAAACAGATATGACATATATAAACCATAAAAAGATTTATGTCAACAAGTTTAATATGAAATCATTTGCTGTAACTTTGAACTTTTGAAGTTCTACTGATTCAACTACCTGATCAGGAAGATCCTTCCACAACTTGGTCACAGTTGGAATAAAACTTCTAGAATACTTTGTGGTATTGAGCTTCAGGGTGGAGAAGGCCTGACTATTAGAATGAAATGTCTGCCGAGTATTACGAACAGGAAGGGACTGTCCAGGAAGATCTTAATGTAAAAGATGATCAGAATTATGAAAAATCTTTGGTAACATGCATAATGAAGTAATTGAACGACGATGTCAACGATTGATATGTATATCAGGAATAAGAAATTTAATATACCGTAGGTTTCTGTCAAACAAATTATGATGAGAATTAGTTTTTGAAGACTAGACAGGAGAACAATATTCGAAACAAGGTAGAATGAAAGAATTAAAACGCTTCTTCAGAATAGATTGATCACCGAAAATCTTGAAAGACTTTCTCAATAAGCCAATTTTTTTTTTTGTGCAATTGAGGAAGACAGACCTATTGTGTTTCTCAAAAGTAAATTTGCTGTCAAAAATTACACCTAAAATTTTAAAAGAGTCACGCAAAGTTAAATAAACATTATCAATGCTGAGATCCGGATGTTGAGGAGTAACTGTCCCTGACCTACTTACAATAATACTTTGAGTTTTGGTAGGATTCAACTTAATACCTCATAATTTGCACCATGCACCAATTTTACAGATATCTCTATTAAGGGATTCAACGACCCCAGATCTACATTCAGGAGATGGAATTGATTCAAAGAGAGTAGCATCATCTGCATATGCCACAAGCTTACTTTCTAGACCAAACCACATGTCATGTGTATATAGTATGAAAAGTAATGGGGCAAGAACACTACCCTGTGGAACACCAGATATCACATTCTTATACTCACTATGGTGCCCATCAAAAACAACTCTTTGAGGACTATTACCTAGAAATTTACCAATAATTCAAAGAAACGACCCACTCATCCCAAACTGTTTGAGTTTGAAAACAAGGGCCTTATGATTAACACGGTCAAAGGCAGAACTAAAATCAAGGCCAATCATACGAATTTCCTGACCACAATCAAGGGAATTCTGTACAGCATTGGAGATTGTAAGAAGGGTATCACATGCTCCAAGGCCTTTACGACAAACAAATTGCAAACTAGGAAATAGATGATTACCTTCAGCAAACATAATAAGACGTTTTGCTGGAAGACATTCAAAATCTTTAGATAATATGGGAGTTATGAAAATTAGGCTGTAATTAGTTGGAATTGAACTACCACAAACACATTTACATAGTGGAGTAACGTTACAAATTCTCTGAGTGCTAATAGCTCCTCTTCTTGCTAACTTGCGCAAAATAACAGATAACTTTGGAGCTAAGAAATCTGCAGTCTTCATAAAAAAACAAAGGAAAAATACCATTTGGGTCTACTCCTCTATAATCATCGAGGTCCATCAATAGATCTTTAATTTCATGAGATGGAAAAACTAAGCTAGTTATTCTAGCCCCATGAAAACAGAAATGAGGAAGTTTGAGTCTCATATTACTCTGTTTACTGGCAAACACATCAGCCAAAATGATTGTCTTTTCCTTTGGACAGTGAATGACTGAGCCATTTGGTTTAAATAAAGGAGACACTGTTGTATCTACACCAAAGAGTGCAGATTTAAACGTAGACCACCACTTATGTTCCAGAGTTGTACCAGAAAGGGATTCTTGTATGGTTAAATTATATTCCTCTTATGTTGAAATATAAACTATCTGAGTAAAAGCTCAAAGCTAATTATAGTTATTCCAGGTCAAATCAGATTTGTTACCATTCCAAAGATGATAAGCCTGCTTTTCCAAATAAGCACGTCTAAAATCATCATTGAACCACTGTTTGACCTTCACTCAGTACCTTAGCGCACGAGAAGGGATACGCCTATCAATTATGTTGACTACATTCTCATTCAGGGGGATAACAGAATTAACACTATAAAGTAAATGTGACCAATTCAAGCCTGGAAGATCATGTAAAATACCATTCTATATATATATATATATATATATATATATATATATATATATATATATATATGAATATATATATATATATATATATATATATATATATATATATATATATATATATATTTATATATATATATATGTATATATACAGTATATATATATATATATATATATATATATATATATATATATATAAAAAATATATATATATATATATATATATATATATATATATATATATATATATATATGTATATATATATATAGACACACATACACACACACACACACACATATATATATATATATATATATATATATATATATATATATATATATATATATATATATATATGTGTGTGTGTGTGTGTGTGTGTGTGTGTGTGTGTGTGTGTGTGTAAAGGTAATAAGGAAATAAATAAATTTTATGAGGAAAATTAACAATAAAATATTTCAAAAACAATAACAATATCAAAACTGATATGTCATATGTAAACTATAAAAAGACTTATGTTAGCCTGTTCAACACAAAAAAACATTTGTTGCAACTTTGATCATTTGAAGTTCTACCGGTTCAATTACCCAATCAGAAAGATCATTCCACAACTTGGTCACAGCTCGAATAAAACTTCGAGAATACTGTGTAGTATTGAGCCTCATGATGGAAAAGGCTTAACAATTAGAATTAACTGCATGCTTAGTATTACGAACAGGATGGAACTGTCCAGGAAGATCTGAATGGGAAGGATGATCAGAATTATGAAAAATCTTATACAAAATGCATAACGAACTAATTGAATAACGGTATCAGGGATTAATATCTAGATCAGGAATAGAATATATTATAGCCCATAAGTTCCTATCCAAGAAAATTTGCTGAGACTCAGCAGCTGAAGACCAGACAGGAAAACAACACTCGAAGAAAGGTAAAATGAAAGAATTAGAACACTTCTTCACAATAGATTGATCACTGAAAATCTTAAAAGGCTTCCTTAATAAGCCAATTTTTTATGCAATTGAAGAAGACAGACCTAATGTGTTTATCAAAAGTAAATTTGCTGGCGAGAATCAAACCTCAAACTTTAAGAGTCATACAGAGTTAATGAAACATTATTAATGCTGAGATCTGGATGTTGAGTAGCCAGTGACCTTGATCTACTTATAATAATACTTTGCGATTTGTTAGGATTCATCTTCATGCCCCTTAATTTGCACCATCCACTAATTCTAGCTAGATCTCTATTAAGGGATTCAGCAATCTCAGATCTACATTCAGGAGATGGAATTGATGTAGAGTGGTAGCATCATCTGCATATGCAACAAGCTTGTTTTCTAGACCAAACTACATGATATGTGTATATAGTATGAAAAGTAAAGAGCCAAGAACACTACCCTGAGGAACAGTAGATATCAAATCTCTATACTCACTACGGTGCCCATCTACAACTCTTTGCAATATATTACATAAAAATTCAATAATGATGCATCTATTGAAACAATGTATTTACTATCAGAAGTATAGCGTTGCAAATTCAAAGCCTAATAGATCAGGTAACCATATATCTTTTTTTTTTTTTTTTTTTTTTTTTTTTTTTTTTTTTTTTTTTTTTTTAATCTAACTGTTAAATTGTCTGTTTTAGCAGCTATATTTTAACTTTTATTTCATCTACCTCTATTGCCCGCTAAAGAATACTGTCGAAGAGTGATAAAGTTTAGAATAATTTTCATTCCAAAAGAGATGATAATGTTATCCCCTTAATTGACAATGTTAATCCCTGAAGCTGTATAGACACTTTAATCAATAACTTCTCAAAAGAATTTTGTCCAGCCTGTCGCCCTTTCTGTTGCTCTTGTTGTTAAGTTCACCATGGCATTTTTAGGAGCTTTTAAAATATTATTACTTTATCGGTCATCTTATATACAATAGTGGAATCAATATCGGACTATTATTTGTTCAGTATTTCAGAAAAGTTCACCAAAATTTTTTTGGTTAATTTTATATATTCAAATTCAATCTATTTTCTCTCTTTTTGACCTCCTGTTACATTTACGTTAGAATTTTTCTTTTTTTTCATATGGGTCTTGAGTTTTTTATGATAAAACAATTAAGACTTTCCTTGATAATAATTTTACCCATGAGAACAAATCCTATAAAATGACGAGAACAAACGAATGTCTTTTTATATTCTGAGCTTTCTTGGATCCTTTTCCTTTATAAATCACCTTCGGCTAATTTAAGTATTTCTTCCAATTGATTGTCAATACATACTTATTCCTATCTCAGAGCACTACAAATCTTCAATCTATCGAAACAATATAACCATTACACCAATACAGGTCATTTTAAAATTTGATTTAATAACAATCTACGAAATCGGAAACTTTCTGTTGGAGGATGGCCTCCGGTTGACATCCGGGCTGTGTCATAAATGACGTCCGTATGTGACATCATTCCTTATTGGGTTAATTCCTGCATTGGCCAGCAGTCACTCAGGAGTGGGAATGTCCTATCAGTATTCGGTGTTCTTAATTGATGCCTGACCAAATTTATTACGTTTATTTATATGTTGTCTATCATCTTTTCCGGTTTATAGAACTACTAATATAATCTCCAAATAAGATCCAGCAGTTCTGGTCCTGCCGTTTGTAATCTGCATTTTATTTTTTAAGCCTCGGTTAGAAATTACCCTTTATATGTAATCAAATCAGAAACCTCAGTAACACTCATGTCAGAAATATGAGCATGGCCATTAAAAGTGTTAGCATTTTCGATTAGTGCCCTAGATATTCAACTGGTGAATAATAATATTTGAAATATTTATTAGATTGAGGTAAATTTTCTTCATAATCTACCACAATTTTATCAAAATAATTAAATTTCCCAGTAAGAGATAAAATATGTTCACGATGAGAACTTGTTGGTTTTGAGTACAGTATACATAGGCTATATGACGTAAGGTTTATTGATGATCGTAAGAAAAAGTTTCATTGTCAAGTTAAAAACTGAAGCTAAAGAGAGATTAATATTGAAAACAGGTCAGATCC
>NC_090730.1:73190908-73220908 GCF_036898095.1 Palaemon carinicauda | reverse complement strand
TATATATATATATATATATATATATATATATATATATATATATATATATATATATATATATATATACATATATATCATATATATACATATATATATGCATATATATATATATATATATATATATATATATATATATATATATATATATATATATATATATTTATATACATATATACAGGTAGTAGTAGGATGGCCAGGGCAACAGCCGCCCGTTGAGATACTACCACTAGAGAGGTATTGGATCCTTTGACTGGCCAGACAGTAATGCATTGGATCCCTCTCTCTGGTCACGGCTTATTTTTTCTTTGCCTACACTTACACAGAATAGTTTGGCCTATTCTTTACATATTCTCGTCTTTCCTCATACACCTGACAACAATGAGATACTTAACACTTCTTCACCCAAGGGGTTAATTACTGTACTGCAATTTGTTCAGTGTACTTTCCTCTTGGTAAGGGTAGAAGAGACTCTTTAGTTGTGGTAAGCAGCTCTTCTAGGAGAAGGACACTCCAAAATTAAACCACTGTTCTCTTGTCTTGGGTAGTGCCATAGCCTCTGTACCATGGTCTTCCACTGTCTTGGGTTGGAGTTCTCTTGCTTGAGGGTACACTCAGGCACACTATTTTATCTTACTTATTTTTTTTCTTTTTTTTTCTTCCTCTTGTTTTTTTAAATGGTGTGTTGGGCAGGATCAATAGAAGGGCCATGGATGCCTGGTGGTTTATCAAGAGGTTGTCTTTTCCTTTTTCTGATTCTTTTTCTTCTCAAAACCATCCTTACTGTCCTCCCTTCAGTTGAAGTGGCTATCCTGGAGGGTATATAGCCTTGCATGGTGTATCGGCTCCTCCATGTTGACCAGTTTTTCCAACTTTTTACTAATGGGTATCATGAATCACTTTGTTTATAATTTTGTACGTATTGTTTTTGTTATAATTCTTGTCAATCTAGTTTTTAAGTATGATGTCTCTTTTTTATTTCTATTAATTCTTATGCTGTCTGGAGACATTGAGCGAAATCCGGGACCAGTACGTCCTAGATTTCGTCAATGTCGTCTTCTGTATTGCAATATTCGTGGTCTTCATGCAAATATCCAAGACCTTACTGTTGCGTCCAGACAATATGATATCCTTTTGTGATAAGAAACTTTGGTTTCTAATATGAGACACTCATCTGAGCTCCTTATAACTGGTTTTAAGAAGCCAATAATGTTGAAACGTGATGCAATCCCCAGGGCCAGGGGAATGGCGGTGTATATTAGGACCGAGTACCCTGCTTCTCATAAGTCGTGCTATCAATGTGGATGTCATGAAATTCAGGTAAAAAAAATTGGGGCAGGCATAACAACTTTTATTTGTGTTTTATCTACCGGAATCCAGACATAGATGATTCTATCTTCGATTGTCTTCTTACCATTATGGCTAAGATACAAGAAGATGATAGAAAGGCTTCTATTGTCTTTGTTGGTGATTTTAATGCTCACCATAGGGAGTGGTTAAGTTCTATCTCTCCTACCGATTGCCATGGCTTAAGAGCTTTAGACTTTGCCTCTAAATCAGGCTGTGAGCAAATCATAAATGAAGCTACTCACGGGTCTGGTAATTGCTTGGACCTCATATACACTGACTCCCCTGGCGTTATAACTAGTAAGGTTGGTTCTCCAGTCGGGACATCTGATCATGCCTTGATTTCATTATTAGTGAAGACTGAGCAGCCTGTCCCTGATATATCATATTCTTGTAAAATTTATATGAAATCCCAAGCAGACTGGAATGGGATTTTACATGATCTTTTGTGCTTGAATTGGTCGAAATTATATAATAGTGTAGATCCTGTTGTCCCTTTGAATGAGAATCTAGTCAACATAATTGATAGGCGTATCCCTTCTCGTGTGCTAAGGCACCGAGTGGAGGACAAACCATGGTTCAATGATGATTGTAGACGTGCTTATTTGGAGAAACAGGAGGCCTATCATCTTTGGAAGGGTAACAGATCAGATTTGACCTAGAACAACTATACTCAGATTCGAGCTTTTGCTCAGAGAGTTTATGCCTCAACTGAAAAGGAGTACAATTTAACCATAAAAGAAACACTTTCTGGTACAACTCAGGAAAATAAATGGTGGTCTACCCTTAAATCTGCACTCTTTGGTGTAGATGCAACAGTTCCTCCTTTATTTAAACTAGATGGCTCAGTCACTCACTGTCCAAAGGAAAAGGCAACCCTTTTGGCTGATGTTTTTGACAGTAGACAGAGTAATGGAAACTTGAACTTCCTCATTCCTGTTTTCCTGAGGCTAAACTATCTAGTTTAGCTTTTTGTTATCCTGAGATTAAAGCTCTGTTGGTGGACCTTGATGCTTATGGAGGTGTAGACCCAAATGGTATTTTTCCTTCGTTTTTTATAAAGACATCAGATTTCTTAGCTCCAAAGTTATCTGTTATTTTGTACAAGTTAGCAAGAAGAGGAGCTTTTAGCACTAGTTGGAGAATTGGTAATGTTACTCCTCTATGTAAATGTGTTTGTGGTAGCTCAAATCCCACTGATTGCCGCCCAATTACCATAACTCCCATGTTATCTAAAGTTTTTGAACGTCTTCTGGCAAAACGTTTTAATAGGTTTGCTGAAGGTAATAATCTATTCCCTAGTTTGCAATTTGGTTTTCGTAAAGGCCTTGGAGCATGTGATGCCCTTCTCACAATCTCCATTGCTGTACAGAAATCCCTTGATTGTGGTCGGGAAGTTCGTATGATTGGCCTTGATTTTAGTGCTGCCTTTGACCATGTTAATCATGAGGCCCTTGTTTTCAAACTGAAACAGTTGGGAGTGAGTGGGTCATTTCTTAGCGTTATTATTGATTTTTTAAGAAATAGATCTCAAAGAGTTGTTGTTGATGGGCACCATAGTGATTATAGGAATATGATATCCGGTGTTCCACAGGGTAGTGTTCTTGGCCCATTACTTTTCATACTATATACACATGACATGTGGTTTGGCCTAGGAAACAAGCTTGTTGCATATGCAGATGATGCTACTCTCTTTGCATCAATTCCATCCCCTGAATGTAGATCCTAGGGTTGGTGAATCCCTTAATAGAGATTTAGCTAGAATTAGTGCATGGTGCAAATTATGGGGTATGAAGTTGAATCCTAACAAAACTCAAAGTATGATTGTAAGTAGGTCAAGGACGGTGGCTCCTCAACATCTGGATCTCAGTATTGATAATGTTCTTTAAATATGTATGACTCTTTCAAAATTTTAGGTGTGATTCCCGACAGTAAATTTACTTTTGAGAAACATATAAGGTCTGTGTCTTCTTCAATTGCACAAAAAATAGGCTTAATGTGAAAGGCTTTCAAGAATTTCGGTGATCAATCTATTCTGAAAAATTGTTTTAATTCTTTCATTCTACCTTGTTTTGAGTATTGTTCTCCTGTCTGGTCTTCAGCTGCTGATTCTCATCTTAATTTGTTGGACAGAAACTTACGGTCTATTAAATTTCTTATTCCTGATCTAGATATTAATCTCTGGCACCGTCGTTCAATTAGTTCATTATGCATGTTGCATAATATTTGTCATAACTCTGACCATCCTTTACATTCAGATCTCCCTGGACAATTCTATCCAGTTTGTAATACTAGCCAGGCAGTTAATTCTAATAGCCAGGCCTTCTCCATCACGAGGCTCAATACTACGCAGTACTCTAGAAGTTTTATTCCAGCTGTTACCAAGTTGTGGAATGATCTTCCTAATCTGGTGGTTGAATCAGTAGAACTTCAAAAGTTCAAAGTTGGAGCAAATGCTTTTTTGTTGACCAGGTGGACATGAGTCTTTTTATAGTTTATTCATGAAATATTTGTTTTTGATGTTAATAGTTTATATATGACATGTCTGTTTTGACGTTGTTACTTATTTTAGAATGATTTATAGTTAATTTGTTCTCTTCATTTATTTATTTCCTTATTTCCTTCCCTCACTGGGCTATTTTTCCCTGTTGGAGCCCCTGGGCTTATAGCATCTTGCTTTTGCAACTAGGGTTGTAGCTTGGATAGTATATATATATATATATATATATATATATATATATATATATATATATATATATATATATATATATATATATATATATATATATATATATATATATATATATTACATATGTTTGGTTCCCAGACACGGGACCATAATATAATATATATTTGGTGCCAAGACCCTGAGATTGAGCGGGTCATTTTTAAATATTGGTGATAACAGGGTCGTGTTTTGATTAAAGGTTGCAACAATGAAGTGTTGATAGGATTTTGTCTATTGTTAGGATATATTTTTTGGAGTTATTAAATATTGTAAAATTACAAGATGGAGCAGTTTAATATCAATGAGTTTTTGAATAATAAAAATTTTCAGGAATTGTCAGAAGATAATGTAACTAAACCTCAGTGGTTTTCTATTTTAATGGTATACGGTGGCCATGCAACCAATGGAATGATTAAAACCGAAGTCAAATGTCTAGACTTAAAAACATTGATAAACATGGGAAAGCTGTTGGAAGAAAATATTTTAGCAGGTTGTGAACTGTTGGAAGATGCTGAGGTAGAATTTTTATCAAAGCATGGATCAGCTGACCCACAAACTGAAGGCATGTAAGCAGAAATGGATGTTGAGGCTGAGATTCGGTGAATTGTAGCGGAGGAGAATTTTATCAAGTTGAAGATGATGGCAGGAGAGTAAGGAAATGGAAGCAAGACAATAAGTAGAAGAGAGAGAAGAAATACGACATGTAAAAGAAATGGAAGCAAGACGGGAAGAAAGGGAGAAGGAAATGGAAGCAAGACGAGAAGAAGAAGCCAGAGAGATTGCAAGACATGGAATGGAGGAGGCAAGAGGGAGTGCACGACATCCAAGGGAGTTGGAGCTGTTGAATGTTTGTGCAAAGTCGGCAACGCAGACAGAGGTGACCCCTGCTATGCACGATCCCATGTTTAATGTGTCGGATTCCCAGAGGTTTATTCCAACGTTCACAGAAGAGGCTCTGGACAAGTTCTTCGATCATTTTGAAACGGTCGAATCGACAATGAAATGGCCAGAAGATAAATGGTCTGCGTTATTGCAGAGTGTGCTCTTTTGGAAATGACACAGTGCTTACTTATCCTTGTTTCAGAACCAGAGGAAGGAGTATCAAGAAGGGAAGAGGAGCCTGCTGCAAGTGTATTAGATGACCCCTGAATATAATAATGTAAGGTTCTGAAGTTTCATGAAGGACGAGAGAATGACTTTCTTGGATTTTTCTTATAAGGTATTACGATAAATTAAGAGATGGGCAGAGGCTACTGACGTGTGGGAGATGGCAGATTTAGAAGAATTGATAATACTAGAACAGTATCTATATGGAATTCCTGAACATATTCGAAGGTACTTGGGAGAGAGAGAGAGAGAGAGAGAGAGAGAGAGAGAGAGAGAGAGAGAGAGAGAGAGAGAGAGAGATGAAGAAACTTAGTAAAGCTGCTTTGCTGAGTGAAGATTATAATACTATCAGTCGTAAACCTTCCACGGGCATGAAGTTTCAACCGTCGCTCCGACCACGTGTCAAGTATCCGCCGAACCATGGTAACCAGTTTAGTAATAACTACGTGAACAAGTTCAACAGTTACAGCGGAAGTAGCATGAGTACTGTTCCTAAGCAGAATGCGATAGTAGGTTGGCCAGGGCACTAGCTGCCCGTCAAGATACTACAGCTAGAGAGTTATGTGGTTCTTTGACTGGCCAGAAAGAACTATATTGGATCCTTCTCTCTGGTTATGGTTCTTTCCCCTTGCCTACACAGACACCGAATAGTTTGTCCTATTCTTTACAGATTCTCCTCTGTCCTCATACTCCTGACAACACTGAGATTACCAAACAATTCATCTTCACCCAAGGGGTTAACTACGGCAATGTAATTGTTTACTGGCTACTTTCTTCTTGGTACAGATAGCAGAGACTAGCTATGGTAAGCAGCTCTTCTAGGAGAAGGACACTCCAAAATCAAATAATTGTTCTCTAGTCTTGGGTAGTGGAAGACCATGGTACAGAGGCTATAGCCTCTGTACCATGGTCTTCCACTGTCTTGGGCCAGAGTTGTCTTTCCTGAGGGTATACTCGGGCATACTATTCTATCTAGTTTCTCTTCCTCTTGTTTTGTTGAAGTTTTTATTGTTTATATTGGAAATATTTATATTAATGTTGTTACTATTCTTAAAATATTTCATTTTTCCATGTTTCCTTTCCTGGCTGAGCTATTTTCCCTGTTGGAGCCCCTGGGCTTATAGCATCCTGCTTTTCCAACTAAGGTTGTAACTAATAATAATAATAATAATAATAATAATAATAATAATAATAATAATAATAATTGTCGAATCGTCCCCCTTCAAGTATCATGAAAGACGTGCTGAAGGTTGATATTGTCTGTTTTAAGTGTGGCAAGAGAGGCCATATCAGTAGAGAATGCTGGTCGATTCAACCGAAAGCAGTCGCCCAAGTGATTAAGTATAATTCAACTTCACAGAATGCAAAGACGAAGAAACAATCGGGAAAGGTCGAAGAGGAAAATAAACCAACCAACGTTTACATGACGAACCGGACAAACACAAATAGCGTGGATCCCTTTAAACCATATATTTATGATGGTATGTTAGCAGCAATAGACGGGAGTGAGCTAACCCTAGTCAGGATATTGCGTGACTCAGGTTGTAACCATAGTGTGGTGGTACGAGGAGTACACCAGTTGGTGGAACAGTCTCTCACAGGAGACTCGGTTATTTTGTAAGGAATAGGAGGTGGAGAGGTTACCCCTATTTGCCGTTTGAAACTGTCATACAACTTGGTGACAGGTAAATTTGACTTTGCGGTGAAGGATTCATTGGCTGTCGAAGGAGTAGACGTCCTGCTGGGTAATGAGGTTGTTGGAATGCCGTTTGTGCCTTGTCCCATTGTAACGGTGAAACCATTGAAGTATAGTCCTACGACTTAACTCGAGAAGGACTATCCGTATTACTTTCCTAGTTGTGTGACATCTAGGAGTATGACAAAGAAAGTTGCTGCTGAACAAGAAAAAGAAATCGAAGCAGCGATGAACCTGAAGTCTTTTTCTTTCCTGAAGTATAGGATTCTCTTGATGGTATGCAAGAGAACCCCCGAGCAGGACCGAGTGAAGAGGAGCGGCAGACGAGTGGACAAGTAGAGAAAGAAAAAATATACCTGGAAGAAATAGAAAACTCAGTGTTAGAAGTAAGTCAAGTGAGTAAGAAAAGGCTGATAGGATTTCAACGGAAGGATGCAACATCAACAGAGTTATTGTACTGTGTGGTGGACAAGACGGAAGCACAGCAATCTCCGACCTGTTATTATCTTAAAGATGGGTTGCTTATGGGGAGGCATAGTCCTGCTAATATCTATGGAAATGAGGAATGGTGGATATATCGTGAGATGTTAGTTCCTTCACAGTGGAGAAGACAGGTGATCGCCTTAGCGCATGAGACGGAACATATGGGGATAAGGAAGACGACAGAGAAGATTATGAAACACTTTGTCTTGTCTGCCATGAGTAAGGACGTGAGCCAGTTTTGCCGTGCATGACACATATGTCAGATGGATAGAAAGCCGAACTAGTACATTAAGAAAGCTCCCTCACACCAGATAGAAGTGCGAGGAGAACCCTTCAGCAAGGTGATGATCGACATTGTGGGACCTTTAATAATGACGACGAAAGGTCACAAATATATGTTAACCTTGATGTGTCCAGTGACTGATACCCAGAAGCCATACCTGTCAGGAATATGAGTGCCAAAATAATTCCCGAGAAGTTGTTAAACTTATTTACTAAGTTTGGTACTCCGAAAATCGTTCAAAGTGACCAAGTAACAAATTTCATGTTAAAACTGCTAAAGAACATATTGAAACTGTTGGATATGAAACAACAATTATCAACTGCTTATCATCTGGAGATCCAAGGTGCGTTAGAGAGGTTTCATGAAACGTTGAAAAGCATGTTAATGAAGATCTGCATCGAAACATTAAATGAATGGGACATCGGACTACTGTAATGTTATTAAAAGTACGTAATGCTTATCAAGAAAGCATGGGATATAGGCCGAATGAAATGGTATTTTGATTAAAAGTATGAGAACCGATTAAAATGTTAGCAGAAAAATGGAAGGAGCGAGAGAAACAGATGGAGAATGCCAAGGATTTGAGGAAAAGGATTGGCGACTTAAAGAAATTTTCCCTAGAAAACCTTAGGACGTGGCAAGGAAAAAATAAGAAAAAAAAATTCTATATGAAAAGTAAGGACAGACAGTTTTCCATAGGACAACATGTATGGGTTTTCTTGCCGATAAGGAGATTCCCACTCACAAACAAGTTCCAAGGACCATTCAAGATCTTGGAGAAGATCAGTAACCTGACTTATGTTATTGAAACCCCAGGAAGAAGGAAATGTCAGAAGAAAGTACATGTTAACCTATCGAAACCCTACTTGAGGGAAAACGAGACTGATGGTTCTCAGATGTGTATGGCGCAAATCATATTATTCACAGAAGACGACATCAGATATAAGGTAATGGCCTTTAGCAAAGGGAATAATTGGTCCATGATTTGGAACTTGGAAAAGAAATTATCTCATTTGGACCAGGAGCAACAAGAGGATTTAAGCTGAAAAATTAGAAGTTTCCCTGAAATTGTCTCGGACATCCGGAAGAGAACCAACCTGACGAAGCATGAGATACACCTTAAAACAATGGAAAGACAATTTAAACAACAAGCTTATCAACTGTCGCCGTATCACTGAGATGTCATGAGAAAAGACGTGGACTATATGTTACAAAACGGATCAGGCGAACAAAGTTCTAACCCTTATAGTTCTCCATGGTTGCTCAGGAAAAAACTGGATGGATCTTTCAGGATGTGTACAGACTACTGAAAATTAAATTTGAACAGGGTGGCCGATAATTATCCTGTGCTGCTCATCAACCAATTATACGACAATATCAGTCAAGCGAGGTTTGTCTCCAAGATCGATTTGTTAAAGGGCTATCTTCAGATTCCTTTGGATGGCAACACAAAATTGTTATCAGCTTTTATAACCCCGTTTGGGTTATATCATTACACCGTCATGCTATTTGGTCTAATGAACGCCCCCGCTGCTTTACAACATGTGATGGATAACATTCTAGGATTGATATAAGGAGTAGGCGTTTACAGAGTCTTGACGATATTGTGGTATATTCATCGACCGGGGAAGAACATCTCTGAGTCCTGAAGAAGGTATTTCAGAAGCTGCAAGGAGCATACCTGACGATTAACCTGGAGAAGAGCGAATTTGGACAGGTAACAGTCTGGTAATTAGGATTTGAAGTAGGACGAGGACTAATCGCCCCTTTAGCTGCTAACAATGAACGAATAAGGAAAGCATCACCCCTCACAACGAGGAAGTAGTTACAATGGTTTTTAGGGATGGGAGGATTTTGCCAACCTTTTTGCCCAAACTTTTCGTCTGTAGTCGCTCCCTTGGCGGATTTGACTAGCCCCAAGAAAAATTTGTATGGACCAGCCAGTGACAGGAATCCTCCAACAGGATAAAGGCCATATTAACTTCAAAATCGACACTGGCCGCACCTGATTTCAACTAGAAATTCCTTATCCGAGTGGATGCGTCGGATAATGTGATTGGAGATATCCTATTGCAAGAAGACAAGGAAGGAATTCCTCACTCTTTGTTTTATGTCATAAGAGCTGAAGAAACATCAGCGAGCCTACTCGACAGTTGAAAATGAACTACTGGCGTTAGTCACAGTGATAAACAAGTTTGAGGTCCATGTGAATCGACTGCAAAATGAAGAGATTACTGTGTATTCAGATCATAATCCTATAACTTTTGTGGATAAGATGAAAAAGGATAATCATTGTTTAAGAAGGTGGTCATTATGTTTGCAACCGTATTATATTTATGTAAAGTATATATCAGGTCAAGATAACGTGGTTGCAGATTATTTAACTTTGGCTGAATTGATGGATTCAGGCCCGGAATAAATAATCTTTTTTGTGGGAAGCTATCTTACGAAGGTGGTCTAGTGTAGAGTAAATATAGAGCTTATTAATTATTTTATTTATATATTATTTGTGTATTTTAGAGATGAATAGACAGCTCTTAGAATGAGGTCCTCTCATGTAGACGCAGCTGTGTTATGTAAATAACGAAAGACTTTCGTCATTAATTTCATTGTGTTCTTTATTCAAGTTAAATATATGTAAATTTACTTCATTTTTAGGAATTAACTTTTTATTTCACGTAATTTTGTTACAAAGTCTTACGTAATCTATTTGAGAGTATTATGGGATTCGTGCAAGCTATGAACAAGGTGTTATGTAATGGGTTTTTTTTAATATTTTATCCGGTATTTTATAGTGTATCCTCTCCTAATAGGCTTTGTGCCCCAAAGCAAATCGTGTGTTCGAAAGATACGTAAAATGAAACAGTGATTTCGAATTCATATATATATATATATATATATATATATATATATATATATATATATATATATACTATTTTACGATTATGCCTTGATGGTCTGGGCACTAAATATATATTATACGATGACTCCTAACTGGGGATCAAACATATGGTATAATATACATTATGACTGGATAGTTACTCAACCTCTCAAATTTCAAACTCACTTGTTTGCTATTACATTAAAACTGTTATGCTTCAAAGTATTAGCACATGAATTCTGAGACAGTTAAAATACTCCCAGACAGCAATATATAAAACACTGAGTATCCAAAGGACTCTTAAGTACACTCAAAAGTAATGTGGGTAATTACTCTTGAGAATTATTTATGACTTACTACGGCTCTTTACCAGATAGGATTAGAATCTGTTTCTAAACAATTGTGATTGAAAAAATGCACTATTTGCAGAAATAAATATGTTCTATATAAATTCCAACACTTTCAAAAGAATTTACATAAAACCAAAATGAATCATTCGGAAAAATTAAGACTGAAGAAAACTTAGATTAAGACAAAAATGTTACAATCTAAGGATTATGTATTAACATGAATTGAACTATTATATGTGGATAAACCATAAACTAAGACAAAAAAAATACAGCAATGAAAAAATACAAAAGCTTGAAATAAACCGTGAATAGTACGATACAAAATCTTAACGTTCCTACAGGGCCGGTTACAAAAACTTTACACAATGCCAATACTTACCATAACACAATGAATTTCAAATCACCGTTTTGTCTTACTTATTTTTTGCAACATACAATTAGCTTTGGGATACAGAGTCACCTAGGAGAGGACGCATTATATATACTGAATACTTTTAATACAATACTCTGAGCTGAGGGAGAGAGGGGAAGTTTTCTGTCTTAAGGCTGCAGTTCTCTATCTGTATCTGACCCTGGTGTTGCTTTAATATATAAAATCTAGCTGTTTCCAGAAATATCCTAAAGATTTGGGAAGCGTGGGGGCCTTGGCCTACGGACGTCAGAGCTTCCAACTAGATAAAAATATCAGGAGGTGAATCAGGAGTTATCAGGTAACTTTCGGATGCATAGCAATGCACATGCGATATGACTCTCCTAGCTAGGTACGCCCCTCCCTTTGTCCCCGAAATAAAAAAAAGGAACATCCTATCATTATTTCCTTCGCAAAATTTCCGAAGCACGTGTGGCATATTGCTTATTCTCTCTTCATGACGTAATACTTCATAGATTATAAAAGAACATTAGATAAGTCCTTGTTCATATCTTACACGAATCCCACGGCACTCAAATAGATTACGTAATAATTCATAACAAAAATATGTGAAATATAAAAAGTTAATTCTTAAAAATTATGTAAATTTACATATACTAGCTTAAATTAAGAATAAAATGAAATTAACGAAGAAGGTTTTACCTAATTTACATATAAATCTTAAATCTACACAAAAGGAGATGATTTTACCTGCGGGCTAACCTCTCTTCAATACACAAATGAAATATAGATAAAATTATTATATATGAAGGTAGTAGGTTGGCCAGGGAACCAACCACCTGTTGAGATACTACCGCTGGAGAGTTATGGGGTCCTTTGACTAGCCAGACAGTACTTCATTTGATACTTCTCTCTGGTTACGGTTCACTTTTCCTTTTCCTAAATTTACACCGAATATTCTGAACTATTTCTTACAGATGCTCCTCTGTCCTCATACACCTGGCAACACTGAGATTACCAAACTATTCTTCTTCACCCAAGGGGTTAACTATTACACTGTAATTGTCCAGTGGCTACTTTCATCTTGGTAAGGCTAGAAGAGACTCTTTAGCTATGGTAAGCAGCTTATTTTCATTGATGTCTACCTCATATGGATATATATATATATATATATATATATATATATATATATATATATATATATATATATATATATATATATATATATATATATATATATATATATATATATATATATATATATATATATATATATATATATATATATATATTATTATTACTAGCCAATCTACAACCCTAGTTGGCAAAGCAAGATGCTATAATCGCAAGGGCTCCAACAGGGAAAAATAGCCCAGTGAGGTAAGGAAATAAAGAAATAAATAAATGAAGAGAGCCAATTAACAATAAATCATTCTACAAACAGTAACAACGTCAAAATAGATATCCATCCATATACCAAAGGCACTTCCCCCAACTTTGGGGGGTAGCCGACAACAACAAGAAACAAAACAAAAAAGGGGACCTCTACTCTCTACGTTCCTCCAGCCTAACCAGGGACTCGGCCGAGTTCAGCTGGTACTGCTAGGGTGCCACAGCCCAACCTCCCACATTTCCACCACAGATGAAGCTTCATACTGCTGAGTCCCCTACTGCCGCTACCTCCGCGGTCATCTAAGGCACCGGAGGAAGCAGCAGGGCCTACCGGAACTGCGTCACAATCGCTCGCCATTCATTCCTATTTCTCGCACGCTCTTTTGCCTCTCTCACATCTATCCTCCTATCACCCAGAGCTTTCTTCACACCATCCATCCACCCAAACCTTGGCCTTCCTCTTGTACTTCTCCCATCAACTCTTGCATTTATCACCTTCTTTAGCAGACAGCCATTTTCCATTCTCTCAACATGGCCAAACCACCTCAACACATTCATATCCACTCTAGCTGCTAACTCATTTCTTACACCCGTTCTCACCCTCACCACTTCGTTCCTAACCCTATCTACTCGAGATACACCAGCCATACTCCTTAGACACTTCATCTCAAACACATTCTATTTCTGTCTCTCCATCACTTTCATTCCCCACAACTCCGATCCATACATCACAGTTGGTACAATCACTTTCTCATATAGAACTCTCTTTACATTCATGCCCAACCCTCTAATTTTTACTACTCCCTTAACTGCCCCCAACACTTTGCAACCTTCATTCACTCTCTGACGTACATCTGCTTCCACTCCACCATTTGCTGCAACAACAGACCCCAAGTACTTAAACTGATCCACCTCCTCAAGTAACTCTCCATTCAACATGACATTCAACATTGCACCACCTTCCCTTCTCGTACATCTCATAACCTTACTCTTACCCACATTAACTCTCAACTTCCTTCTCTCACACACTCTTCCAAATTCTGTCACTAGTCGGTCAAGCTTCTCTTCTGTGTCTGCTACCAGTACAGTATCATCCGCAAACAACAACTGATTTACCTCCCATTCATGATCATTCTCGCCTACCAGTTTTAATCCTCGTCCAAGCACTCGAGCATTCTCCTCTCTCACCACTCCATCAACATACAAGTTAAACAACCACGGCGACATCACACATCCCTGTCTCAGCCCCACTCTCACCGGAAACCAATCGCTCACTTCATTTCCTATTCTAACACATGCTTTACTACCTTTGTAGAAACTTTTCACTGCTTGCAACAACCTTCCACCAACTCCATATAACCTCATCACATTCCACATTGCTTCCCTATCAACTCTATCATATGCTTTCTCCAGATCCATAAATGCAACATACACCTCCTTACCTTTTGCTAAATATTTCTCGCATATCTGCCTAACTGTAAAGATCTGATTCATACAACCCCTACCTCTTCTAAAACCACCCTGTACTTCCAAGATTGCATTCTCTGTTTTATCCTTAATCCTATTAATCAGTACTCTACCATACACTTTTCCAACTACACTCAACAAACTAATACCTCTTGAATTACAACACTCATGCACATCTCCCTTACCCTTATATAGTGGTACAATACATGCACAGACCCAATCTACTGGTACCAATGACAACATAAAACACACATTAAACAATCTCACCAACCATTCAAGTACAGTCACACCCCCTTCCTTCAACATCTCAGCTTTCACACCATCCATACCAGATGCTTTTCCTACTCTCGTTTCATCTAGTGCTCTCCTCACTTCCTCTATTGTAATCTCTCTCTCATTCTCATCTCCCATCACTGGCACCTCAACACCTGGAACAGCAATTATATCTGCCTCCCTATCATCCTCAACATTCAGCAAACTTTCAAAATATTCCGCCCACCTTTTCCTTGCCTCCTCTCCTTTTAACAACCTTCCATTTCCATCTTTCACTGTCTTCCTTACTCTCTTCACTTCTTTCCAAAACTTCTTCTTATTCTCTTCATATGACTGACCCAGTTCCTGACCCCACCTCAGGTCAGCTGCCCTCTTTGCCTCACGTACCTTGCGCTTTACTTCCACCTTTTGCTCTCTATATTTTTCATACTTCTCTATACTATTACTCTGCAGCCATTCTTCAAAAGCCCTCTTTTTCTCTTCCACTTTTACCTTCACTCCTTCATTCCACCATTCACTGCCCTTCCTCATGCTGCCTCCAACAACCTTCTTGCCACATACATCACTTGCAATCCCAACAAAATTTTCTTTTGCTAACTTCCACTCCTCCTCTAAATTACCAGTTTCTCTTACTCTCACCTCGTCATATGCCATTTTCAACCTCTCCTGATATTTACTTTTCACCCCCGGTTTTATTAGCTCTTCAACCCTCACTACCTACCTTTTACATCCACCTACTCTATTCCCCCACTCTTTTGCTACAACCAATAATAGATATGTCATATATAAACTATCAAAATACTTATGTCAGCCTGTTCAACATAAAAAAAAAAATATTGCTGCATCTTTGAACTTTTGAAGTTCTACTGATTCAACTACATGATTAGGAAGGTCATTCCACAACTTGGTCACAGCAGGAATAAAACTTCTAGAATACTATGTAGTATTAAGGCTCGTGATTGAGAAGGCCTGGCTATTAGAATTAGCTGCTTGCCTATCATTACGAACAGGGTGGAATTGTCCAGGAAGAACTGAACATGGTCAGAAGGTCAGAGTTATGAAAAATCATATGCAACATGAATAATGAATTAGTTGAACGACGGTGCCAAAGATATATAAATAAGGAATAAATGATTTAATAGACTGTAATTTTCTGTCCACCATATTAAGATGAGAATCAGTAGCTGGAGACCAGATAGGACACCAATACTCAAAACAAGGTATAATAAAAGAATTCAAACACTTCTTCAGAATAGATTGATCACCGAAAATTTTGAAAGACTTTCTCAATAAGCCATTTTTTGTACAATTGAAGAAGACACAGGTGTAATGTGTTTCTAAAAAGTACAATCATACTTTGAGTTTTGTTAGGAGTTAGCTTCATACCCCATAATTTGCACTATGCACTAATTTTAACTAGATCTCTATTAAGGGATTCAGCAACCCCAGATCTACATTCACGGGATTGAATTGATGCAAATAGATTAGTATCATCTGCATATGCAACAACCTCGTTTTCTAGGCCAAAACACATGTCATGTGTATATAGTATGAAAAGTAATGGGCCAAGAACACTACCCTGAGGAACACCAGATATCACATTCCCCTACTCACTATGGTGCCCATCAACAAGAACTCTTTGAGATCTATTAATTAAAAAAATCAGTAATAATGCTAAGAAATGACCCACCCATTCCCAACTGTTTAAGTTTGAAAACAATGGTCTAATGATTAACACAGTCTAAAGCAGCACTAAAATCAAGGCCAGTCATACGAACTTCCCGACCACAATCAAGGGATTTCTGTACATCAAGGGATTTCTGTACAACATTGGATATTGTAAGAGGGGCATCACATGCCGTAAGGCCTTTACGAAAACCAAATTGCAATCTAGGGAACAGATAATTACCTTCAGCAAACCTATTAAGACGTTTTGCCAAAAGACTTTTAAAAACTTTAGATAATAAGGGACTTATGGAAATTGGGCGGTAATCAGTTGGACTTGAGCTACCACAAACACATTTACATAGAGAAATAACATTACTAATTCTCGAACAAGTGCTAAAAGCTCCTCTTCTTGCTAACTTGCACAAAATAACAGATAACTTTGAAGCCAGGAAATCTGAAGTCTTTATAATAAACAAAGGAAAAATACCATATGGGTCTACACCTCCATAAGCAACAAGGTCCATCAACTGAGTTTCAATTTCACGAAATCGAAAAGTTAAACTAACTATTTTATCCTTAGGAAAAGAGGAATGAGGAAGTTCAAGTTTTTCATTACTCTGTTTACTGTCAAAAACATCAGCCAAAAGGGTTGCCTTTTCCTTTGGACATTTAGTGATTGAGCTGTCTGGTTTAAGTAAAGAGTGCAGATTTAAGGGTGGACCAATATTTATGCTCCTGAGTTGTACCAGAAAAGGTTTCTTTTATGGTTAAATTGTATTCCTTTTCCTTTGAAGTAAAAACTCTCTGAGGAAAACCTCTAAGCTGACTATAGTTATTCCAGGTCAAATCAGATCTGTTACCATTCCAAAGATGATAGGCCTCCTGCTTCTCCAAATAAGCACGTCTACAATCATCATTGAACCACGGTTTGTTCTTCACTCGGTACCTTAGCACGCGAGAAGGAATATGCCTATCAATTATGTTGACTAGATTCTCATTCAAAGGGACACCAGGATCAACACTACAATATAATGGTGACCAATTCAAGCACATAGGATCATGCAAAATCCCATTCCAGTCTGCTTGAGATTTCATATAAAGTTTATACATCAGGGACAGGCTGCTCATTCTTCACTGCTAAACAAATCAAGGCATGATCAGATGTCCCGACTAGAGAACCAACCGTACTTGTTATAACGCCAGATGAGTCGGTGTATATGAGGTCCAAGCAATTACCAGACCTGTGAGTAGCTTCACTTATGATTTGCTCACAGCCTGATTCAGAGACAAGTCTAAAGCTCTTAAGCCATTGCAGTCAGTTGGGGAGATAGAAATTATCCACTCCCTATGGTGAACACACACACACACACACACATATATATATATATATATATATATATATATATATATATATATATATATATATATATATATATATATATATATATATATATATATATATATATATATATATATATATATATATATATATATATATATATATATATATATATATATATATATATATATATATATATATATATATATATATATATATATATATATATATATATACATACACATATATATATATATATATATATATATATATATATATATATATATATATATATATATATATATATATATATATATATATACATACATATATATATATATATATATATATATATACATTAATATATATATACACATTATATATATATATATATATATATATATATATTTATATATATATATATATATATATATATATATATATATATATATATTCACTGGATACGATGGAATAACTGTTTAAATTATATTGGTCAGAAAGGAAGTGACTCACAAAATATTTTGTTATATATGTCATGAAGAGGCAAAGACTGATGAACATGAGCTTAATAGTGTTGGTTTGAATGCCAAGAAGAAGGAGATCTGACTTATTACAATAATTACAGAGACATCACACTTAGGTCAGTTGTCATAAAAATATTTAGAATGCTCGCTCTAAAGAGACCAGAGAGAAATATTGATAAAAAGCTGAACAAGATGAACAAGCAGGATTTCGTAAAGTTAGAAGTTGTACTGACCAAATTCAAATTTCACTAAATGTTTTACAGCAGTGTGTAGAATATAAAAATCCACTTTTGATGGCATTACTGTTCTATGAAAAACCCTTTGATAGAGTGCAGTTGTGAATTTTCTGGAAAGCTCGGCGTTATTATGGAGTTCTTCTTAAATATGTATATTTGTTTGAGTTTGTTCATGGGCATAAAAAGATCAAATTTAATGTTAAGGGAGTTCTATCAAATGAATTTCCAGTGAACAGTGGAGTACTCCAAGGGGCTGTGTAATCACCAATGTTGTTCATCCTCCTCATAGATTTTGTAATGCATAGAACAGTTGGGGATGACGGAAAGAGATTAGACTGAATTGGTAACAGGAAATTGGTGGACATAGAATATGTTGATGACTCTGTCCTTATTAGCAAAATGCTACAGGACTTGCAAAGATTGCTTACCGGAATGCATGAAATATTACATGAGGTTGGGCTCAAGATTAATAGAAGAAAGAGATAATGACAACGGAATATGCAATGGAAGATGAAATATCATTGAAAGGATCAAGGATTAAGGAGGTAGAATCATTTAGATATTAAGGGACTATGATCTCATAGATGTGAGAACCATGCCTTCAGAGGAATACTGGGAGGTAAATGGCAGGAAAGGAATAGAAATGAAACAATAAGAGAGATTACTCGAGTTCCATATGTATATATACCAGTGAGGTAAAAAAAAAAAAACAAAGAAAATAAGATATTTCAAGGACACTTTATTTCCTATATAAACTATAAAAAGTCTAACCCAAAACAGTGGAAGACCATGGTACAGAGGCTACGGTAGTACCCAAGACTGAAGAACAATTGTTTGATTTTGGAGTGTCTTTGTACTAGATGGTTTGGGCATGCTCTTAGCACTTCCCAAAATAGATTACTTCACTAAACTTTCAACTGGGCTCCACAAGGCACTATAAGAGTTGGAAGACCAAGGCCTATATGAAGCATGAAGTAGGAGGTGATGAATGGAAAATTATTATTTTTCAAAAAGCTCAAGATACAGATGACTAGTGAATTCTAACTTAGCCCCTTTGTGTCAATAGGCATGAGAGTAGATGGTGATGACGATATTCAGTGGTATATGTTTGTGTGTGTGTGTGTGCTGTTCTTTTGAGATATAGAAGTGGGTTTGAGGTCGGTCACATAGGTCTTCGATCTGTGTTCATAGTAGCCGTTATCTAGTTCCCCTTGTCATAATTCCAATTAGTAACATTTACTCCTTCATTATTTTTAATTACGGTTATTAAATGATTGCATAAAAGAAGATTTGCTATAGTATCAGGATTTAGAAGGAGTGATAAGGAGGCGGGAACAGATTATTTTGTTTTGATTTCTAGATGTTGAAAGACTTTATGATTAAGAATAGCTTAAATGAAAGTTAAGATGATGACCTTCAATCTTTTAAAGATAAATCTACTAACACTTTTTAGTGTTAGTAGATGACCCAACTGGAAATTCTTCTAATGATGATTGATTTAACCCATTTAATAAAATTATTCAGCTATTATAATAATTATTATTATTCATAATCAACATTCAAATGTAGTTGAAAAAGCAGTATGTTATAAGCCCAAGGGCTCCAACAGGCAAAAATAGGCCAGAGAACAAAGAAAACAAGAAAATAATTAAACTACCGTGCATGAGATGTAATGAACAATTGATATAATGTTTAAGATCCGTAACAACATTAAAATAGATGTTTCATATATAAACCATAAAAAACTTGTTCAACATGAAAATATTTGCTGCAAGTTTGAACTTTTGAAGTTCCAGCGATTCAAATACCTGATTAGGAAGATCATTCTACAACTTGCTGTGTAGTATTGAACGTTATGATGGAAAAGGCTTGACTATTATGATTAACAACATACCTAGTATTACAAACAGGAGGGTATTGTCCGGGAAGATCTGAATGCAAAGGATGGTTAGAATTTTGAAATATATATGTAACATTCATAATGAGATTCCTGAACAAAGGTGTTAGAGACTAATATCTAAATCAGGAATAAGCAATCTATTAAACCGTAAGTTCTGAAGACTAGACAGCAGAGCAATGCTTGAAATAAGGCAGAAGGGAAGAATTAAACCACTTCTTAAGAATAAATTAGTCAATAAAAATCTTAAGACTTTCTCAGTAAGGAATTCTTTTGAGAAATGGATGAAGAGACAGAGCGAATGTGTTTCTCAAAAATAAATTTACTCATAAGAATCACGCCTAAATTTTTAAAAGCCACACAGAGTTGAAAAAAAAAAAAAACATTATCATTTCTGAGGTCCGCAAGTTGAGTAGCCACTGTCCTCGGCCTACTTATAATTATACTGTATGTTTTGTTCATGTTCAACACCATGCCCTGTTATTTACACCAGGTTGGTCCAAACTTTTCCATGCCATGGGCTACTTTACCTGAAATCCTTGATGGCACGGGCCACAAAAGAAAATTAATATTAGAATTACAATTCCTACCCCAGTAAATGAAAAGGAGCACCTTCCCCCCAATAGGAGAGGATTCATTTCATTATATCAGTGTATTTTTTTTCACAAAGTATTTAGAGGCACTTGAAGAGTTTACACACAGTGACATAAGATTTCCCCTCATACTTATTTGTATATGACTGTTTTTTCAAACACAAGACAAAAAAGAAATAAGGTAAAACCTTGAAATTGGAAGCCTATATAATTTTGTTTATATTTAACTTCAAATGACAACTACAGTACATATGATAACAAAAAGAAAGAAGAAAGGTATGAAGATTAGGATACTAGTATTTAGCAATACTTTCTACTCTTAAGTAAAAAAAAATGAGACATTACATAGTTTTATTCATGTTTAACGTCAAAATAATGTACAATGTAAATCTACAAGCACACACATATACATATACACACAAACACACACACACACACACACACACACATATATATATATATATATATATATATATATATATATATATATATATATATATATATATATATATATATATATATATATATATATATATATATATATATATATATATATATATATATATATATATATATATATATATATATATATATATATATATATATATATATATATATATAATACAACACTTAAGTTACTTCTCTTCAGTTATACCTTCTAATCATAGACATTATACATTGTCAAAAGACCAAGTAAAAAAGATGGAGTTTAGGTACTGATGTTTCCACACAGGCTACCATGGGAGTGTTGAACAAAAGGTGCCTGGACCCAAATTTTTCAAAGTATCTACATCTTGTCTCAAACTCGCAATAATCCTTCAAGTATTCCAAAAAAGATGAGAAGTCTGTTCCTCTATTTTTTGTTCAATTCATGACAAGCATGGGTGTGTGTTAGATCATTCTTGTTTAACACTAGGATGGCCGAGGTGTCGTTTTCGACACCTTCAAATTTTTAACTAATTAGTATGGAATAACTGATTTTGGCTCAATGCTGAGTCTTATAGACAATTATTAAATTTTTAAAAAGATGCTTAACAGACCTAATTTTTTAAAAAATATTCAGTGGAATAGCTGATATTTGAGGTTTTACCTTAAATGGCCAAGGTGTCGATTTTGACACCTAGGCTATTTATATGGTAAATTCATTTAAAAACTCCTCACAAGCAATAATATTTGTGTTTGTGTCCCCTATCTATATATCTATCTATTTATACACACACACACACACACACACACACACACATATCTATATAATGACTTTCTTTCAGTATGAGGTATACTATATATTTGTGAATTTCTTTTCAGACTTGTTATTCCTGACTTGAATATCCTTGAGAATTCTGTGTTTCGTGATCCTTGGCAAAGGAAACAGTTACTAAGCACTCATCATTCATATTAGCTTAGTGGTAGTCATACTGAATATATTAGAGATGGCTGCTTCACGGTGTAAGGGAAATAAAGATTTGTATACTGTAGAAGAAGCATTGAATATTATCTTCCAATCAGAAGATGAAGTTTCAAGTGATGGTAGTGATGGTAGTGAAAATGAGTTTTTACCACAAAAAGAAGTTTCTTCAAGCTCATCAGATTCTGATGACTATCAAGATAGTGAAGACGAATCCACTAGACAAGCAAGTACCTCATCAGATATACAAGCAAGCACTTCTACAGATAGAAATACCATCATTACACGGCATGGGATTGCCTGGGAACCTTTATCATCATCTCGGAAAGGAAGATATAGCCAAAGTCAGGTATTCAAAGCTACTTCTGGTATTTCAAAAACTGTGAAAAATGTAGCTGCAGAATCCCCATATTCTGCTTGGAGAATCTTCATTGATGAAACTATGCTACGGAAAATTCATAAATGGACAATCAGTGAAGGAAAAAATCACGATGAAAGCTGGGTGTTATCCTTAGAAAAGTTTGAGGCCTACATTGCTTTGACATATGCAAGGGGAGTGTACGGAAAAGCTCACAGTGCAGATTTTTTGTGGAATAAAACCTATGGACCAAAAATATTCGGAGAAACCATGTCTAGAAGTGATTACAAGAAAATACATAGATTCATTAGGTTTGACAACAGAAGCACAAGGTCAGAGAGGATCAAAAGTGACAAATTTACCCACATTAGAGACATTTTTTACCTATTTGTTGAAAATTGCAGAGGTGCCTATATACCAACATATAGTTTGACAATTGACGAACAGCTATTGCCCATGAAAAACAGGTGCCCATTCATTGTATTTATGCCAGATAAACCTGATAAGTTTGGAATGAAATTTTGGGTCCTTACAGAGGTAGAAAACAAATACATTGTAAATGTGATCCCCTACTTAGGAGCGATAGAAAAGGAATCAAGGTTAGGGGTTCCCTTGGCGGAACATGTTGTGCTCAGTCTTACTGAAGTTGTGAAGAACAAAGGCTATAATGTAACAACAGACAACTTTTTTACATCTCTTGAAGTTGCAAGGAAACTGCGAGATAGAGCTACTTCAATTGTCGGTACTGTGAGAGGAAACAGCAAGCATCTGTTGAAAGAAATGACTTTACAAGAAAAGGGGAAAAAGTATGAATCCAAATTCTATTTTCAAGATGAAAGTGAATGAATGTTTGTTAATTATCAATGCAAAGCTAATAAAAATGTGTGCCTCTTATCAACAATGCATAGTTCTCCAACAATTTCGGAAGGTGAGAAGAAGAAACCAGCAGTCATTGATTTCTATAATGCTAATAAAGTAGGAGTAGACGTAGTCGACCAAATGCTCCGAAAGTACAGTACACGTTGTGCTACAAGACGTTGGCCCCTTGGAGTTTTTTGTAATATACTGGATATGGCAGTTATAAATGCATGGATTATATACAAACTAGCATCAGGGAGAACAATTAGTAGGAAGGAGTTCATTTTGGAGCTCATTGAAAGTCTTAGGCATGCTTATGTTCAGAAGAGCTTACCGAATCTTGCAGATGTGCCCTCCACAAGCTCATCATTACCTAAGAAACGTCGCAAGTGTCATGGTAGAAAATTTTCAAATGCTACGATTACTGTTTGCCAAGTATGCAAAAAACCTACTTGTGGCAAATGTGCAAAGGATGAAACTAGGGTAGTGTTTGTAACATGGAAAGATTGTGGAATCTAAGATATTGATAAATAATTGGCCTACAGGATTGTAAAAAGAATGTTATAGCCTACTTCAAAATGATGTCATATGTAATGTAATAACAATATTCTTTAATAAACTATGTATTGCAAACATATGAGTTATTTCATTAACCATATGTGATTGGTAGTAATTCATTCAAATTACCCCTAATGAGTCAATATGGATAAATATCAACACAACATCGTGTTCAAAAAGAAATAAATCCTCGGACAGCTGGGTAGCGTCAGGTTCCGATATCTTTTATGGCCTCTCGTGGCATGGTTGGTTTCGACCTGGCCTTTCATTAGAAGGGGCTAGCGTTCGATCCCAAGTATGAGGTAGAAATTTATTTCTATTTGAACACGATGTTGTGTTGATATTTATCTATATTGACTCATTAGGGGTAATTTGAATGAATTACTACCAATTGTGTCACGTGGTGGGCCGGGATATCGGTTAAAACTCGCTGGTAAGAGACTGATGTCTCGCCAGGTAAATCCTCGGACAGCTGGGTAGCGTCAGGTTCCGATATCTTTTATGGCCTCTCGTGGCATGGTTGGTTTCGACCTGGCTTTTCATTAGAAGGGGCTAGCGTTCGATCCCAAGTATGAGGTAGTATATATATATTATTATATATATATATATATATATATATATATATATATATATATATATATATATATATATATATATATATATATATATATATATATATATATATATATATATATATATATATATATATATATATATATAAATATATATATATATATATATATATATATATATATATATATATATATATATATATATAAATATATATATATATATATATATATATATATATATATATATATATATATATATATATATATATGAACAAAAACACTTGAGTTACTTCTCTTCAGTTTTGCCTTCCAATCATAAACATTATACATTGTCAAAAGACCAAGTAAAAAAGATGGAGTTCAGGTACTGGTGTTTCCACACAGTCTACCATGGAAGTGTTTAACAAAAGGTGCCTGGACCAAAATTTTTCAAATCATCTAAATCTTGTCTTAAACTCATAATATAATCCTTCAAGTTTTCCAAAAAAGATGAGAAGTCTGTTCCACTATTTTTGTTAAATTCATGACAAGCATGGGTGTGTGTCAGATCATTCTTGTTTAAGCACTCACGGAAAAGTTGCAGTTTTCTACGAAAGAATTGACATGTCTTACTAGGCTAGAAAAATTTATGTAATTTTTCTTATAAGTTCATGTTTAGTACGTTCAGATGAGCAGTCATTTCTGTAAGAATTGCGTGGAAGTAAAGAAAGTCTATATTGTGTAAATGAATTTGGCAGTTCTGAAAATTCCTAGTATGTTGATTATTTAAAAATGGCAGAATATCTTCCTTAAATGAAAAGAAACGGTGGTTGGGGGGGGGGGGGGCGTGTTCCCAGCACTCAACCCATAACGCTTGAATATAGTGGCAGGTCACTGTATTCTGTGTTTATTTTTATCTAGGAATGAAATAAATCTACTATACCTAAGAAACTATTTCCGCCTCTTATTAAGTTCCCAATACTGACAACACTTGTCCTGACATCACTAATGCCAAGTTTTGATGAAAGGACTTCGACATTCATACCAATTAATAACGTGACTTGGGACATCTCCATACTTGATAGAATATTGGCCTCTGGTCTTCGGTTTCTCGACGCCAGGGTGATTTATTCTGAAAATTAGTGTTTTTCAAAATTTATCTCATCCCTTGATAATTATTACTAACATGTGGGATTTCTACCATGTATAGACCTGATAAAGACCTTCAATAATACGAAGATTTTTTTTTCTAAAAGTATTTTTTTTGGCCAGATATGTATTTTTTCATTATGGTAAAAAATATAAACCCCAGAAATCAGCAAAAAAAATAAATAAATAAATAAATAAATAAAAAACAAAAAAACTTTGGAATAAAGGATTCATTCCATTGTGTTATAATGTATTTGTAAGTTATATACCAAATTTCAATGTTATGTCTATATTTGAAGGTCAATAAGCATATTTTTGAGATACGTGGGTTCAAAATTTTTCTTTGTATTTTTACAAACACAATATTAATCCATCATGACTATTATGAATGGTATGTTCTTTTTTGGCTATTAATAAAGAAAAACAAAGTTATTTATCGTAATAATCATGAAAGAAGATCCTTTTGCTCAATATCTTGCTTCTTTTGGCTCCTGTGAGGCAAGGCGGCCGCTACTCTAACCTCAACACTCTCTCTCTTTCTCTCTCTCTCACTCTCTCTCTCTTTTCTCTCTCTCTCTCTCTCTCTCTCTCTCTCTCTCTCTCTCTCTCTCTCTCTCTCTCTGCCCTACCGGTATTACCCTCTTCTGATAAATTTCTTGCCGAAAGCGCGAAAAACAAACGAAAAAAGGAGTGAATGTCAGAGGTCAAACTTAGGCATGTAGTCTCTCTCAGGTTTGTGGTAGAACTGAAGGGCATAATATATCGTTTGCAACTCGTGAAAGTTATACAGATGCCATTGTTCACAATTTATTTTACATTAAAATGTGATAATTATAAAAATTTGCGATAGCAGAAGAAATACTGCAATTTCTTGTAGGGAACAATGTTTATGGTTTATTGAGTTACTTTCAATAATTACCCTGTAACTATGAAAGTAAGAGAAATTTTGAAAAAATATTTTGTATACGCATTCTCCATTGCCTTATGAAGCTTAGTGTAGTTTTCAGGATTTTGTGTTTTTCTTCCTATACCTCCATATATTGGCATTCCGGCTGGCCCGCTTAACAGGGATCGAGAGAGTACTGTGAAAACATTGGTGATTGAAATAATACACTCTTTACAAAAATAAATATATTATACAAAAATTACAACACGAAAGAATTTACATAAAAAAAACTCACTTGAAATATCAAGTCTGAACAAAGTTTACATTACAACAAAAGTAATTAATACTTATGATAATTATAGTATCACTTGTTTCACTTGAAATTAAATTTTACACAATTAATAAGTCCTGACACTTAATAAAAATAGTTAACTTTTAACACTCTAAGGGTTAATCTCTTCAAGAAATTACATGAAGCAACAGATAAAATTAAAAATTTTAGCTCACATGAGGTAACCAGATAGCGATACAAATATACTTCACGTTTCTTACTTGCACAGGACCGTTACAAAAATTCATATAACACCAGCACAAGTAATGACCCAATAATTGGAAAAACCTTTAAAGTTGTCCTTAATGTTTCAAAACACTACACACTATGTTATATTTATAATTATACACTTTGGAGAGGACTCTCGAGGCACTAGAGAGAGGAGATGTGGGCTTTTCACATGATAGGCAGTTTTGCTTCTGTCCTACACATCCCTAGGGCCACATATATATGGATTTAGTAACTTCTCCATTATTCTAAATAGATTATTCTCGTGACTTGGGGGCAGATGCCTAGTGACGCCAAAGTTATCAACTAGATAAAAATTCATGGTACGAACTTTGCTTTTAAGACAACTCTCTCTCTCAACAGTTGGTCTGCCCACCACCTGTTTTCAGTAGTAAAAAAGATAAAATCTAGCAGTAGGGTTTTGGAGAACCTTCCAAAACCTGTGGCAAATATAATAATTGCATATTTTCTTACAAACATGACGCAATACCATTTTAGAATATAAAAAAAAAATACATAAGCCCTCGTTCATACCTCGTAGGGTAGTATAACACTTTTAAGCAGATTATGTAAGACTTTGTAACAAAATACATGAAATAAAAGTTAATTCTAAACAATAAGGTAAATTTACATCCACTGACTTGCATGAAGAATACAATGAAATTAACGACTGAAGTCGTATGTAACTTATATACCAAACTTATACCTACATGAGAGGAGCTCACCTTAAGAGCTGGCCATTCAACTCTTTAATGCACATATGAAATACATAAACCAAATACATGAATAATTTATATACTCTACACCAGACCAGCTTCGTAAGATATATATATATATATATATATATATATATATATATATATATATATATATATATATATATATATATATATATATATATATATATATATATATATATATATATATATATATATGCAGAAGAACCACAGGGAAAATGAAAATACGAAATATACGCTTAAGTCCTGACTAGTTTCGTGATACTTCTTCAGAGGACTCTGAAGAAGTATCAAGAAACTAGTCAGGACTTAAGCGTATATTTCGTATTTTCAATTTCCCTGTGGTTCTTCTGCATCTGAGCATCACGTTTTCCTGTGATTTTTACGCATATATATATATATATATATATATATATATATATATATATATATATATATATATATATATATATATATATATATATATATATATATATATATGACCCATGTACACAGATAATGAGACGTTGGAATATGGGTTTTCTTCATTTATTACAAGAGGTTCCTTTGTAAGTACATTGTACAGAACTACCCTTTCAGGTAAGGGACTTGCCAATCGAGCGCCGAAAGGCAACTAACCTCCCTTCGCTACCAAAGTGCGATCTTTGCAATAATAAACTGAGACATTGATTTTTGTGGAATACTCAAGAATATTGAGTTCATTTACCTTAACATACAAGACAACTCTGCATACATGAATTAGGACATTACCCCCTCCCCCCAAGCTCCTCACTGCGGGAGGAGGTGCACACTCGCCCTCACTAGTCTATGATATATGGAGGACACACTAACCTGGCATTTACTAAACAGAAATGCAACATATATATATATATATATATATATATATATATATATATATATATATATATATATATATATATATATATATATATATATATATATATACAGTCAGTGCGGGTCGGTCTGTCCGGGCAGCATCCGCCGTGCATTCATTTTGGTCCCCCCCCCATATCTACACTAATACACAATATAAATCAATAAAAATTTAATTGAACACTCACCAATATCCCTGCTACTTGTCTATAGGGTAGCCTTTCCTCTTCTTGACCTCCAAAAGTCGTCGACGAACACTATTGGCGAGGTTTTGGAGTATTTCGGCAGGTATTTCCGCCCACACCTTATGGAGCGCCGCCTCGAGAAGTGTCACGTTTGTCATCACTTCTTTACGAAGGCGGGCTTTAACTATCGCCCAAAGGTTCTCAATGGGCGAAATATCAGGACTTTGACCTGGCCAATCAGGAATATAGTTCACTTCGCTATTTTCCAGCCACTTTTTCACTTTTTTAGCCGTATGGCAAGGGGCACCGTCCTGCTAAAAAATTTCAGCTCCTGTAGCCGCAAAACAATCCGCTAAATTGTCTTTCAAAATGCTCAAATAGCGGTCAGCATTAACCGTTATGCCTTTAGGCAAAACAACAAGGCTTGGGGCAACCGTAGGCAAACAAACCCCAGACCATAAGCGATGGTGGGTGCTTAACTGTCTTGGCCGTGAGATTAGGCTTAAGAGGATCTGACCCCTTTCGCCTCCACACTTTTTTCCCGGTCGTCTCACTCACACAAAAGGTCGCTTCGTCACTCCACAAGACACTTCGCCACTGCTCCAAGGTCCAATCCTTGTATGTCTTGGCAAAAGCAACCCTCCTCTTCCTTTGTTTCTCAGTTAAAGCGGGCTTCTTTCTCGCGATCACTTTCTCGTAGTCGAGGCGCTTCGACAGGTTTTCCTGAATCGTACGAACACTGACGTCGCTCAACAATTTAGGGTTCTGTTCTTTCCGTTGCTTAGCCGTTAATGTTGGATTTTCTTCTAGACTTCGCTTTAAAATAACTAAAGTACGATCAGGAATCTTCCGGGGGGGGGGGGGAACCAGCCTGGGAGTGAGAAGGGATCTCGGCGCTACCCCCTGCCTTGAACTTGGCCACCAAGCGCCTCACTGCTCTCTCGTTCACGCCAGTATTCTTCACTATTTCCTTCGTTTGCAGACCTAAATTATGACAGGTTATCACTCTAACAATGTCATCGTGACTTGTACGGGGTCTAGACATCACTGGGGGGGAGGGGTTTGATAGACAAAAATGCCACGCGAACTCACAAAAGAACGATTGCATCTCAGCCCTCTCAACCTGACACAACCTCACTCCACGACTACAGGAAACACACTGACTAGCTTCCACCTACGCAGATATGTAGATGCCAACTTGTATAAAAAGATGCCAATTAGTCAATTTGTCCCAGTCGATTTTTTCCCCG
>NC_090730.1:73175908-73185908 GCF_036898095.1 Palaemon carinicauda | reverse complement strand
TTTTAGTTTGTTGTTATTGGTTGCTATCTTTGTTACTGGAGTGATAGAGCCATTCCAATTTTTTTCTTTTTCTTTTTTTTTCAAGAAGCTGTTTGAGCAGAATATCTGTCGCTAACCAATTGTTGTTGAATGACTGGTCCAAGACATGCAGAATAGGGACGCCAATCTCATTGGAAGAATTTATGAGTGTTAATACGTGTAAAGTTAAGAACATATTTTATTGTGGTAAAGAGTAGATCTTGAAAGGTCATTGGATTTCTGTCAGAAAAAAAAGCATTGAATGTTGGTGTCGATGCAAGAATGCCAGCAATTGAACCGTTGCAGAAATTTATGACTTAGTATTTGGAATAATCACATAAGTGATGTAATTTTCCTAAAAGCCAATGGTAGAACGCTTGGAAGCAATGCTGAGATAGCCCTCTTCTAGAAAAGGGAAGTGTAGAAGCTCAAGTGGCCCCCCTCTCAAAAAAAAAAAAAAAAAAAATGAAAATTGGGAGATTCTATTAAAGAGATCGGACATTGTAACAAATAAAAGGATTGATCATCGTCTTTAGATGCATGAGTAACATGGAAATAATTGAAAATGGCAATTGGCTGAAAAGGGGATAAATCGCGGGTGTTGCTTGAAATAAAGTGAGGAAGGCCAGTAATCGATTGGATGGTTATTGTTAAAAGGGTATTAGAAAAAAATGTCGTCTCCTACTTTTGGATTTTCTCTTGTTTCCAAATTATCGGAATTCGACTAAATGCCTGGAATAATAATAATGTTAAGCACGTTACTGCTCTATTTTAGTTTTTGTGTATGTATGTAGTTCCCTGGATATTCAATTTTATCTATCGAATTTTCATTCCAAAATTCTTCATTTGAATGTCAAATCAAATGTGGGCACGAGGTAGTGTTCAAGAGGTCCCATAGTAACTGATCACTCTATCGATATTTGTCACTGACGTGCAACCGTTTATCACCACAAATTTATGGAGACTTTGATTTCGCAATTTGAGGCCTTGTTTCATTTTTTTTTTCACTTTTAATTTTGTGTTCAAATAAATGCATTTATATTTTGCCTATCCCTCGCGCTTAGTATTATTTGCGACTAAACATTATCAAAAAGTATTTTATACCACATCTCACCTCAATCACCGTCATCCTTATTTTTTCATTGTAAATTACTCTATAAGAACATGTATAAAAATCATGGATAAAGAGAAGGAATCAATGATAAAGATATGTTGAAACTTTAGATGTTTCCGATACCTAAGAAATAAGTTTTGTGTGCATTTTTTTTTTTTTTTTTTTTTTTTTTTCTTTTTTGAGTTAATGTTACAACGAATAATTATCTGGAGACAACCGAAAAAATACCGCGATACTCTTGGAGTTCCTCTTACCTCGTTCTTATTGCCAATATACTGAAAAATTCTAAATCAATATCATGGAGCAACGAATCACATAAGAATATTTGAAAGACTTTCTTGTCGAAAAGGATGATATTCTTCTGAGGGATATAAATGTTTTCAAACGAAGATTTGACTCTTACACAAAACAATTGCTGCTTCCACAGTGAGGGAAACAAAGTCGTATTGGGACCTTTTTCTGGCTTCATGAAATGTCCCTGTGGTGATGGTCGGAATAAACGGCGTTATGGCGTGATCTTAATATTTATTTACTGGTCATGCAGCCAAAAATATTTTTTCTTTAGAGAGAGAGAGAGAGAGAGAGAGAGAGAGAGAGAGAGAGAGAGAGAGAGAGAGAGAGAGAGAGTGAGAGAGAGAGAGAAAGAGAGAGAATATGTGGGTTTTGATGTCATTCATAAATGTAGTGAAAATCAGTGAAACGGTACAGAACGCAGGCAATTTGTAAACGTTTTAGTATCCAAATATATCTTCTCCACAATCTTTTTCAAAGGTAGCCTTCCCGGAAGTGATAGTACAAGAAAATTAATCATAATGAACCTCTGTTGAATTATGTGTAGAATCTCAGTTCCTAAGGAGATATATATGAACGATTATGCTAAAAACTGCATATGAACTTGTTTGCAAAAGATTTGACTTTTCCAAGGAAGGGGAGATGACAGGATTTTTTCTTTTAGTAGGTTGCTCTCCGGGGTATTAAAAACTAGAATCTCTGTTGTTTTCAACGCTTTGGCAATTATTCTAAATGTTTGAATTTCAATTTTTGTTGCGTTGGTCAGTGAGCTAAAGTTAATCATAGAGTTAAGAGTATGAACGTTTAACAAAATTCATCCTTTTTTATTTCATGTAAACATAATGGTTTAGATAGTCTTATAAGTATCTTCAGTATATATATATATATATATATATATATATATATATATATATATATATATATATATATATATATATATATATATATATATATATATATATATATATATATATATATATATATATATATATATATATATATATATATATATATATATATATATATATATATATATATATATATATATATATATATATATATATATATATATATATATATTTATATATATATATATATATGTATATATATATATATATATATATATATATATATATATATATATATATTCATATATATATATATATATATATATATATATATATATATATATATATATATATATATATTATAATAATAATAACAACAACAACAACAACAACAACTACTACTACTACTACTACTACTACTACTACTACTACTACTACTACTACTACTACTACTAATAATAATAATAATAATAATAATAACAACCCTTTCTAAGTGAGGATACTTTTATATGGTAAAACATTGTGTGGATCTCCATGATAGAAAATACTGTTCTAGTCAGGGCCACTTACAATAATTTGGTTTGCTATGAGCGATCAGAATAAAGCCTCCCACCATCACCAATCCACTGTGGCCACCCTGGTGATCCAAACTGGCCGGGTTCAAGACATGAATAAGGATATATCTGAGGTCTATGTCCTGAAATGGACTAGAAACCGCTGTATTTGATGTTGTAATATATATATATATATATATATATATATATATATATATATATATATATATATATATATATATGTGTGTGTGTGTGTGTGTGTGTGTGTGTGTGTGTGTGACATACCAAAAATGACGGCTAAATGTTTAGGTAGGTTTACGCACAAGCGTACACGTATTCCCCTCTCACCATGGTATAACCACATCCTCCCCCCTTCCCCAGAAGAAAGGAAAAGGTGGACATGACCAGAAAGAATGCTTGAGACAAGAGGCCAACAGTTGTTTGCTTTAGAGGAGAAAATGGGTAATATTATCAATAATAGAGATGGAGTGATGAACATTACAGAGAATTTCTATACAATAGTAACATAAAAAATAACTTAGCCAATAGAAATAAGGGAACATGTGAACCGGTGCCAAATGTAACACTAGGAGATGTAAAGATGCATTAAGAGGCATGCAAAGACACAAAGCTAACAATTAATTTATTAATAGATGGAGTAAATATCAAAGTAGTAAAACTCCCTGAACTTTACACCAAATATCTGCAAGAATTTTCTATACCTACAGCTTGGAAAAACTTTACCATTATACTAATTCACAAAACAGGAGACACAAAACAGCTGAAATATTACCACCCAATAAGTTTACTCTACATAATGTATAAGATATTTACAAAGATAATATTAGGCTGAATAGAAAGACAGCAAGACATTAATCAACGAAGAGATTTGGCAGACTTTAGAAATGGTTATTAAACAGCTGGCCGTATACATGTAATTAACCAGCTAATGGAGAAATCTACAGAGAAAACTTTTCATTCTGTACATACTTCAGCAGTAATGAAAGCCCTTCAAAGACAAGGAATATATGAATCTTATGTTAGAATACTTGAAGATATCTAACCAGAAAGTACAGTAATACTATAAACACATTAAAAAGACTGAGAAAATACCAATTGAGAAAAGAGATAGACAGGGAAACCGCTGGCATAAGAGGTGCTAAGAATCTCGTGGTTTGTAAATACTAAAGAAACAAAAAATGGTAATTAGAATGATCGAACCATTAATCAGATTGGGAAGTTACAGCAAGTGGAAAATGTTGTAAGGGGATTTTTAAAGAAATCTTAGAGAAAAGCAAATATATATATATATATATATATATATATATATATATATATATATATATATATATATATATATATATATATATATATATATATATATATATACATATATATATATATATATATATATATATATATATATATATATATATATATAAATATATATATATATATAATATATATATATATATATATATATATATATATATATATATATATATATATATATATATATATATATATATATATATATATATCAAGTTTAAGAGAAATGGTGGGAATGATGATGTCACCAAGAGCAGCAGGAGAAGTATTAATGGAATGGAGAACTGTAAATAATAAGTTTTTACTTGCAAAGTTAAATTGAAAGCACTGTAATATGAGTATTATAATTTGCTATGCATCAACATATAATTCCTCTGAAGAAAGCAAATAGGAATACTATGAATAATTGCAAAATGTAACAGATGAGATATAAAAATTGTGATTGGTGACTTTAATACTAAAGTTGGAAGGAATAATCAAAGTATAGAGAATGCAATGGATGTTGAGGTCTAGACAAAGTTGCGAAGGAAAATGGTCCATACTTCATAGATTTTAGTTCAACAAAAACCTTCTAGATGTAGGTATTCGTTTCTGGCACAAGGACATCCACAAATATACATTGACTTAACCATGTGGCAATTACAAAAATCTAATAAATCACATAGCCATTGATAGAGAGAGATGGAGGACTTTGAGAAATGTAAGAAGCTATAGAGATGCAGACATTGCTAGTGATTACGACTTCCTCATTGCCACACTGAAATTGAAACTGAAAGCACCCAACAGAAATGTAGATAGAATGCCTAGGTTTGATACAACTAAGTTTATAGAAGATGAGCAGAGAGAAACATTTACAATTGAATGTAGCAATCGATTTTCAGTCTTAAAGACTTTAACAGACGAAGAGCTGACAATTAATGAAGAATTGTGCGATATTAATAACATATATCGGTCAGTTGTCAGTGAAGTTTTGGAACATCCAGTTACAAAGTAAAGCCATGGACATCAAATGATGCGTGGTATACTACAAAAAGGAGACAAAAACAGAAATTTATTGTCAAATGTTTTCGAGGAAGTAATGAAAATCACACGGTAGAGTATGCTAAGTATTTCAGTATTGACAGTGAGGTTGCAAGAAAACCCAGAAAAGACTGTAGAGAATATTCACATAGGAAAGCAGATGAGGCTGACAAAGCTATGAATTCAGGGAGAGGTTATGGTGTAGGAATGACTCAGAATTATTGTTGAAATCTCTATGGGGACAAAGAAGAAGAGGTATATATGTAATAGTTATATATTACATGTTTAAAACACATGACGTAATACGGCATTGTGGCAGTAGAAGCTAGCGTGAGAATTGCTGTAGTCAGACAAGATCATAACAGGATGCGTTTTCCATATCTCAGCAATGTAACATTTTTATGAAGCATAAACACAAATACGAACCGTGTGAAAGAGTTGTGTCGCCACCGGATGCAGGTGTCTTCCTAGACTAATGTAGAGTTTACATTATGTGTTTAAATGCTGAGATAACTAACTATACGATATCTGTGATATCGATATTTTAGCCAGTTCTTATCAATACTTCACCTGGAATGGTCATCCGACCAAACCAGCTATACTCCCGTGATGGAGATGTTAACACTGTTGTTTTTAGAGAATAAACCATTTTAAAGTTAACTTGGTTGACTTTACTTCAAGACTCAACATCCCAACAACACATACTCAATGTGTGTTAACAACAGTAGCACACTAATATATACCCATCGAAAAGAGAAATCAGTCTGTTATAACAAGGGAGGATGAAGAACCCCAACGTTATATGGAACACATTAGTGAGGTCATGGATAGAAGATATGAAGGGAATAATTTGATTGATATACCTGAAGCCGAGAAACACCTTGATTTGCCCATGAATGAATTCAGTGTGTTTGAAGTTGAAGCTATCGCTAAAAACTAAAAAGAAGGAAAGTCCTTTGATAGGATGGAATAAGTGCTGAGATGATATTGGCCAAATTGAAGTGACTCCCAAAATACTTACATTATTATTTTGTAGAATGTGGCATGAAGAGGTAAAACTTGATGAATTGGAGCTGGGAGTGTTCGTGAAAATGAAAAAAAAAAATAGATCGGACTAATTGCAGTAATTGCAGAGGCATCACACTTACAGAAGTTGTCATGAAAACATATAGTATACTTATTTGCAAGAGACTAGAGAGAAAGATTGATGAAAAAAAAGGTTGATGAGCAAGCAGGATTTACAAAAGGTATAAGTTGTACTAAATAAATTTTAGTTTTAAGACATATAGTACAAAAATGTGTAGAATCTAGAAATCCACTTTTGATGGCATTTGTGGACTATGAAAACGGGTTTGATATTGTGCACCAGCCAATTATTGGAGAGTCCTGCGGTATTATAGAATCCCTATTAAATAGGTGAATTTGATAAAGTCTGTTCATGGACATAACAAGTGCAAAGTTAATGTTAGTAGAGTCTTATCAAAATAATTTCTAGTGAACAATGGAGTACTTCAAGGCAATGTGTTGTCACCTATTTTGTTGTTCACCCTCCTAATGGATTTTGTAATGCATAGAGCAGTTGGAGATGATGGAGAAGAATTGGACTGGATGGGCAACAGGAAATTAATACAGCCAGAGTATGCCGTGTGTGCTGCTCTGTTTAGTAGAACGCTACAGGACTTGCAAAGCTTGCTTACCAGAATGCAGGAAATATAACATGAGGTTTTGGTCAATATAAATAGAAGAAAGACAGAGATGATGAGGACAGAATATGCAATGGAATAGGAAAGATCATTGTAAGGAGAAAGGGTTTATGAGGTAGAATCATTTGAGTATATAAGGAACTATGAACTACAATACAGGGTAATTAGAATTAGAGTTTAGTGAAAGTTTGAATGCAAAAGCAAATCAGACAATGGCTAGGTTAAATATAATTTGTAGATCACATTGTCTGAAATTACATATAAAAATCAGGCTATATATCAGTTTAGTGAGATCTGTATTTCTATATGGACATTAATCATGATGTGACACATTTTATAGATTTAAGAACAAAGCCCTGAGAAGAGTACTGTGAGTTAAATGGTAGGACAGGAATAGAAGTGAAACTATAAGAGATTACTCGAGTTCCACATGTGGATGAGATCATGGGGAGAGGTAGATGGAGATGATTTAGGCTTGCTCTCCCCTCTTCCCAAGAAAGATTAGCTAACCAAACGTTTAACTGGGCTCCACGAGGCACTAGAAGAGCTGGTAGATGCAGGCCTACCTGGCTGAGAATTAGGAGATGAATTAACATAGTCTGTTTGCGTTAATATGCGTAGGATGAGATGATGATGATATAATACATATATATATATATATATATATATATATATATATATATATATATATATATATATATATATATATATATATATATATATATATATATATATATATATATATATATATATATATATATATATATATATATTTATGTATATATATATATATATATATATATATATATATATATATATATATATATATATATATATATATATATATGTGTGTGTGTGTGTTTGTGTGTGTGTGTGTGTGTGTTTGTGTGTCTACACAATCATTTTGTACGCGTATTAACACTGAGGGCCTAGACTCTATTTTGCCTTTCGTTTCTATCTTGAGCTTTTAAACCAATACTTCTATATTCATCATATTAAACCTCACGCCTTGTTGCGTTCGTCTATACGTAATGTAGATTATATGTATAATCCACTTTTTAGGACTTTTTCCCTTAATAAAGAAATTATCAAAACAGTAACAGCATAAAGAAATCAATATCTAATAATCTATATTAATAACTATATTTAAGATTTACAATAATTATTTACAATATTTTACAAGGTCTACAGAATACTCAGCACACAATTCCAATAGAACTTTACAAATCTGGTTGTGACGTAGGTCATGGTTTTATAAATATCTACGAAGTAAGAGACAGATGATGACTAAATTCAACTCCGAATTTGAAGGATATTTCCAGGGCATTTTTTTCCAGAAAATATGTTGAACAGAAATAACAGCTTCTGATTAAATTCGATATTCCCAGGTTTCTTTTATGATATATTTTTATAAGTGAAATAAAAAATTCTGGGTCACAGTAGGTGTAACTGGAAAGTCTCCACAAAAGCAAATGGTCACTGGAAGAATAAATGATCAAGTCTGCCTTTTAACTGGTCACCCATCCATTACATCGGGATCCCTCTAATCTCTACATAATTCCGGAGCGTGCAGGGCTAATATTATGCAACCTGCTCGTAAAAGTAGCTATGAAAAATATCCAGAAACTCTTGCTTTAAAAAACAATGATGAATTCGAGTTTATTTATGTTTACATTAACATTTAGTAGGTAAAACTAACGTTCCTCTCAGGTCCTATAACTTATTGTATATAAATTTGTTATTATTATTATTATTATTATTATTATTATTATTATTATTATTATTATTATTATTATTATTATTATTATTATTACAAGCTAGGCTATAACCATAGTTGGAAAAGAAAGATGCTATAAGCCCAAGGGCTCAAACAGGAATAAATATCCCAGTGATGATAGGAAACAAGGATGTAAACAAACCACGTTAGGAGAATAAACTATCAAAATAAAATACTTTAAGTAAAATAACCACATTAGAATAGATCCTCTACATAAAAAAGAAACACGATGAAGAGAAATAAGATAGAACAGCATACCCGGGTGTACCCAAAAGCAAGAGAAATCTAATCTAAAGTAGTGGAAGGCCATAGTACAGAGGCTATGGCCCTACCCAAGACTAGAGAAGAATTGTTTGATTTTGGAGTGTCCTCCAAGAAGAGCTGCTCACCATAGCTAAAGAAACTCTTTTACCCTTACCAAGATGAAAGTAGCCACTGAACAATTACATTGCATTAGTTAACCCCTTGAGCGAAGAATAATTGTTTGGTAATCTTGATGTTATTAAGTGTATGGGGACAGCATAGAATGCGGTAAGAATAGGCCAATGTATTCGGTGTATGTGTAGGCAAAGTCAAAATAGGCCATGACCTGAGAGAGGGATACAATGTAATTTCTGGACAGTTAAAGAACCCAATAACTCTCTGTGCTCGTGCCCTGGTCAACCTACTCCCTATACCCTTCAAATCCTCAGCTTTTGGAGCCCTATTATAGTTTCATATCTAATCCTGTCCTACCAATCAGCTCCCTATATTCTTTTATGAACTTTGTTCTCAAATCTGTAATATTTATTGGATACCGTTACATGTCATGCCATGACTCAGGCCTATACGCTAACACTGACCTCACTAAATTGATGTATAGCCTAATTTCTATATGTAATTTTCGGTGATTTGATTTACAGATTTTTCTTAACCCAGCCATTGTCTGATTTTTTTTTTTTTTTTTTTTTAATTATGAAGACCCTGTATTACAGATCATAGTTCCAAAATTTTTAAATGATTCCACCTCATTATTCCTTTTTCTTCCAATAATATTTTATTTTCCATTGCATATTCTGAGCTCAACATGTCTGTCATTCTTCTATTTATATTAAACCCAACTTCATGTGATATTTCATACATTCAGGTAAGCAAGCATCAAAACTCCTATGGTGTTCTGCTAATAAGGACAGCATCATCAGCATACTCTAGGTCAGCTAGTTTTCTATTACCAATCCTGTCCAATCAATCTCCACCATCTACAACTTTTCTACGCATTACCAAATCAATGAGAAAGAGAAATATCAAAGGTGAAAACAGATTCCCTTTGAGAATTGCACTGCTCACTAGAAATTTATTTGATAAGA
>NC_090730.1:73145908-73165908 GCF_036898095.1 Palaemon carinicauda | reverse complement strand
AAGAGGAGACAAAGACAGAAATTGACTGCTGAAAGTTTTAGAAAAAGTAATGAAAATTACAAGGTAGAGCATGCTAAGTATTCCAGTATTGATAGTGATGTCAAAAGAAAAGCCAGGGATGACTGGTGAGAAAATTAGACGGTAAAGCAGATGAGGCTGACAAAGCTATGAATTCAGAAAGTGGCTATTGTGTAAGAATTGCTCAAAGAATTATTAATAAAATGTCGACTGGGGCAAAGAAGAAGTATATACCTATCGAAAAGAGAGATGGCTCTGTTATAGCAACAGAAGATGAAGAAAGAAAATGTTGGATGGTAAACTTTATTGAATGTATTGATAAGAGAAATAAAGGGAATAATTTGAGTGCTATACCTGAAGCTGATGAATAACTTCATGTTCCCATGAATGAATTCAGTGTGGTTGAAGTTGAAGCTATCCTAATAAAACTGAAGAGATGAAAAGCCAGGGATAGGATGGAATAACTGCAGAGATGATACTGACCGAAAATGAAGTGACTCCCAGAGTACTTACAAGATTATTTTGTAGATTGTGGCATGAAGAGGCAAAATCTGGTGAATGGGAGTTAGGAGTGTTGGTGAAAATAGTAAAAGAAGGAGACATGACTGATTGCAGTAAGTACAGAGGCATAATACTTACGTAAGTTGCTAGGAAAATATATAGCGTGCTTAATCTAAAGAGACTGGAGAGAAAGATTGATGAAAAGCTGAGGGATGAACAAGCAGGATTTAAAAAAGTAGCACTTATTTTCAGACATGCTGTACAGCAATATGTGGAATAGAGAAATCCCCTTATGATCGCATATGTGGACTATGAAAAAGCCTTTGATATTGTGCACCTGCCAATTTTGTGGCAAGTCTTGCGTTATTAAGTAATTCTTCATAAATAAGTAAATTTAATTAAGTTATTTCATGAGCATAGCAAGTGCAAACTTAATGTTAATGGAGTCATATCAAATAAATATTTAGTAAACAGCAGAGTACTCCAAGGGAATGTGTGGTCACCTATGTTGTTTATCCTCCTCATGGATTTTGTAGTGCGTAGAACAGTCAGAGATGATAGTGAAGGATTGGAATGAATTGTTAGCAGAACACCACAGAATTTGCAATGATTGCTTACCAGAATGCATGAAATATCTCATATGGTTGGGCGGAAGATAAATAGAATAAAGACAAAGATGATGAGAACGGATTGTGCAATGGAAGATGAAATATCATAGGAAGGAGAAAGGATGAATGAGGTAGAATCATCTAAGTATTTTGGGTTATACTAGCTCTAATACTAAGTCTTTAGAATTATAGTTTAGTAGTTACACACATACACACACACACACACACACACACACACATATATATATATATATATATATATATATATATATATATATATATATATATATATATATATATATATATATATATATATATTTATATATACTGTATGTATACACTATATATATATATATATATATATATATATATATATATATATATATATATATATATATATATATATATATATATATATATATATATATATATATATATATATATATATATATATATACATATATACACACACACACACACACACATATATATATATATATATATATATATATATATATATATATATATATATATATATATATATATATATATATATATATATATATATATATATATATATATATATATATATATATATATATATATGGATATACATGCCTGACAACCAACCTGCTTGCAGAAAACTATACTATACGGAGACAGCCATCTGCTCTGTTGTAAATGATTTGCTAGAAATGATGGATGAAAATAAATGTGGTATCTTAATACTGCTCGGTCTCTGTGCTGCTTTTCATACAGTTGTTACAGTGCCGAGTAAGGGTGTGAACTCAAAAGCAGATTGGAAACGACTGAGTTATTTATTAAGGAACACTCTGCTTTATATACAAAACCTCAAGGCAACAGGACGTGACATGTTCGAGAGACAGACAATGATACAGAGCAAAACCGGAGACATGATCATTCAGGTTCTTTTTAGTGCGAGGGAGGAGCGAAGATTCAAGCATAATATATACAAAAGGAATTATGTACAATTGTGTGAAACACGGTTGGTACATGGCTCCCCCCCTAAAAATGACATACTGTACATGTTAAATAGGGCGCCCTAATCTAGAGAGGCGAACTGTAGGCGGGTCATCTGGCAGAAGATAAGCAGGTTTTAGACGATCAATGGAGACCCAGTCTTCTTTGCCCCGAATGTTTAGGAGGAATGCTTTCGAACTTCGTCGGATCACAAGGAAAGGGCCCGTGTAAGGGGGCGTTAGTGGTGGCTTGCTGGTGTCGTTGCGCAGGAAGACGTGCGTTGCAGAGTGCAAGTCCGTTGGTATGTGATGCTTCGCTGGGGGCTTGTAAGTCTGGCGACACGGAGTAAATTTTCCCACGACGTGACGTATGCGCTGGAGATCGTCGGAGGAGGTTGTAGAAGGAAAAAACTCGGCAGGGACGACCAACGGGTCGCCATACACCATTTTGGCTGCCGAGACGTCGAGGGTGTCTTTAGGAGTGGTCCTTAGTCCAAGGAGGACCCAGGGAAGCTGAGTAAACCAGTTGCAATCCTTGCAGCGGGACATCAAAGCTGCTTTGAGGGTGCGATGAAAACGTTCGACCATTCCATTGGCAGCGGGGTTGTAGGCCGTTGTCTGATGTAGGGTGATGCCCAGGAGATTCGCTAATGATGTCCAGAATTGAGAGGTGAAAGTGGTTCCCCTGTCAGAAGTAATATGCTCAGGGATACTGAATCTTGAAATCCATCCAGAGAGTAAGGCAGATGTACATGAGGCGGACGTTGCAATTTCCATGGGAATGGCTTCAGGCCAACGAGTGGAGCGGTCGATGGCGGTAAACAGGTAACGATGTCCTTGTGATGTGGGTAGGGGGCCTACAACGTCGACGTGAATGTGTGCGAAACGACGCTGAGGTTGAGGAAAGGTGCCTACTCCTGAATCCGTGTGTCGATGTACTTTGGAAGTTTTGCAAGAAGTACAGGCACGGACCCAATCCTTAGCATCCTTAGAAATGCCGTGCCAAATGAACTGTGCAGTAGAACGGCACGAAGGATGTGAAAGACCGTGGATGAAATCAAACACCTGTCGGCACATGGGAGCAGGAATCCAAGGTCGCGGTCTACCAGTACTGACGTCACAGAGGAGGGTGGTGTTGGATTCTTCGAGGGGAAAATCCTCCCAACGGAGGGACGTGTAGGATGTCCTACAAGCTTGATACTCTGGATCCTGTCGTTGGGCTTCAGCCAGGGCGTTGTAATCCAATCCCAGTTGAACGGCAGCCAACGTGTTTCTTGACAGGGCATCGGCAACGGGATTCATTTTCCCAGGGACGTATTGGAGGGTGCAATTGTATTCAGCCACGGCGGAGAGATGTCGGCATTGACGGCCGGACCAGGTGTCAGACTGTCGAGTGAAGGCGTGCAGCAGAGGCATGTGGTCTGTGCGAATGACGAAGGGCATACCTTCTAAGAAATGGTGAAAGTAACGGACAGCCAAGTGCACCGCCAGCAATTCTCGATCGAAGGTAGAATAACCCGATTCTGCCTTGGTCAGTTTTCTGCTGAAGAAGGCCAATGGGCGGGGCGAGCCTTTGACCACCTGCTCGAGTACTGCACCAATAGCGACGTCGCTGGCATCGGTGGAGAGAAGGAGAGGGGCGTGTGGGATAGGAAAAGTGAGAGCCGCAGCAGTTGATAGGGCCTTCTTTGCATTGCAGAAGGCTGCTTCTTGAAGGGGACCCCACTTCAAGTCCTTTGGCTTGCCCTTGAGGGAAGCGTAGAGGGGAGCAAGAATGGCGGCAATGGCTGGCAGAAAACGGTGATAATAGTTGATCATGCCCAAGAATTCCTGCAGAGCTTTGACGGTTGAGGGCGTGGGGAAATTCTGAACGGCTGCTACCTTCTCAGGGAGGGGATGGACTCCTTCAGGAGTGATACGGTGCCCTAAGAACGACACTTCGTTGGCGCCAAAGGTACACTTGTTGTACCGGACTACAAGGCCGTTTTGTTGCATGTTCAGGTGCCTGTAATCCCTGCACGGACGGAGGGAGCCGTCTTTCTTCAGAACGATGTGTAAGGGTGATGACCATGGCCTGGAGGCCTTTTGGCAAAGGCCCATTTTCTCCATTTCGGCGAACGTCTGTTTGGCGGCTGCCAATCGTTCCGGTGCCAGACGTCTGAATTTTGCGAAGACTGGGGGTCCCGTCTTCTTGATATGGTGATAAATACCGTGCTTGGCAGGAACCGTGGGCGTTTGGCGAAGTTCTGGACGGAAAACTTCGGGTACGACGTGAGGAGGTGGGCGTAGGCATCCGTGGGTGCGCTGATTTGGAGAGCGAGGTTAGAGGGGGCGGGTTGAAGAGGTGTCGACAAGTACGAGTCTGCGTTGACCAATCGTCGGTGGGCGACATCGACTAGATGGTGGAAATGAGAGAGGAAATCCGCACCGAGGATTGGCATTGTGACATCAGCAACGAGAAACTTCCGATTGAATTTACCGTTTCCGAACGATAATGTGAGGCTCTCGTAACCGTAGGTGGGTATCGCAGATCCGTTGGCAGCTACCAAGCGGACGTCGGCAGATGTAGACAGACTATGTTGTGCCTTGAAGAGTTTCTTTGGCAAAAGAGAACGACAAGCACCCGTGTCTACCAAAATCGCACGCCCGTTCCTGCATCCTGTAAAAAGAAAAGATTAGAAACATGGGAGGCCACCGCCACAAGCGATGGCCTACTTACACGTTAATTGGCCACTGACAATCATTGGCACAGTTCTTTGCGGTTGCCCCGAATCTGAAGTGGTAGTAGCAAAACTGCGGTGGATGGGAGGTAGTAAGTGGCTGTAGAAGTCGTTCGTTGGGGCGCGAGCGATTGGTGGGTGGTGGGCGGCTTTGTCGCCGCTTCGGCACGTCATCGACATCGACATCGGGTATGGCAGCGCGCACAGGTTCAGGTAAACGGCGTATCCAAAGGGCACGGAGTAGGTTCACCTCGCGAGGAGAGCCGTCTGCGGCAGGTTGAAGGCGAGCATTACTGGTCATTTCCCTGAGGGCAAGCGAAGCCCTTTGGTCTCCCAACGGTTGTTGCGAGAGCTGAAAAAGCTTTGCTATACGGGCGGCTGGCGACGGCGAGTACTGCTGCAGAAGGTATGATTTGAGGGCGTCATACGCTATTGGGGTGTCTCCTTGTTCACAAAGCCAGTCGGATATTTCTGGGAAGGTGTCCTCGGGTATCGCCGCGAGAACATAATCCGCTTTGGTGGTTGAGCGAGTCACGGCCCTGATACGAAAGTGGACTTCAGCGCGTTGAAACCAAGCGAACGCTTCTCTGCTGGCGAACGGTGAAAGTTTCAATGGTGCGGCCGCGGCGCCAACTGCAGTAGAGTCTGTCTCCGTCTTAGTACCAACGATGGAGGGGCGAGGGAGGTGGGGGTGGAAGGCAGTAGGAGCGAGTCGACTTCCGGGGTCACCAATGTGACAGTGCCGAGTAAGGGTGTGAACTTAAAGGAACACTCTGCTTTATATACAAAACCTCAAGGCAACAGGACGTGACATGTTCGAGAGACAGACAATGATACAGAGCAAAACCGGAGACATGATCATTCAGGTTCTTTTTAGTGCGAGGGAGGAGCGAAGATACAAGCATAATATATACAAAAGGAATTATGTACAATTGTGTGAAACACGGTTGGTACACAGTGGTACATGAACTGGTACTAAACGATCTACGGTCAATCAACGTTGAAGATCAAGCCTTCGAATACTTAAAAGACTACTTAATTGGTTGAAATTACTGTGTACAAATTGGAAACTCTTATTCATCATATGAACCCTTAAACAGAGGGTTACCCCAGGGGAGTGTACTTGGCCCAATCTTATTCTGCTTTTATACTCTTGTTTTATCGAAAATGCTGCAAAGGCATGGCGTGAAGTTTAAACTATTTGCAGATGACACACAATTTTACTTTTCCATAAATTATGTACATGACACTATTGAAACTCTAAACCGAATTCTTGATAGTGTTAGAGAATGGATGACATTTAAACAACTAAAATTAAATGAGAACAAAACTGAATTCATGGTGGTGAACAAGAGAAACAGTGTGAGAAACTTAGGTGATACTCAAATGAACATAAATAATGACTCGGTGCCAATATGTAGTGAAGTTCGAGATCTAGGTGTATTTCTTGACTGTAACCTGTCTAAATGCCCAAATAAATAATGTAATAAAAACTGCCGGTTATCATCTCAGTAATATTGTGTTTAAAAAAAAGTACCTGGACGAAAATTCTGTAAAGAAACTTGTGATAATCTGTGTTATTACCAGGATTGAGTACTGAAACTCTATCTATTGTAATTTACCAAAAGTGCAACTTAAGAAATTACAAAACTTAATAAACAGAGGAGCAAGACTGATAAAAGGTTTCCCATCTAGAGAAAGGATAGCCCCTATTCTAACTGATACACGCTGGCTGCCGATTAAAGTGATAATTGAATTTTGAATATGTACAATATCCAACCAAGTTATCAGAACTGGGCGTCCAAAATACTTAAGAGAATTTCTACATATTGCGCAGCCAACAAATCGTGTCAACACGAGAATAGTTACAGATGGCTTCAAACTGTTGGAACCTAGATTTGTGTGTACTTTAGGCTCCAGAGCATTTGAATATGAAACCCCGATACTATATCATAAGCTCCCACAAAACATTCGAATGATTGAAGACATAAAAGGCATTCAAGAGGATACTGAAGACTTTTTAATTTCATGAGTCCTTTGACAGTGATGATTTAACAGTAAATGAACAATACGCGATATGAAACGTTAAATACTCTGAACGAACAAGGTAAAATGACAGTGAAGGTCCTGTAGAAAATTGGGTTCCCCTGCTGTATGAGACCGGTAAAGCAGCTATCAAAGAAAAGTAAGTGTATATATATATATATATATATATATATATATATATATATATATATATATATATATATATATATATATATATATATATATATATATATATATATATATATATATATATATATATATATATATATATATATATATGTGTGTGTGTGTGTGTGGGTGTGTGTGTGTGTATATATATATCGTAGCATTGTCTCCTACGCCTATTGATGTGCCTTGCTAGAGTCATTGCGTAGGAAGACGTGAGTTGCAGAGTGCAAGTGTGTCGGTATGTGATGCCTCGCTGGGGCTTGTAAGTCTGGCGGCATGGAGTAAATTTTCTCATGACGTGTCGTATGTGCTGGGGATCGTCGGAGGAGTCTGCAGGAGGAAAAAAGTCGGCAGGGACGACCAACAGGTCACCATACATGATTTCAGATGCCAAGACGTCTAGGCCATCTTTAGGAGTGGTCCTTAGTCCCAGGAGGACCCAGGGAAGCTGAGTAAACCAGTTGGAGTCCTTGCAGCGGGACATCAAAGCTGCTTTGAGGGTGTGATGAAAACGTTCAACCATTCCATTAGCAGCGGGGTTGTAGGCAGTTGTCTGATGTAGGGTGATGCCCAGGAGATTCGCTAATGATGTCCACAATTGAGAGGGGAAAGTGGTACCCCTGTCAGAAGTAATATGCTCAGGGTTACGTTGCAGTTTCCATGGGAATGGCCTCAGGCCAACGCGTAGAATGGCCGATGACGGTAAAAAGGGAACGACGTCTTTGTGATGTAGGTAGGAGGCCTACAACATCAACGTGAATATGGGAGAAACAACGCTAAGGTTGAGGAAAGGTGCCCACTCCTGAATCCGTGTGTCGATGTTCTTTGGAAGTTTGGCAAGAAGTACAAGCGCGGACCCAATTCTTAGCATCCATATTAATGCCGTGCCAAATGATCTTCGTCTTCAATGGCTGTGCAGTAAAACGGCGCGAGAGATTTGAAATTCTGTGAATGAAATCAAACACCTGTCGGCGCATGGGAACAGGAATCCTCGGTCACGGTCTACCACTACTGATGTCAGAGAGGAGGGTGGTGTTAGAGTTGTCGAGGGGGACGTCTTCCCAACTGAGGGACTTGCAGCATGTCCCACATGCTTGATACTCTGGATTCTGTCGTTGGGCTTCAGCCAAGGCGTTGTAATCCAATCCCAGTTGAACGGCGGCCAACGTGTTTCTTGACAGGGCATCGCCAACGCGATTCATTTTTCCAGGGACGTGATGAAGGGTGCAATTGTACTCAGCCACGGCGGAGAGATGTCAGCGTTGACGGGCGGATCTGGCATGAGACTGTCGAGTGAAGGCATGCACCAGAGACATGTGGTCTGTGCTAATGACGAAGGGCGTACCTTCTAAGAAATGGCGAAAGTGATGGACACCTAAGTGCACCGACAGCAATTCGCGATCGAAGGTAGAATTACTTGATTCTGCCTTGGACAGTGTCTTGCTGAAGAAGGTCAATGACTACCTTTCGAGTACTGCACCAATAATAACGTCGCTGGCGTTAGTGGAGAGAAGGAGAGGACTATATGGGACGAGAAAAGTGAGAGCAGCAGCGGTTGATGGGGCATTCATTGCATTGCAGAAGGCCGCTTCTTGAAGGGGGACCCACTTGAGATCTTTTGGCTTGCCCTTGAGGGAGGCGTAGAGGGAACAACAGTGGCGGCAATGGCTGACAGAAAACGGTGATAATAGTTGATCATGTCCAAAAATTCCTGCAGTGCTTTGATGGTCGAGGGTGTAGGGAAGTTCTGAACGGCTGCTACCTTCTCATGGAGGGTATGAACTCCTTCAGGAGGAGTGATGCGGTGCCCTAAGAACGACACTTCATTTGTGCCAAAGGTACACTTGTTATATCGGCCTACAAAGCCGTTTTGTTGTCCACATAACATACACAGATGGGAAGGTCCCCTAAGATGCCCTCCGTGAGACGTTGAAAATTAGCCCCAGCATTACAAAGGCCAAAACAGGAGTAATTGAAGATGTATATACCGAAGGGAGTGGTGATGGCGGTTTTGGGGGTGTCTTTTGGGTTCATAGTCACCTGATAATACCCCTCCACGAGGTCGAGCGTGGAGAAAACCTTCGCTTTGTGCAGGTAGGGGGTCACCTCTGCGATGTTTGGGAGGGGGTAGTGATCCAGATCTGTTTGCATGTTGAGGCGCCTGTAATCCCCACACGGACGAAGGGAGCCGTCTTTCTTCAGGACGATGTGTATGGGTGACGACCATGGGCTGGAGGCCTTTTGGCAAAGGCCCATTTCTTCCATTTTGGCGAACGACTGTTTGGTGGCTGCCAATTGATCCAGTGCCAGACGTCTGAATTTTGCGAAGACTGGGTGTCCTGTCATCTTGATATGGTGGTAAATACCATGTTTGGTAGGAGCCGTAGGGGTTTGGCGAAGTACTGGACGGAAAACTTCTGGGTATGACGTGAGGAGGTGGGGATAGACATCCCTGGGTGCGCTGGTTGGAGGGGGCGGGTAAAAGAGGTGTTGACCAGTACGAGTCTGTATTGACCAACCGTCGGTGAGCTACATTGACCAGAAGGTGGAAATGTTATCATAAATCTGCACCAAGGATTGGCAATGTGATGTCAGCAACGAGAAACTTCCAATTAAATTTGCCATTTCCAAACGATAATTTGAGGTTCTTGTAACCGTAGGTGGGTATCGCAGATCCGTTGGCAGCTACCAGGCGGACGTCTGCAGACTTAGACAGACTACGTCATGTCCCGAAGAGTTCCCTTGGCAAAGGAGAACGACAAGCATCGTGTCCACCAAAAATTGCACGCCCGTTCCTGCATCATGCAAAAAGAAAAGATTAGAAACACGGGAGGCTTCTACCGATGGCCTACTTATACGTTTTTAGGCCACTGACAATCCTTGGCGCATTTCTTTGCAGTATCCCCGAATCTGGGGTAGTAGTAGCAAAACTGCGGCTGATTGGCGGCAGTAACTGGCTGTAGAAGTCATTGGTTGGGCCTCGAGCAAGTGGTGGGTGATGGGTGGCATTGTCGCTGCTCCGGCATGTCACGGGGTAGGGATGTGTGTCCTACAGCATTGGCGTCAGCTTCAGTTGATGTTGAATAGGTGTCCTCTTCGTCAGGAGTGGAGGCGTTGATGGAGGTCTTGAAGGTCGTGAAGTGGCTGTCCATAAGGGCGTCGGCTTTGGTCATCAAGTCCTTTATGGGCAGGCTATCGACATTGGGTATGGCAGCGCGTACAGGTTCGTGTAAACAGTGTACCCAAAGGGCACGAAGTAGGTTCACCTCACGAGGAGAGCCGTATTTAGCAGATTGTACGCGAGCGATACTGGTCATTTCCTTGAGGGCAAGTGAAGCTCTCTGGTCCCCCAACGATTGTTGGGAGAGCTGAAAAAGCTTTGACATATGGGCGGCTAGCAACAGCAAGTACTGCTGCAAAAGGTATTTTTTGAGGGCGTCATACGCTATTGGAGTGTTTCCTTGTTCACAAAGCCAGTCGGAGGTTTCCGGGAAGGTGTGCTTGGTTATCGCCGCAAGAGCATAATCTACTTTGATGGTTGAGCGAGTCACGCCCTTGATGCGGAAGTGGACTTCTGCGCACTAAAACCAAGAAAACGACTCTCCACTGGCGAACGACGAAAGTTTGAATGGGGCGGCGCTAACTTCAGTGGAGTCCGCCATAGTAACAGTGAGAGGTAGGGGTAAGGCGGGAGGAGCGAGTCGACTTCCGGGGTCACCAATATGATGGCCCAAGAGTAGGTTGTGACTCAAAGGTGAGATGAAAGCAACTGAGTAACTTTATTTTGACACATTCAGTATATATACACACTTAGTCCTGGTAAGAAGGTCCCAAAATACAGACATGTCATTTCTTGTCAAACTGGAAACCGTTTCTGTTAACAGTTAACAATGAGATATGCAGACAGGTTAAAACAATTTGCTGTCAGTGCGAGGGGAGAGCGAAGATACAATGGATAATATTTATTAAAAAGAGAAATGTGGTTAATAGGTTCGCTCGTTTGAGACATGGGTGGTACAATAACAAGCTCGTTCCATATGCAGGTGATGCTACTCTCTTTTCATCAATTCCATCTCCTAAATGTAGATTAGGAATTGCTTAATCCCCTAATAGAGATATAGCTAGAATTAGTGCATGGGCCAAATTAATAGTCATAAAGATGAACCCCAACAAAACTCAAAGTATAATTGTAAGTAGGTCGAGGAATACGGCTCTTAGAAATGATATTTTTTCTTTTTTTTCAACATTGTAAAACGCCTATAATTTTATGTGTGATTCTTGATACCACATTTGCGCTCAGAAACATAGTCGGTCTGTCTTTTCAATTGCAAAAAAAAAAAAGGAGAAAAAAAAAATGAAAACAAAAAAAGCTTAAGGCTTGTCCAAACTACCTGTCATGCCCAACGGGAAAATGGTGATACCAGATCCCAATTCGGTAGGGAGAATGCGGTTGATGTTGGAATTGGTAAAACCACAGACATGGATCTGGAAACAGAACGTGCTACTATATGGAGTGTATCATATAAAATCTACTGGTTCAAATACCCAAGACTGGCGGGTAAAGAGAACACAATGGACACCAATAACTTACTAATTTTCCAAGGATAATAATCAGTAGCAGGTACTCAAATCACAAAGTAAAGTGCATTTGGGCCACTTGTCACCTTATAGACATTATGCTACTTTGTTTTATAGAAAAATCCTAAACAACAATTCAAAGATGTAATTATTCTGCTAACCTTATTTTAGATAAAATGTTCTGATTAAAAATAAAACCATAAAATAGTGACAGTATTAATAACTGATATCCTAACGCAAATGTACCATTATATTAATTTTATTTTGAATTTACAAAAAGCACTTAAACATAATTTGACAGCACTGAGATGACCAAACAATTCTTCTTCATCTAAGGGGTTAACTACTGCACTGTAACTTTCCAATGGCTACTTTCCTCTTGGTAAGGGTAGAAGAGAGACTTTAGCTATGGTAAGCAGCTCTTCTAGGAGAAGGACACTCCAAAATCAAACTATTGTTCTCTAGTCTTGGGCAGTGCTATAGCCTCTGTACCATGGTCTTCCAATGTCTTGGCTTAAAGTTCTCTTGCTTGAGGGCACACTCGGGCACACTATTCTATCTCATTTCTCTTCCCCTAGTTTTGTAAAGTTTTCATTGTTTATATAGGAAATATTTATTTCAATGTTACAGTTCTTAAAATATTTTATTTTTCCTTGTTTCCTTTCCTCGCTGGACTGTTTTCCTTGTTGGGGCCTCTGGGCGTATAGAATCTTGCTTTTCCAACTAAGGTTGTATCTTAGCTAATAATAATAATAATAATAATAATAATAATAATAATAATAATAATCCCAAGCGCTTCAAAAGGGAAAAATAGCCGAAATAAATATAGTACAGGAGTAGTAATGAATATTTTATATAAAATATTTTGAGATCAGTAACAACGTTGAACTAGATCTATCATTTATAAACTCTGAAGAGAGACTTGTTGACTCCTTCAACATAAAAAAAATAAATAAAAAAATGCTAGAAGTTTGAATCTTTGAAGTTCCACCGATTCAGCTGTCAGATTAGGATGACCTTTCAACAACCTGAAAATAGTTGGAATAAAACGTCTAGAATACTCTGTACTAATAAGAATTTTTTTTGGAGAAAGGGTGACTGTTAGGTTAGAAATAACTGCATTCCCAGTAATACGCGCAGGAAGGTACTGTCTGGGAAGATGTGGATACAAAGGATGGTCTGAATTATAAATCTTATGGAACATGCATAAATGAATAACTGAACCATGTGCTGGATATAGTAATCTCCGGAATAATAAATTCAATAGATCATATGTTCCTGTCTAACAAATAAGATAAGATTCAGCAACTAAAGACTAGACAGAAGAGCAATATTCAAAATAAGGCAGAATGAAACACTTAAAAAACTTCTTCAGAATATATTAATCACCTAAAATCTTACAAGACCTTCTTAATAAAACAATTTCTTTGTGCACTGATAAACAGACCAACCGAATGTGTTCCTCAAAAGTAAATATGCTCACAGCGTATCCAGAGGCAATGTCCAAAGCTATTAAGCCATGGCGAATAATAGGCGACAGAATCTAACAACTCCTTATTGTGAGCATAAAAATCACTAACAAAAACAAATGAGGCCTTTCTTTCATCTTGTATCTTAGCCATAATGGTAAGAAGACACTCAAAGATAGAATGTCTGGACTCGGGTAGATTGAACCTAAATATCTAGGGTTGTGACCTGGCTGGTAATATATACATACAGTATATATATATATATATATATATATATATATATATATATATATATATATATATATATATATATATATATATATATATATATATATATATATATTCTTACGAAGCTGGTCTACATGAAAGTAGAATATTTTGTTTGTGTATTTAGAAGATGTATAGCCAGCTTGTAAGGTGAGTTCCACTTATGTAGGATTAAGTATATGATTGTAAATCACATATGACTTTTGTCATTCATTCAGTTATATTTCATTCACTTCCATATATGTAAATTTACGTCATCTTAAAGAATAAAATTTTTGTTTCACCTAGTTTTGTTATGAAGTCTCATGTATACTTGTTAAAAGGTATGCTGTATGATAAACTCTAGGGATTTTGTTATGTTTCCACATAGTTGGAAAATGCATGAAGGTTGTAGATTCCTCTCCATCGTGAATAGTGTTTCCTCTCGAATGTGCATTGTGTTTTCTCTAACATATGTATAGTGTTTGTTCAAACATATGGATTTCTATAATCTAAATTTTGAAAAAAGTGAAATGCATTTGTGAATACAGTTTAGATTGTAAAATTTATCAATTGGGATTTGTGACTGGTCTTGTGAGGTTTGGTTAAAAGGTGAACTTCTTCTGTTTTGGCTTAACCAATCGGTAACTTTGTGTGAGTCCTGGAGCTGTAAGAGTGACAGTTGCATATATGTAGTGGAAGTGTAAAGTTCTCAGAATTAAATATTTTCATAAATTAATTTATAGTGAAGAAAGTGATTGTATAGTTTTTTAAGTGTCAATTTGTCTTAGTCTAACGTCTAGTTCACATTTAAATTTCGAGTAATTTATTTTTGGTATTATTTTTGAATTGTTTTTTTCATAAATATATATTTTTGTAATGTCTGTATTATTTCGATCACCTACAATTATTTCAGTGTTTTGCTTGTATCTCCTGACTAAGAACAGTATTGAGAGGTTGGTTTTAAAATAGTTCCCTTTAAAAGTAAAGTAATAACCCAGTTTTTGTTTTGGGACCTTTAAATATTCAGTGTTCATATATATCACTTCCTGAGAGTTGCGTATTATTCTCAGAGCTGGGAGGTATTCTGTTGTGTATCAGATTATGCAATATTAAGCGGGTGAGTTTGGGAGCTCGGGAACTTACGTAAGCTGTTAGTCGTAATAATATATCTTTTGGTGCCCACACCCTGGGATCGAGCGTGTCAGTTTTAAATATTGGTGATAGCGGGGCTGTGTTTTTTTTTATTAAAGGCTGGATCAGTTTAGTGTTGATAAGATTTTTTGTATTGTTAGGATATATTTTTTTTGGAGAGGTATAATTTTTTGTAAAGTACAAGATGGTAATGTAACTAAAGCTCAGTGGCTCGCTATTTTAATGGCATGTCATGGCCATGCAACTGGTAGAATGATTAAAACCGAAATCAAATGTCTAGCCTTTGAAGCGTTGATAAACTTAGGAAAGTTGGCAAAGAAAATATTGCAGCAGCTTGCGACTTTTTGGAGAAGGCTGAAGCAAAATTTGAGAGGAGGACGTATCTGATGACTCACAAACTGAAGGAATGAAAGCATAAATGAATGTAGAGGCTTAGATTAGATGAATGCCAGCAGAAGAGAATTTTATCAAGTTGAAGACGATGACAGAACCAGAAGAAAGAGAGAGATAAGAGGTAAGAGAAAGTGCAAGGAAAGAAGAGAGAGGGAAGAGGCAAGAGAAATTGCAAGACATGCAAGGAAAATGGAAGAAAGTGAGAGAGAAGAGGCAAGCATAATTGCAAGACATTCAAGGAAAATAGAAGCTAGAGAAATTGCAAGACGAGATGAAAGAGAGAAAGAGAAGACACAAGACATGTTAGGGAATTGGGACTTTAGAATGCTTGTGCAAGATTGTCGTCAACTTACACATGTGTGACCCCAGCTATACACAATACTTTGTTTAGTGTGTTGAATGCACAAAGGTTGATTCCAAAATTCGTGGAAGATGTTCCCTACAAGTTTTTCGTCCAATTTGAAACGGCCAGGTCGACGATGTAATGGCTAGAAGATAAATGGCCTGTGGTATTGCAGAGTGTCCTTATTAGAAAAGGACACAGTGCGTATCTTGCCTTGTGTCAGGACCAGAGGAAGGAATATCAAGAAGGTAAGAGGGGCATGCTGCAAGTGTATCAGATGACCCCTGGATACTATAAGGAAAGATTCCGAAGTTTGTGGAAGAACGAGAAAATTAAATTCCTGGATTATGCTTCTCAGGTACAACGATGTTTTAAAAGATGCATAGATACTGCAAAAGTGAGAGAGATGGCAGATTTAGAAGAACTGATAGTGCTGGAACAATATTTATGAGGAATTCCTGAACATATTCGACAGTACTTGAAAGAGAAAGAGGTGAAGGAACTTAATATAGCCCCTTCGCTGAGTGAAGTTTATAATATTATTAGTCGTAAACCCTCCTCTGGTATGAAGTTTGAACCGTCGTTCCGATCAAGTGTTAAGTATTCGCTAAACCATGAAAACCAGTTCAATAATAACTATGGGAAAAGTTCAATAGTTACAACGGAAGTACCTCTTATACTATTGCAAAGCAGAATGATCAGAATATGATAGTACCACTGCATCAATCGTCAAATCATCCTTCTTTAGGTGTTGTGAAAGACGTGCAGAATATTAATATCATCTGTTACAAGTGTGGCAGAAAGGGCCACATCAGCAAGGAATGTTGGTCGAACCAACCAAAAGCAGTCACCCAATTGGTTAAGGATAATTCAATTTCACAGAATGCAAAGACGAAGAATCAAACAGAAAAGGTCGACGATGCAAATATTTCAACTAACGTTTACACGACGAACAGAACAACCCCAAACAGCGTGGATGCCTTTAAACCGTATATTTATGAAGGTATATTAGCCGCTGTGGATGTGAGTGAGCAGATCCCGGTCAAGATATTGCGCAACACGGGACATATTCACAGTGTAGATACGTGAGGCGTACTCTCGTTGGTGGAACAGTCTCCCAGAGGAGATTCGGTCACTCTCAAGGAAATAGGAGGAGAGGAAGTTACTCCTATTTGCTGTTTGAAACTGTCATACGAGTTGGTGACAGGTTCTTTTGATATTGCGGCAAAGGATCCACTGGCAGCCGAAGGAGTGGAAGTCCTACTGGGAAATGAGGTTGGTGGAGCACCATTTACGCCTTGTCCCATTGTAACGGAGAAACCACTGAAGAATAGTCCTACAACTGAACTCTATAAAAAGGAGTGCCCGTATCTGTTTCCTAGTTATATGACAAAGAAAGTGGCTGAAGAAGAAGACGGAGAAGCTGGAGGAATGATGAATTTGGAAAATTTGTTCACGGAAGAAGATGTATCCCATGATAGTATGCCATCCCTAGGGCCAGGGGAATGGTGGTGTATATTAGGAACGAGTACTCTGCTTCTCATAAGTCCTGCTATCAATGTGGATGTCATGAGATTCAGGTAATAAAAGTTTGTGGCAGGCATAACAACTTTTATTTGTGTTCCATTTACCAGAATCCAGACATGGATGTTTCTATCTTCGATTGTCCTCTTACCATTATGGCTAAGATACAAGAAGATGATAGAAAGGTTTCTTTTGTCTTTTTAGGTGATTTTAATGCTCACCATAGGGAGTGGTTAAGTTCTATCTCTCCTACCGATCGCCATGGCTTAAGAGCTTTAGACTTTTCCTCGGATGCAGGCTGTGAGCAAATCATAAATGAAGCTACTCACAGGTCTGGCGTTATAACTAGTAAGGTTGGTTCTCCAGCCGGGACATCTCATCATGCCTTGATTTCATTAGTAGTGAAGACTGAGCAGCCGGTCCCTGATATATCATACTCTTGTAAAATTTATATGAAATCCCAAGCAGACTGGAATGGGATTTTGCATGATCTTTTGTGCTTGAATTGGTCACAATTATATAGTAGTGTAGATCCTGTTGTCCCTTTGAATGAGAATCTAGTCAACATAAATGATAGGCGTATCCCTTGTCTTGTGCTAAGGTACCAAGTGAAGGACAAACTGTGGTTCAATGATGATTGTAGACGTAATTATTTGGAGAAGCAGGAGGCCTATCATCTTTGGAAGGGTAACAGATCAGATTTGACCTGGAACAACTATACTCAACTTCGAGCTTTTGCTCAGAGAGTTTATGCCTCAACTGAAAAGGAGTACAATTTAACCCTAAAAGAAACCCTTTCTGGTACAACTTAGGAACATAAATGGTGGTCTACCCTTAAATCTGCACTCTTTGGTGTAGATGCAACAGTTCCTCCTTTACTTAAACCAGATGGCTCAGTCACTCACTGTCCAAAGGAAAAGGCCACCCTGTTGGCTGATGTTTTTGACAGTAAACAGAGTAATGGAAAACTTGAACTTCCTCATTCCTGTTTTCCTGAGGCTAAACTAACTGGTTTAGCTTTTCGATCTCGTGAAATTAAAGCTCTGTTGATGGACATTGATGCTTATGGAGGTGCAGACCAAAATGGTATTTTTCCTTTGTTTTTTATAAAGACAGCAGATTTCTTAGCTCCAAAGTTATCTGTTATTTTGCACAAGTTAGCAAGAAGAGGAGCTTTTACCACATGTTGGAGAATTGGTAATGTTACTCCTCTATGTAAATGTGTTTGTGGTAGCTCAAGTTTCACTGATTACCGCCCAATTTCCATAACTCCTATATTATCTAAAGTTTTTGAACGTCTTCTGGCAAAACGTCTTAATAGGGTTGCTGAAGGTAATCATCTATTCCCTAGTTTACAATTTGGTTTTTGTAAAGGCCTTGGAGCATGTGATGTCCTTCTTACAATCTCCAATGCTATACAGAAATCCCCTGATTGTGGTCAGGAAGTTCGTATAGTTGGCCTTGATATTAGTGCTGCCTTTGACCATGTTAATCATGAGGCCCTTGTTTTCAAACTCAAACAGTTGGGAGTGGGTGGGTCGTTTCTTAGCGTTATTATTGATTTTTTAAGTAATAGACCTCAAAGAGTTGTTGTTGATGGGCACTGTAGTGAGTATAGGATTGTGATATCCGGTGTTCCACAGGGTAGTGTTCTTGGCCCATTACTTTTCATACTATATACACATGACATGAGGTTTGGCCTAGAAAACAAGCTTGTTGCATATGCAGATGATGCTACTCTCTTTGCATCAATTCCATCCCGTGAATGTAGATCTAGGGTTGGTGAGTCCCTTAGTAGAGATTTAGCTAAAATTAGTGCATGGTGCAATTATGGGGTATGAAGTTGAATCCTAACAAAACTCAAAGTATGATTGTAAGTAGGTCAAGGATGGTGGCTCCCCAACATCCGGATCTCAATATTGATAATGTTTTTTTTTTTTAAATTTGTATGACTCTTTTAAAATTTTAGGTGTGATTCTCGACGGCAAATTTACTTTTGAGAAACACATTTCGGGTGTATCTTCTTCAATTGCACAAAAAATTGGCTTATTGAGAAACTCTTTTAAGATTTTTGGTGATCAATTTATTCGGAAGTGTTTCAATTCTTTCATTCTACCTTGTTTTGAGTATTGTTCTCCTGTCTGGTGTTCAGCTGCTGATTCTCATCTTAATTTTTTGGACAGAAACTTAGCCTATTAAATTTCTTATTCCTGATCTAGATATTAATCTTTGGCACCATCTTTCAATTAGTTAATTATGCGTGTTGCATAAGATTTTTCATAAATCTGACCACCCTTTACATTCAGATATCCCTGGACAATACTATCCTGGTCATAATACTAGGTAGGCAGTTAATTCTAATAGCCAGGCCTTCTCCATCATGAGGCTCAATACTACACAGTATTCTAGAAGTTTTATTCCAGCTGTTACCAAGTTGCGGAATGATCTTCCTAATCGGGTAGTTGAATCAGTAGAACTTCTAAAGTACAAAGTTGGAGCAAATGTTTTTATGTTGACCAGGCTGACATGAGTCTTTTTATAGTTTATACATGACATATCTGTTTTTGACGTTGTTAATAGTTTATATATGACATATCTATTTTGACGTTGTTACTGTTTTTTAGAATGATTTATTGTTAGTTTGTTCCTATCATTTATTTATTTCCTTATTTCCTTTCCTCACTGGGCTATTTTTTTTCTATTGGAGCCCTTGGGCTTATAGCATCTTGCTTTTCCAACTAGGGTTGTAGCTTGGCTAGTAGTAGTAATAATAATAATATGATAAACGATACGTTTAACTTGAATCCATAAAAAAAAGAAGTCTTTGGAAGTGATAGCTAAAAACTGATGCGTTCATCCCTTCCTTTCCAAGTTATGGAAATTTTGGATTTAAGAACATACACACATGCAGGCCCCATCTTTATGGGAAATGAAGGTTGGTTAAAAGTCATCGAAATATGGTGCCACATATTCAATCAAAAGGTCAAGATAAACATCTGCAGTATTTCATGTCTTGTTGAAGGACAATAGACTACATTTCCTTCGGAATATTTTGCTGAATCTCCCAATCTCTCTAGTCACATGGCGACATTCTTATCCCCAGATTCTCACAGGTTGCCTCATTCCTAAAACAAACATGGAGTAAGAAATTTTCATCCTCATTGCTCACAGTATCGTTTTAGCACATTAACTGCGAAATCTTATCACCTTGGTTTATTATTTGGCTTGAGTTCCTGTATGTGTTGCATTTT
>NC_090730.1:73118408-73123408 GCF_036898095.1 Palaemon carinicauda | reverse complement strand
CCGCCCCCTACGGCTTTCATGGACAAGCCACCCCTCCCCCCCGGCTGCCGGCCCCGTGCCGGCAGTCGATCTAATACAGCCGGATAGCCTGACCCCTCTTTCTTTGGTATTTCATACCTTAAAAAATAGTGGCTGGGGTGTACGGTTGTACACAGCATACTCTGTGCTTCTCAGTGCAGTCCTCTTGCCGGGACCTTCCCAAATAAAAGGGGGGTTTATCCTATTTTCTCCCTTTTTCTCCCTAGGTTCTGAATGATTTCAGATCCTCTCCACTCTGTAGACAATTTCTTTATAAGGAAGCCTAAGCTTGGGCCATCCATAAGGATAATATTCCCTACTCTAGAACCTCAGGTTCTAGGGAATTGAATGCTGAAAAGGTCACGGTAACTGGCTGGACGGGACTCACAAGTATGTGTCTTCCTACTTCCTTTTTAGCTCATCTATCCCGAGCTCACATAAAACCAATTCTACAGACATAAGTGAATCTTAATCTTAAGAGTAATGTAAGCCATAACTATGTCTTCCATGTACTCATGATCTCTTTCTTTTACAGGAGGAGAACGTGAATTGTGAGAGCTCCTTCTGCGGAGTTCGCCGCCCGGACTTCTACAGGCATAATGCGTGCTGGATCCACGCCCCCCTGTGCAGCGAAAAAGGGTAATCTCAAGTACTGGGATACGCAGCCCTGTTCAACTTACAAAGGCCTTCTTGATGAGGCGTTCGATAACCCTCCTTCTGCGGAGGCCAGGGACAACGTCCGAGAAAAACTGCGCAAGTGTATGCGCAGTTTCCGGGAAGAACGCCACCGGGCCTTATCTCCCCAATGAGAAGATGAGGGCCTTGCTTTTCCCAAAAGCTTTATCGGACTATGGGATTCCTTAGGATCAGATTCCCCGCGTCCAACTAGTGGTTGAACCCGACATTTCGGCTACACTCTGAAAGTGTCATCTCGACGAGGTGGAGAAGATGTCAGAAGTCTCCGACAACACCGAGAGGACCCTCATGGGTGAGGATCTGGAGGAAGAAGTTGTTGTCGAGGAGCCAGTCCCCTCTACCTCCGCCGCCTCGCAACCCCTGCTGCCATCCGGGTATTGGTGGCACTGATGGACGAAAAGCTCCGTAAGAACCAAGAGGAGCTCAAAGTTCATCTTTTGGGTTTGAAACAACCGAAGGAGATCTCTGTTAAGGATCTTCCCCCCTGCTTGGAGTCTAACCCTTAGAGGTACGCCGAGCAAATGCCAATTACAACTGGCAAAATTTTCATTAATGATAAGCTTGGGTCCATTCTCTTGGAAGAAGTGGAATTCTTCCCCAGCTTTGAGGCTTACCCGGACTGTTACGTCCGGCTCAGGTCCAAACTGGCCTCCAAGGAGGAGACCGAACCTAAAGAAGTGATTGTGTTCGATCACTCGAAAGCCCAAGCCATTCTGGCAGAATGTCTTAAGAGCCGAGGTTTTACCAACTCTAAGATGCCGGCATTGAGTAAGAAACAGCCGTCCTTACTTGTTCCCTCTACTGCGACCTTTCCCTTCGTAGAAAAGGCCTTTCATGCGGTCATGAAGGCGGTGGAGGAAGGAAAGCCCTGCCCTACCCTGGAGGAGTGTAGGCCTCTCTTCCTTGCCCTTCCCCCTGACGACAGATTCTGGAAAGATATCCAGTTTACTTTCACGGTCGGGAAACTGGAACCTGACGCGGCTGGCCGTCAGTTTAACGAAGATCTTCCGAAGCTGAACGACCACCTTCTTTGTCAGGAGCAGAAGACCAAGGAGAGACTAGCTGCCTTCCTGTCTCATAAAATTCAGCTCGAAGTCATGGTCGGGGACGTTAGGGTCCCAGACTTGTATATGGTTCTCTCGAAAACCCACCTAGTGACTGTGATGAAGGACTTTTATAGCTTCATCAAGGCCCGGGAAGCCTGCAGAGAATTTGTGTTTGCCAACGTGGCAGTAAAACAGGAACCCCTGAAGCTAATCTCCTCCAACATCTGCGGGAAACATCTCTTCCCAACAGCTCTGGTGAAATAGATCGTGGACAAAGCCGCTTCTGAGAACCGGAACCTTCTCAATAAGTGGGGCATGTCCCGCAAAAGGAAATCCTCTCAGGAAGAAGACCCTCAGCCTAAGAGGAAATCCTCCAAGCCAAGACCCCAGTTGGTCCCCCAGCTGGTGGTGTCCCAATCACCGGTCGTCACCCCTGCCTATGAACGACCATCCACTACCTTTCATCCCAGGGGTAGAGGCTCCGGGAGAGACTCCTCTCGCCGCCCCTCCGGGGGCAGAGGACGAAGGGGGGCTAGCGGCCGAGGTGGCAAACCCTCTGGAAACCAGAAGCAATGAAATGCTTCCGGTGGGAGGAAGACTCCGCCACTTTCAGGAACGTTGGACCTTCTATCCTTGGGCACACAGCATCATCAAGAAGGGACTAGGTTGGAGCTGGACGCAACAACTTCCAACCTTCAACAAATTCTTCCAGCCATCAACCCCCTTCTTGGAAGAATATGTCCTAGAACTCTTGAACAAGAAGGTGATCAAGAGGGTAAAGTCCACCAGGTTCCAAGGAAGACTATTTTGTGTTCCCAAGAAGGACTCAGGCATGCTCAGAGTCATTCTCGACTTGTCCCACCTCAACAAGTTCATTGCGAACAACAAATTCAAGATGCTGACTCTTCAACAAATAAGAGCCCTACTGCCTCACAAGGACTACTCGGTCTCAATAGACCTGGCGGACCCCTACTGGCACATCCTAATGAACCACCACGCTTCCTCCTACCTAGGATTCCGGCTCCAAAGAAGAAGCTACGCCTTCAGAGCCATGCCCTTCGGGCTCAACGTGGCTCCGAGAATCTTCACCAAGCTAGCAGACACAATCGTCCACCAGCTTTGCCTTCAGGGCGTCCAAGTGATGGCCTACCTCGACGACAGGCTGGTCTGGTCGACATCGCCAGAAGAATGTTTGAGAGCTTGTAGCAAAGTGACCCAGTTCCTAGAACATCTGGGTTTCAAGATAAACACCAAAAAGTCTCGCCTCGCTCCAGCTCAGAAGTTCCAATAGTTAGGAATCCATTGGAGTCTTCAGTCACACCGCCTTTCTGTCCCACTGAAGAAAAGGAAAGAAAGACTTCTCAAGTCCAAATGGATCTTGAGACGACAGCAGGAGCAAGTACTCGGCTCCCTACAGTTCGCCTCAGTGACAAACCCAGTGCTACGAATACAACTAAAGGATGCCTCAGGAGTCTGGAGACGAAACGCATCCATCGCTCGAAGAGATCTCAAGAGACCCCTACCGAACAGGCTTCGCTCCCTTCTAAGACCGTGGTCAGAATCAAGGAACTTGAAAAGATCCATCCCTCTTCAACCTTCCCCTCCATCGATCAACATCCACACGGACGCCTCTCTGGAGGGTTGGGGGGGTCACTCCCATCAACGACAGGTTCAAGGAACATGGTCTCCCCTATTCAAGATGTTTCACATCAACATCTTAGAGGCCATGGTGGTTCCTCTTACCCTGAACAAGTTATCCCCGCGTCCCTCGATACACATCCGTCTAACTCTGGACAGCTCGGTAGTAGTCAGATGTCTCAACCATCAGGGCTCGAGTTCGCCCCACATAAACCAGGTGTTATTACTCATCTTCCGCCTGGCGGACAGGAAGAAGTGGTACTTATCTGCAGTTCACCTACAAGGATTCCACAACGTGATGGCCGACGCTCTATCAAGGACAAACCCCATAGAGTCGGAATGGTCCTTAGACGCAAGATCATTCTCCTTCATCTCTCGTCAAGTCCCGGAACTACAGATCGATCTCTTCACGACGAGCGACAACAAGAAACTTCCTCGATATGTGGCCCCTTACGAGGACCCCAAAGCGGAAGCAGTGGACGCCATGTCCCTGTACTGGAACAGATGGTCCAAGATTTACCTGTTCCCTCCACCCAACCTTCAGCTGAAAGTCCTCTCCAAACTGAGAACCTTCAAAGGGACAGCAGCCCTAGTGGCTCCCAAGTGGCCTCGGAGCAACTGGTTTCCCCTAGTCCTGGAGGTACAACCCAAGCTGATCCCCCTGCCGGGCCCAGTTCTCTCCCAACAGGTGCAGAAGTCGACTGTCTTCGCTTCATCAGAGAAAGTCAAAGACCTTCATCTCATGATTTTCTCTCCCTAGCCGTGAAGAAAAGGTTTGGAATCTCGAAGAAAAGTTTAGACTTCCTAGAGGAATACAAAACAAATTCTACCAGAAGGCAATATGAATCATCCTGGAAGAAGTGGGTATCCTTCGTTAAGGCAAAAAATCCTACGGAAATCTCTATAGATTTTTGCATGTCCTTCTTTATTCACCTTCATGGACAAGGTTTAGCAGCCAATACGATTTCCACCTGCAAATCGGCCTTGACTAGATCACTTCTGTACGCCTTCCAAATAGATTTATCCAACGAAATCTTCAATAAACTCCCGACGGCGTGCGCTAAACTCCGTCCAGCACCTCCACCGAGTCCCATCACCTGGTCCCTGGATAAGATGCTCCATTTTGCCTCTAACCTGGACAGCAAATCTTGCCCTCTAAAAGACTTGACTCAAAAAACGATCTTCCTTTTTGCTCTCGCCTCGGGAGCCCGAGTCAGTGAAATAGTGGCATTATCAAGAGAAGAGGGCCAGATACAGTTCGCCAACACAGGGGAACTTACCCTCTTCCCTGACCCCACTTTTCTCGCTAAAAATTAACTTCCCACCAAAAGATGGGGACCTTGGAGAATCTGCCCCCTGAAGGAAGATGTCTCTCAATGCCCAGTGGAGAGCCTTAAGGTCTATCTTCAAAGAACTTCAGACTTTGGGACTTTAACTCAAACGGGTGCCTGTGTTGACCCTAGTGCGATACAAAGTGATTTCAAGGAACACTTAGTGTCACTAATAGACCGTTCTTCATCAAGGTGAAGTGAATTAGATTCTTACACGTGTGCCACATGTTCTTGGACATGAAGTGTATAGTGATTTTAAAGACTGGCGTTC
>NC_090730.1:73095908-73113408 GCF_036898095.1 Palaemon carinicauda | reverse complement strand
AATTACAACACTCATGCACATCTCCCCTACCCTTATATAGTGGTACAATACATGCAAAAACCTAATATACTGGTACCATTGACAACACAAAACACATATTAAACAATCTCACTAACCATTCAAGTACAGTCACACCCCCTTCCTTCAACATCTCAGCTCTCACACCATCCATACCAGATGCTTTTCCTACTCTTGTTACATCTAGTGCTCTCTTTTCTTCCTCTATTGTAATCTTTTTCTCATTCTCATCTCCCATCACTGGCACCTCAACACCTACAACAGCAATTATATATGCCTCCCTATTATCCTCAACATTCAGTAAACTTTCAAAATATTCCGCCAACCTTTTCCTTGCCTCCTCTCATTTTAACAACCTTCCATTTCCATCTTTCACTGTCTCTTCAATTCTTGAGCCAGCCTTCCTTACTCTCTTCACTTCTTTCCAAAACTTCTTCTTATTCTCTTCATATGACTGACCCAATCCCTGACCCCACCTCAGGTCAGCTGCCCTGTTTGCCTCACGTACCTTGCACTTTACTTCCACATTTTTCTCTCTATATTTTTCATACTTCCCTATAATATTACTCTGCAGCCATTCTTCAAAAGCCCTCTTTTTCTCTTCCACTTTTACCTTCACTTCACTCCTTCATTCCACCATTCATTACCCTTCCTCATGCTGCCTCCAACAACCTTCTTGCCACACTCATCACTTGCAATCTCAACAAAATTTTCTTTTACTAACTTCCACTCCTCCTCTAAATTACCGGTTTCTCTTACTCTCACTTCGTCATATGCCATTTTCAACCTTTCCTGATATTTACTTTTTACCCACGGTTTTATTAGCTTTTCAACCCTCACTAGCTCCCTTTAACATCCACCTACTCTATTCCCCCACTCTTTTGCTACAACCAAATTTCCTTCCACCAAAAAATTATCAGACATACCGTTAGCCATACCCCTATACACGTGCACGTCTTTCAATCTTCCAAACATTCTTTTAGTTATCAACACATAATCCAAGATTAATATGTAGAAAAAAAAAATAATAGACCGTGAGTTCCTGTTCAAAAAATTCAAATGAAATTAAGCAGCTGAAAACTAGACAGGAGAACAATACTCGAAGCAAGGTAGAATGAAAGAATTAAAATAGTTCAGAATTGATTGATCACCGAAAATCTTAAAAGACTCTCTCAATAAGCCAATCTTTTGTTCAATTAAAGACACAGACCTAATGTTTTTCTCAAAAGTAAATTTGCTGCCCGAATCACACAACACATTCAAAGTTAAAGAAACCTTTTCAATGCTGAGATCCGGATGTTAAGGAGCCACTGTCCTTGACCTACTTAAAATTATACTTTGAATTTTGTTAGGATTCAACTTCTTGCCCCATAATTTGCACCATGCACAAATCCTAGCTAGATCTCTGTTAAGGGATTTAGCAACCCCAGATCTACTTTCAGGAGATGGAATTGATGCAAAGAGAGTAGCATCATCTGCATATGGAACAACCTTGTTTTCTAGACCAAATGAATCGTCATGTGTAAATAAGATGAAAAGTAATAGGCCAAGAGAGTACCATGCGGAACACCAGATATCACATTCCTATATATATATATATATATATATATATATATTATATATATATATATATATATATATATATATATATATATATATATATATATAGACTATGGTGACCATTAATAAAAACTCAGATCTATTACCTAAAAATTCAATAATAATGGTCATATGTGGAATAGGTTAAAAAAATAGGAGATATATTTTTAGAATATGCTGAAATAAGCAATGTAAAATATATGAATTTTTTGTTTTTATAAGAAACAGAAAACGGCCACGGCTAAGCCCAAATGGAGAAACAAAAAACGAAAGGATTTATATCTCCGTGAGGAGCAAATTTAGTTTAAGATGTAACACTGTTAAACAAGTTAAAGTCAAGTGGCCATAAACTGGTGAGAATTCTTAATCTGAGGAATGAGAGAGGTAAACTAATTATAAGAAACAAGATAAACACTCTTGTAAAAGGAGTAAAATCTGACGAGTTTAGATAAGCAATAAAAATGGTAGTATGTAAAGAGGAAATTAATAGTAATTTAACAGAATTTGTTTTGGAATCACAACGGAAGATAGTTGGAAAAGTTTCTAGACAGTTTCAAGGGAAACTATCCGAAAACACTTTAAATATAATAAAGAAAATATTCAAAATTAGGGTAAAATCCAAGAGGTGTGAAATAAAATTAGCAGAACTATCCATAATAATAAACAAACTAAAAGCCCAATACTATTGTAAACACAATATAACTTAAATCCAAGAAATAATAAAAAAAGGAAGAATCGCCTAGTTACAAAAAAGAAGGCTTGGGACAGGGCACTAGCAGATATTTACTTTGAAGATGAAAATGAAAATATTATCAAGAAAAAAGAGGGAATGATAAAACTTGTAGAAGATTTCTACGCAATGTTATACAATAGTATTGCCAATGGAAATAATGAAAATTGTCTGTGCCGGTACCAAAAGTAATAGTAGGAGAAGAAAAGAAAGCATTGAAAGTCACGCAAAGAGGCAAAACAGTGGAAGTGGGCCTAATAATTAATTTAATGATAGATGCTGGAGATTTCATAGTAGTAAAAATCGATGAACTTTACGCAAAATGTCTGGAAGAATTATTCTTAACTTGTGCATTTAAAAACATTATCAATATAATAATTTCCCACACAATCTGAAAGATGACTGCCCAATAAGTTTACTCTCAGTAATATGAAAATGTTTTCAATGGCATATTAGGCCGAATAAACAGACAACTAAACTGTAATCAAACAAGAGACCATGCAGGATTTAGAAGCTGGAATTCAACAACTGACCATGTCTATGTAAATAACCAGCTAATGGAAATATCTACAGAGTATGAAAAACCACCATATATGGAATTCATAGATTTTGAGAAGGCTTTTAATTCTGTCAAAACTTCAGTAGTAGGGGAAGCACTTCAAATACAAGGAATGAATAAATCTTGTGTTAGGACACTTGAAGATATTTTTACAGGAATTACAGCAATCCTAAAACTACATAACGATAATAAGAAAAGGAGACCACATCTTTCATAAGTTATTCACAGCATGTCTAGAAGAGGTTTTTAAAAATTTATGTTTGAAAACTGTAAGAATTAACATTAACCTTAACAACTTAACATTTTCAGATGACAATTTTTAATGAACCATGGGAGGAATTGCAAAATATGATAAAAGATTTCAAAAGAGAAAGCACAAACTTAGGGATGAAATTGAATATGAGTAAAACTAAGACGATGTTCAATGAAAATAAAGAAATAACAAATAGGGGTTTTGGTGTGGAGCAACCTTTAAAATTTGTTAATGAATATAAGGAGACACTTAATATAAACAGTAAGTGTTTCAGTAGGACTTGAGACTGCGATTAAAAGAGGGATAAACATTGGATGAAGTGCTTTTGTTAAACAAAATGAGATTATGAAAAGGGAAATGCCACTTTATCAAAAAATGAAATGATTTGATCACATGGTCCTACCACTATCAACTTATGTATTTGCAACTTGGAGCCATACTAAAGAGTTTGAACATAAGCTAGTTACAACTCAAGGAGGTATGGGAAGAATAATGATAGGAATAACACTAAGAGACAGAAAAAGAGCAACATGGATAGGAGAGCAACTAAAATAGATGATATTCTAAAACATGTAAGAACAAAATAGACATGGATCAGGATATATGATGCGAATGGCAGATAATATATTGACATAAGAATAACACAATGGATCCTTAGAGATTGCAAACGAAACAGGGAAGGAAAGAGAAGATGATGGATTGACGAGCTCAGGAATTTTCCCGATATAGATTGGCATGAAAAGCCCACAAAAAGGCACGAATGGTAGAAAGCCTTTCAGATTGACCATACAGTATACTCATATGATTAGTGCCGAAGCCGGTCTCCACCCGAGCTATGACTAGGTAGGGCCAGGCAATGACTGCTTATTACCACACGGATAGACCTATAGCCTCTGTAAACTCCCCATCCTTAGCTCACAAGGATGGTGAATATCTTTACTCAAAAGAAACCAAAATAGTAAACATATAGAATCTTCAATAAATATGGAAACCCAAACTTACCCCAATTCGGTTTACATATTACCAGGCTCTTTAACAGATTTTCAAGGATTCTTTTCTGTTCCTATCATTGAATAAATCGAGAAATTGCGTTGTGTTTAAATCATTATTTGACCAGGAATAAAAATATTCGTATTTATTATTAACCTTAACTATTCATTGTAACATTTCCTATCCGGCAACCCGAAGTACAGTCTTATTTTACAAATGTCTGTCAGTAACGATATCTAACGTGCATGCATGCCCTTCAATATCACTAACATAACAAAACACTTATAAAACCTTGACTTAGCTTTAATCCATGATGGCTAGAACTCTCTTGGTGGTGTGTTAATTTCTTCCTCCCCCGTCGAGATACCGCAGGGTCCAAGACCCGATTCGTAACACTGCTATGTCGGTACTAACTAGTTTTGCGTTACATTACTCAAAGACGACTAAGATCCACGCATGCGTGTTCCGCATTCGTCAAAACAAACTTTAACAACTCGTTAACGATTGCTTAGAGTCAAACAACTATTTAATATATTTAACCTTACAAAAAACTTCGACAAAAAGAAATATTATATTATTACAAAATAATTCAATGCAACAATTATAATTTTCTACGCATCTCATATTGCATAATGTTTATAATATTTCCCTTACAAAATAAAAGATAAATGACTGTTTACTGGTCTTTATAAATACACTATCGTGATTTCATCGTAAGTCACGATACACTCCCAGCAAACAGAAACAATATTTACAGTTATAAATGTCCCGCCTAAATGAGGGCTCTTCTCGCTTCAGTAGCTGCCTGTGCTGTTTTCCTGCTCCATCGGGTACTCTTGTTATCAGTTTTCTCAGATATGACAACATCAGTCTCTTGCCATAATTCCAAAGGATATAGCATGACAACAGGTCTCATTACTTGACCTTGTGGGGTTTTTAAAGTAACCAAGCGCAAGACATCATCCGGTCCCACGTGTAATTTGACAATTTGGCCGAGCTTCCAACGACTTCTCGGTCCTTCATCGTGTATCAACATAACATCTCCCATTTTGGGCCAAGATTCGTGTCTGATTCCTACCCGATGAGTTTCTCTGAGAGAAGTTAAATATTCTCTCTCCCACCTTTTCCTCAGGTCATCACATTTTTTTTGTGATGTACAAAAATAGCTTTCCAACATCCTTATTTTCGCCATACAGAGGGTCCTTAATTTCATCTTTCCAGTCTATGACTTCCCTAGGGAAAGATCTCAATCTACTGTACGTCCTAAAATCAAATGACTGGGCGTCAGAATATCCAACTGGTCAAGATCTCCCGAAGTATAACTTAAGGGTCTGTCATTCATAATTGCTTCAAGTTCAGTCACAACACAGGAAAGTTCACTAAAGCTGAGAAAGGCCTTACCTATTACTTTCTTTAGACATGTTTTCAAAAGACCAATCAATCTTTCCCATATAGCTCCAAACCAAGATGCTCTGGCTGGTATGAAGTTCCATTTACATTCGATAGCATTCAGGTGTTCTTGTACTAAGGCACTTTCTGCCACGTTTTTCAAATAAACTGAAGTCGATACAAAGGTAGTAGCATTGTCACTTAGCATTAAAGAAGTAAATCCCCGACGGCTACAAAACTTTCGGAACACCATAAGAAACGAATTGCAGGACAGATCTTTTATTAATTCGATATGGATTCCTCTCGTAACTGGACAAGTAAACATCATAATATAGGCTTTTTCAGGATTTTGCTGTTTCTCCTTGGTTAACAACGCTCCTGTATAATCTACCCCTGTAACGCTAAAGAGTTGTTTTCTCTGCACCCGAAATTCTGGCAATGGTGGAGCAATATTTACATGGTAGGGTCTCCCTTGTGTTTTCTTACAGATTATACAATGATGAATTACACTTTTGGATAATTGCGAAGCTGTGGGACCCAATATTCCTGTCTCACATTTGCCACGGTTGCATTTACTCCCATGTGAGCTTGTAAACAGTGATGCTCCCTTACTATCAATTTTGTGAGAAAACAACTTTTCGGCGGTAAGATTGGGAATTTTATTTCCGACGCCTGTACGACATGTTCCAATCTTCCTCTGCATCTTATAATTCCTTCTTCCAAGAAGAGATTCAATTGTACTAATAAAGTCAATTTTGAAACTTTACCCCCTTTTTCCAAAGCTTCATATTCTTCCGGAAAGTATTCCTCTTGTAAGAGGATAATCATTTTATTTTTCTACAGCCAGTTGATTTGCAATTGTGAATAAATCGCCTAATCCAAGCTATAGTTTTACAAAATTTATCAACTCTACTAAATCTTTCCCAGTTCAGCAGATGGGTTTTTTCACTGTTCCCTACAAGATGGACTTGAATAACTTCATCTTGTGCTTGTGCTTGTGCTTCTTTCACTCATGTCCTGTCAATAGGATAGATGTGGTTTTATGATTTTAACCAGGGAGGTCCCTCCCACCAAAAGGAGTTATTTCTTACATCTTCTGTCCTTTTTCCTCTAGTAATCCAGTCGCTAGGGTTTTCTGAAGATGGGACGTAAGAAAAGACGATCCCCGTAGTTATAGAGTTAATTTCCAATACTCTATTCTTCACAAATACTGGCAAATTATTCTTTGTCACTAACCAGCCCAGGGCCACTTTACTAGCAGACCAAATTATTATTTTCACAAATTTCTTTTCTTCAAAAGTTTCAACTATAAATACACACAATCTTGCACCAAACAACAAAGCCATTAATTCTAATTTAGGTACAGTCAACTCTTTAATGGGTGCTACTCTACCCTTTGCCATAATCAGAGACGAAGTTTTACCACTTGCTCTATAGGCCACACAACTATAAGCTGTTATGCTAGCATTACAGAAAATGTGGAGATAATCCGTTATCTCCAGACTAGTGCCTCTGGAGAAGGAAATACTGAGACTTTTCTCTAAGTCTTCGGACAACTCATTCCACTGTTCTAATAAAGGAACTGAAAGTAGATCGTCCCATATCAACTGCTGTTTCCACAAATCCTGTAAAAATATTCTAGCTCGTATCGTAATAGGAATAAGCATTCCTAAAGGATCATAAATTTGGGCAATTGCACCTAGAATTTCACATTTTGTTTGACCGGTCTTAAGATGATTAGGTGTTATTGTTAGTTTATCATCAGAGATGTTCCAATTTAGGCCTAAAACTTTATAAGTTTGCTTCTCTTCTGATTTTATGCGATAAGCACCCGCAATAGCATTCCCTTAAATACAAGTGCACCTGTGCAAATATTCTGTTTGCACCAAAAAATAAGTTTATTAATTCATCTTCACTGTTGGAGGTAAATTGAAGGTTGTCCATGTATAATCCCCTTCTCATCATATCCACTATTTCAGTAAACCTCGTATCTTTTCTCACAGCTGCCAGATGTGATTTAATAGTGGCATTCAACAGAAACAGAGAACATGTAGCCCCAAACAATACCACCCTAAACCTATATATGATTAATTCGCTATTTGGATCCGTTGGGTCTTGGAACCACAAAAACCGTGCGTAATTGCGGTCTTCTTCTCTCAATTGCACCATAAGAAATGCTTTTTCTATATCACTAATACAGGCGTAGTTGTTAGTTCTGAACTGCAATAAGACCTTGAGCAAATCTGTCGTAATATGTGGTCCAGTCCACAGACAGTCGTTAAGGCTCAATCCATTTTTACCTTGTCTCCAGGAACAGTCAAAAACTATTCTGATTGGAGTGGTGCCACTATCTTTCTGTACGCTATGATGTGCTAGATAATGACAATTTTCAACTGCATTGTTTTTATCTACTCTTTCAATGAACCCCCTATCCTCCTGATCCTTCAGGATTTTTTGATTGTGGTTCAGGTAGGTTTCATCCTTCTGAAATTTTGCACATTGTTGTTTAACTCGGCCCAACGCCATGCCAAAATTGGATGGAAGCCTTGACTTATTAGACTTCCATGGTAAGGCCACAACATATTGTTTCTCCATTTCAGAATATACAATGGTACTTTCAAAGTCTTCTAGAACCTTTCGATCATGTTCTTTCAATTCATTGCAGTCAATACCCACTTTATCTAAATTCCACAAAATATCCAAATCATTCTTTATATCACTATCAAATTTATGAGTAGCTTCAATTACTTCCTCGTTAGTTGCTAGCTTTAACACAGTTACCTGGGTTTCCTGCACTGAAGGGGCATTACAGGACCCTGTCACAACATATCCAAATATGGTAGGTAACAATATAAATTTTCCAGCTTTTCTGAATCCGGGGTGTAATATGTTATAGACATTATCATTGCCTACCACAAATCAATGGGTGCTTGCTTGTCCACAGGCAGATCGAAATCCTTGTCAACTAGACAAATTTTGGTTTTACACGTTTTCAAATTTCGTTTAACGTTGAATTTCTTGGTATACTCTGGTAACTCATCTACCTCAATATAATCCATAATAATCAATCTACCCTTATAAGGTATTGAAACACTAACCGTCTCATACTCGTTCACAGGTTTGCTTGTCAAATAACCCCTTAAGGCAATTTTTTCCGTGCCTTTAGATCTATACTGTATGTCCTTAAGTGCTGACCTTCTGATAAAGGTTCGTTCTGCACAAGTGTCCAATAATCCACGAAGGTGTACCAAATGTCTTCCTTTACCTTTTAACACAATTGTGGCTGATGGTAAAATTGACCTCTGCTTGGATTTCTGACCCTGATCACTTACGGAAAGTGTTCCAACCTGCACACCATTATTATTAGGTTTATTTGTTGATTTATTTGTTGATTTACTTGGTTCGCTGGTTTGTTGTTTATCACATAATACACGATGATGTTTTAATCTGCATCCGTTTGCACAAATTTGCTTTTCACAATCTACACTAAAGTGTTTATTCGATGCACACACAAAACATAATCGTAAAAACCAGAGACGACTGAATTTCTTATCCTTACTGGCATAAGTTTTACACTGGGTCCACCAGTGTTCGCCTTCACACAATGCACATTTTCTTGTTTGTTGAGAACTAAATATATTCACATTTCCTTTACTCTTAGGTCTAACAGATTGTGATTGATTCACTGATTACGTAGATATTGTTGATAAAGTTCCAGGTTTACTTACATCCGTTGAGACGAAAGATCTTAGATTGTGAATTTCTTCTTCCAGATATTTCTTAAATGTATCAAATACAAGCCAATCATCCCCTCTTCTGCGTTTTACAGTTTCACTAACACTCTTCGGCAACTTACCATGAAGCAAAATAGTGTAGAGTTCATTCAACTCCAGGTTTTCACTCTCTAATGATCTGATCGAACATTCAAAATTTGCTCTGAATGATTGCAATGCTTCTGAATCAGGAGATGGAGACTCCATTTCTAATAATCTTCTTACTAGAACTCGTTTGATCTCATCCTTTTTCCCATATGTGGTTCGAAGGAGAGATATAGCTTGTGAATAATTCGCAGCTTCCAACTTAAATCCTGAAATCAGTTTTAGAGCATCTCCTGCGAGCAAACTTTGCATATATGAGAATTTCTGAATCAGTTCTAAATCCCCTCGCTGGTGTACCGACACATTGTATAATTCCCAAAAGGAATTCCACTCCAACACATCTCCAGTGAAATGTGGGAGATCCAATTTAGGCAATCTTACATTAGTCTTATGTGTGGGCGGAGGATGGCATTGCTCAACTTATACCAATGTTCACCAATTACTTCTTCATATTCTGCTTGCTCTTCCACCTCTTTCATTCGATCTTCTTCAGTGGTTAAGGCAAATATCTTTTCATTCAAGTCGTCCACAATCTTCATTTGTTTCATAATTAAATCCTTAATTGAAGACAATGTATTTACATTACCTGCAGCAATAGCAGAGTCTATCTTATTTACCCATTTGGTGATTACGCCCTTGTAACCACCTTGTGACCTCACCAAAGCTACTTTTTCAGACATTTTTCCAAAGATAATTATCAAACCAGCTAAAACCAATAAATTTTCAAATTTTCAGCAGTTTCAACAAACAACTGTTCATACAGAATATACAATTTCAAAAATTTTTCATATATAACCACCCCATTAAATGTATTTAATTAAAACACTTCAAGAGAAATTCAATTCAAAAATTTATCAGCACATTTAGATACAACTTATAATAAATGCAATGTAAGATGCGTAGTTCCCCATCCCCACCCCACTTGGTCCACTTGTGCTATTACCATTCTCCTGAATCAGCATCACTGCTGACTCTATCATATATTTTTCTCGCCAATGTTTCAGAGGCTTCTTGAGTTAAATGAACTCCATCATGACCTAGATCCTTTTCAGTAAGACCATTATTAATGATATAATAAGTGATTGACTTACGTAACCTTTGGTTCAACCTATTTCGATTTCTTCGATATTCGTTATAGGTTACATATCTCAGGCTTGTACGGGGTTCTACAGTAACGATATAGACTATCTTTACTCCGTCCACATTGGAGATATCATTTGTCAGGTCTATGATACTATTTCTAATATCACTTGTTGATTCAACACCTTCACTATCTATATCATTACTTCCTACAAAAAGCACAACTGCCTCTGCTTCACACCCCTTTACTTCTTCAGATATGATATCATTACACGTAGCACCACCTATTGAATGTGTTACAAAACAAAGGGTTCCCTCTTCTTCATTTATTTCATCAAAGTTATCTTCCATTTTCTCTACCTGGGAATGTCCTAGGATCAGCACTATGCGTTTTTCGGTTTTTTCATTTTCATTATCTGACATTTCTACGTCTGATATTTCTATGTCCGACATTGTTAATAATTCACTAAAATGTTTACCACAGGAAAAAAAGTAGACCAAGTAAGGGTGTATGAAGGAACTACCTAATAATTACTTAGTACATTATGTACATTATTTTCAACAACACAATTATATTAAATTCTTTCCCATAGAGTTTTAGTTTTAAACAACTTCCAACTTAACTGCTCGGTCATTAATAAGATGTCCACCTGTGCGACAACATTATTCCTAATTAATGCCGAGACTAGTTTAACCCATCAATGGGTTCCCGATCATTGACAAAATGGACGCCTTGTGTGACAACGATATTATCAATGTCGGTGCAAACTCACACAACTTGAAAATCTCACCATAGGAAAGAATTAATTTATTAACTTCACTTTCAACTATTAATGAATTGCCGAAACTCAACTACTTAACAAATATTTCTATTTTAAATTATTTTTCAATAAAAAATCACAACTAGTGAAAAATAATTTTCATACTTAAATGGTTTTAATTAATGGCAACGATTAACACTGATCAATTCAGAATGTATAACGCATGTAAAATTTCCAATCTCCTCATATGATTCACGGCAAAAAAGTATGGTGTTATCGGTTTTCTAAATTGCCAATTCCGACCTAGTCATAACAACCCGCCGCCACGAACATTTTCTCACAACACGCAATATTGGTAAAACATCTATCAAGCATATTCACGTATTAACACCACTATTAATGTTAAATATATACGTTATCAGTCAGTATCAATCATCACCCGCAATAATAACAATCCTGGTCACGGCACCATTATTTCTTTACTCAAAAGAATCCAAAATAGTAAACATATAGAATCTTCAATAAATATGGAAACCCAAACTTACCCCAATCGGTTTACATATTACCAGGCTCTTTAACAGATTTTCAAGGATTCTTTTCTGTTCCTATCATTCAATAAATCGAGATATTGAGTTGTGTTTAAATTATCATTTGACCAGGAATATAAATATTCATGTTTATTACTAACCTTAACTATTCATTGTAACATTTCCTATCTGGCAACCCGAAGTACAGTCTTATTTTACAAATGTCTGTCAGTAACAATATCTAACGTGCATGCATGCCCTTCAATATCGCTAACATAACAAAACACTTATAAAACCTTGACTTAGCTTTAATCCATGATGGCTAGAACTCTCTTGGTGGTGTGTTAATTTCTCCCTCCCCCGTCGAAATACCGCAGGGTCCAAGACCCGATTCGTAACACTGCTATGTCGGAACTAACTAGTTTTGCGTTACATTACTCAAAGACGACTGAGATCCACGCATGCGCGTTCCGCATTCGTCAAAACAAACTTTAACAAATCGATAACGATTGCTTAGAGTCAAACAACTATCTAGTATATTTTACCTTACAAAAAACTTCAACAAAAAGAAATATTATATTATTACAAAATAATTCATGCAACAATTATAATATGCTATGCATCTCATATTGCATAATGTTCATAATATTTCCCTTAAAAAATAAAAGATAAATGACTGTTTACTGGTCTTTATAAATACACTTGTGATTTCATCGTAAGTCACGATAGTGAGGTTGCAGATACTACAAAAAAATATCGAGCTTCAGCGGACCTTGATCGCTAGCCTGGGACGTTTCCAATAGGTGAAGTATATGACTTAGAGTGTTTGTTAGGGAAACTGAAGAATCTGGAAGAACTAGTAAAAAATTTTAAAGTGAATTCCTGTATTAGTACTGGTACTAATCATAACAGGTGAATCAGTAATCTCTGTTAAGTTCAGGATCTTACAATCGCATTACTTATGGATGATAATACTAATGAAAATATACAAAAGTAAAAAATTTCAGGATAAAATTTACTTTTTCCCAATTTCAACACGAAAACAGTTACAGCAATATTTAAAGTGATAATGCTGTTATTCCTTTAGGGCATTTCATGGTTAGTAAGCCGTACCAAGAATTAGATTTCTAGTATTTTTTTTAATGTTGGATTATAAATCGTATGTTAAAGGATCAAATAAATATAAATGTGTCATTTATGGTGTATATTTATGAATCTAAAAATTATCCTCCTGTTATCAAATTCATTTGGGTACAACAGTCATCCTGGGGTTATTTCCGTTATTCGTATACTATTCTTAGCCTTTTACATCTCCCTACAGGTCAAGGTTATTTATTGAACATAATCAACTTACTTATCTATTTGCACGTTAACATTCACTTACAATAACTGTAATTATCAACAGCTAATTTCCTGCAGTTATAAAAATAAATAAAAAATTATATTCAATTTAAGCTCTCATTTAAATTTTTTTTAGGTTAATTTTTTAAATTTTTCCAGTTTCACGTTTTTTTTTTTTTTTTTTTTTTTTTTTTGTCGTCACGGTTAGGTGACTAAGATTACCCGGAAGCCTTGATATATTGCTTACTACTTCTACAAATACTAACACTTTGAAATTTCACAACCATTCTGAGGTGGAAGTTGAAATTTAATAGTCGTTTCAAAGAAATGAAAAGGCAGTAAAAAGGCGAATGAGAAAAAGTAAGAATATGGGGAAGGGTTACGGAATCAAGATTGCTATGTTGCAATTTGTCACAGAGGGGAACAGTTCATCACCACCAATGTGAGGGGAATCAAATATAGTGATCGCTATCGTTCATTTTACTTTACTCCATGCATTTCTTTCTATATTTCAACTACTTTTTGCTTTATTATTTAAATGTGCTTCTCATCACTTGTAAATACTAATGATTATGCATATTTGGATGGAGAAGGAAATAACAAAAAAAAATATTGGTCATTACTGGACATAAAATACATCCAATGACGTGCATAAGTGTAGAAAAATAATCTGAAATAAAGTACGTCTTGTGGCATTCAAGAAGTAGTACTCTACCGTTAAAAAAAAGAAAAAAAAAATCTCAAGCATTACCTCAAATATATTTAGGGTGGAGATTGCCGAATCTTTAAATAGATACTATATAATTGTTACGTCACTGCAATTGAATAATGTAACCTATTATCTATGATCTGTATAACCGCATGGCATATTGGCGATTTACTGAAGAATTTATGATCAAATTCTACATTATATTTTATCAAACTTCACAAAAAAAAAAAGAAAAAAAAATATTCTATAAAGAGATGCAGGGAATCAAACATGAAAAATTATGTTTTAGTGATTTAGAATCTGTAAAATTATATTAATATACAAAACACATATTTAGTTATGGCTAAATGAAAACACATGTTTTTTTTTTTATTTCTGTTGGCTTTGTTATTTGTTATATCAATGATTTTAAGCATTGTTTAGAAATACTCTGTTGGTGTACTGTTCCAAGTCTTCTTTCCACCAGTTTGATGTTCTTCCTTTATTTAATGTTTCCTCAATTTTGATCTGATTGTGTTTACGAATGTGTGTTTATTGTTCTCAATAGTTCTTCTAATTCTATTTCATATCTTGAACTTACCCCCCATTTCCAGTCTGTTCAAGGTAACAGTAGGAGAAGTAAAGAAGGCAATAAAAGGCACGAAGAAAGGCAAAGAAGCAGGAGAGGGTGGCCAGACATTCGATTTAATAATAGATGGAGGAGATTTCATAATAGTAGAACTCACTGAAATTCACAAAAAAATGTCAGCTAGAATGCTTTATACCAATCGCTTGGCAAACTTAATCATTACACTAATTCACAAAAAGGGAGAAACTAAATTTACTGGCCCATGAGTTCACTGTTAGTAATATTTTCGAAGATCACATTAGTCTCCTAAGAGAATAGGCAAGCTTTAGAATCGAGTATTCAACAACTGACCATGTTCACATAATTAACCACTTCATGGAATAATTAGCAGAATATAACAAACCACTATGATAGGAGAAAGTTTTTGATTTTGTTAGAATTTTAGCAGTTATGAAAGCCCTTCAAATACTAAGAGCAGATAAATCTTATGATAAAACTTTTGAAGATATCTATGCAGGAATTACAGCAATCATGATACTACATAGATAATATGAAAATTCCCATTGAGAAAGGAGTTAGACAGAGAGACACCATCTCGCACAAAATATTCACAGCATTCCTAGAAGAAGTTTTTAAACATTTAGGTTGAGGACCCGAAGGAATTATCATTATTGGGGAATACCCTAACCGCTTGAGATTTGCAGATGACATGGTTGTGGTTTGTGAATCATGGGAAGAATTATAAATTATGGTAGAAGATTGGAATTGAGGAAGCAGAAATGTATGACTGAAAATGAATGTGAGTAAAACTAACATAATTCTCAATGTAAATGTAGAGAGATATCAAATAAGGGTTATGGACAAGCTTCTAGAGATTGTTGATGAATATACGAACCTAGGACAGACAGTAAGCGTTTCCGCTTGGCACGAGAGTAATATTGAAAGAAGAATAAGCCTGAGAGCAATAAAAAGAATAGTGATGGGAGTAACGCTAAGAGACAGAAAAAGAGAAACATGGATACGTGAGGAAACTAGAGTAGAGGATATTCTAACATGTAAAAAAAAAATGAACATGACCAGGACTTTAATAAGGATGACAGATAATAGATGAGCATTAACAACAACAGAATGTGCCCTTTTAAAAGAGAAGACGATGAATGGACGAACTACGAAACTTTACGGGTATAGATTGACATAGGAAGACCATAAGCAGACGCGAGGTGAGGGACATATCTGAAGCCTTTATCCTTCAGTGAACTAGTAACAGCTAATGATAATGAGGGTTATGATAAAATGAAAACTACATAGCATCTAACTTGAAAAGGTTAGTTTATGAAAACCTTAATTGCGACATTCAAAGTATAAATTTAAAAGTGATAACGGTTTACTAGCAGAACAATGAAGCTAAAAAAATCCTGTTGTGTCTTTGCCAAGGTATATAACAAACATAATCGTTGTAGTACCCTGTTATGAAGCATTAAAATATCGCTATGATAATGGCAGGACTATTCATCGTTGTAACGCAATATTACTAATATAAATTGACCCTATGTTCAGAGAAAAATGCTGTATTGTGAGAGAATAGGAGAGAGTGGGAGATGAGGTTTTTTCTCTTTTGCCAACATATCCATAATTCAGCAGGTAGTGTTATTAATATAAAATTGAAATCATTAGAAACTAATTTTGTAACTGATTTAGACTATTTTCATGTTTCATTACACTTATCTTTGGTCTGTAAATAAAGAAACTTTTGTTTATAGTTAATTACGTTTTACATATGGAGATGTTTTCATTATCTATACAAACAGCTATTTTGATTATTTCCTGTCTTGGCTGTGGTCATATTACATTACTGAGCAATAACACCACTATATAATATATTACATCGGTTATGTTCTCGTTCCTGTATTTTCCTGTTATTGCTAAAGAAAAATGATAGGATTAAATGATACTACTTAAAGTTCCTGAAAATTGTGAGTTTATGATTAAATAAACCGAAAACGAACCAGGAAGCAAATGAGAAAAATGCCGAATAGGACAGGAAAAATGAAGGGTAATCGGAACCTAAGATCTGTGTTGCAATTTATCACGACAAGTAACAGTTTATCACCGCCGGAGTGACAGACATCGGAAATAGCGATCACAAGACCTGTTTTTTCTTTACTTTGTGTCTTGGTGTTCTTATCTTGATTTATGATTTGCTTTATCAGCCAATAATATATTTTTTTTTACAACTATCATCATAAATATTCGTGTTTAAAGGCAGAAAATAGCCTATTTTTGGTTAACATGTGTATTATTACTGTACTCTCTTCAAAATGATTCCACCTATATCCAAGATATAATAATAATAATAATAATAATAATAATGAAGTTTTTCATCATCATTATTATTATTATTATTATTATTATTATTATTATTATTATTATTATTATTATTATTATTATTATTATTATTATTATTATTATTCTTGGTCTAACATTAGTGCGTTTAAATAGTCTCAGTTAATTCCTACTGCTTCCAAAAAAAATAGGATTTCATATATATGTATATATATATATATATATATATATATATATATATATATATATATATATATATATATATATATATATATATACATATATATATATATATATATATATATATATATATATATATATATATATATATATATATATATATATACATATATATATATATATATATATATATATATATATATATATATATATATATATATATATATATATGAACCCACTTGCGATGTTTCAAAATTAAATACTGCATGATATGACATTTTACCATAAAATTTAATTTAACAAAGTGATTTAGAGCGAACATCAAATACGATACTAATATTTATTTAAAGGTTGTTAAAAGTTTACAAATTCCTATTTTCACTTCGACACCGTAACAAATATCGTATCTGGACCATGTTATGGAGTGATACATTATTGCTCCGATAATAGCCAGACTATCCTGCTTTATAGCGCAATATTTCTGACATAATTTAGACGAGCATTCAAAAGATTATGATGTATTTTAGGAGAGAGAGAGAGAGAGAGAGAGAGAGAGAGAGAGAGAGAGAGACCTT
>NC_090730.1:73070908-73085908 GCF_036898095.1 Palaemon carinicauda | reverse complement strand
TGCCATCCTTTTTGTGACGTCTTCGAATCCGGTCATCGTGCCAGTTTCATCTGAACTTCAGCCGCCCTTCTGCAACGTTCTCAAGCCTGAAGTCTCCGTACCAGTATCGTCTCAGCAGCTGCAGAAAATTAATCCTTTAGTATTTCTACCTTATTGACTGTTCCCCTTTTCTGTTGGTGTTTGATTGTTTTGATTTGTTAGTTAAAGTAACCGAAGAAGTAACATTAGTTTTCTTTGTAAGTTTGTGAATAAGCGTGTTGTGTGTGTTTTTTTTTTTTTTTTTTTTTGTTCCTTTTCATATTCATTTCCCATATTTCAATCAGTGTTGCTGATATTTATTTTGCTTATTAAAAGAACCTGTAACGATTTTAAGATCGTAACTATCTGATACATCTCGAATAAAAAGGATTGAAGAGGAAAATCGGAAACGCTTAATTGCAGAAATGTTAGGTTGTGAAAATGAGCTTCATGATTACAACGTTTCCTTTGGAGAAGACTATCCTCAAAGCGAAGAAAGAGTTCATACAGCAACACTAGAAGAGTTGTAGAGTCAATTGAACAGCGCCATATTGAAAACTGTGTAACCTTGCCTTTTAAAGAAATAATATTTTTTGTTGGATGTCAGGAGGTTTTTAGGATGAAAGTTTTGAATGCCCAAATTTGATCAAGGAGGCAAAAAAAAAATAAAAAAAAAGGATGCATAAATTAACTAAATAATGCTATAGATTTAATTTTTTTTTCCTCTTTTACTAAATATTTCTCATTTCTATTATGAAGCCAGATGCTGTTATGTGTTATCTATGTATATTTATGTTAGCTTTTTAAATAATATATTGTAAAATTGTAAATAAGCATTTGTAAATAAATACCAGGTCAAATATTAATTGAATATTTATTTAATTCCTATCAAGCATATTAATTTATGGTTTTTATTATATATTAGAGATCCATAATTACCAATCCACGATTTTGTATGTGCAGTACAGTGACCTATATGAATTCAAAAGAACATCAAAAGTATACAAAATAACAGAGTAAAAAGGACATCACACACACTTACAGACATTCCTAATCCCTTCGACCGAAGATACTTAAGTTCAGTTGTTCCTAACGTTGTACTTGCCTTGACTGCTCCCACCCTGACCTCGTGGAAATACCCTACAACTACCACCGCGACTTATTCTATATACCTTGATCCTGTCCATACGCTAAAAAGAAAAGCGTGTTACTGAGTTAAGTATTGTATGCAATGTTCAAAGCTAGCTTAGCCTTAGGAAGCATGGTGTGCCAATAAAGGAGTCATCAGCCAGCAAGTAGCGTAAGAATCGCACCGCTTCCTTATTATGAGATTACACTATGCCATTAGCTAAAGGCCAAGATGAGGTCACTGAAAAATGTTAAATTTTCATGAAACTCGTGACTGATTTCACCACTAAAATTTTTACACTAATTTTATATAAAACAAATAAAAGTAGAAATAAGGCTGATAAAAATCAAATAAAAAATTACGTTAATCCGTAATACCTTTTATATCAAGAGAAACTAAGAAAGATAACAGCATGACTGAAAGGGAAGGACAGGGATCAATCCTTGTTATGAAATAGTTATGCGAGAAACTTCAAAATACAGAAGAAACCTACATATGGACTTTGTGGATCCATACAAGATTATGCAATTCATTGGTAAAGAAAATTCGGAGGGTTTTAGAAAGTATGATATTGAAGATAAAGAGTTGACATTTCTTCTTAGTTTTCATGATGGGATAATGTTGTATAATACAATAAGTAGAGGGAGCGTAATTCCGTTACCAGGCTTAATAGAAGGGCCATGGATGTCTGGTGGTTTATCAAGAGGTTGTCTTTTCCTTTTTCTGATTCTTTTTCTTCTCAAAACCATCCTTACTGTCCTCCCCTCAGTTGAAGTGGCTATCCTGGAGGGTATTTAGCCTTGCATGGTGTATCGGCTCCTCCATGTTGACCAGTTTTTCCGACTTTTTACTATAGTCTATGGGTATCATCAATCACTTTGTTTATAATTCTGTACGTATTGTTTTTGTTATAATTCTTGTTAATCTAGTTTTTAAGTATGATGTCTCTTTCTTATTTCTATTAATTCCTATGCTGTCTGGAGAAATTGAGCGAGATCCGGGACCAGTACGTCCTAGATTTCGTCAATGTCGTCTTCTGTATTGCAATATTCGTGGTCTTCATGCAAATATCCAAGACCTTACAGTTGCGTCCAGACAGTATGATATTCTTTTGTGCTCAGAAACTTTGGTTTCTAATATGAGGCACTCATCTGAGCTCCTTATAACTGGTTTTAAGAAGCCAATAATGTTGAAACGTGATGCCATCCCTAGGGCCAGGGGAATGGCGGTGTATATTAAGACCGAGTACCCTGCTTCTCACAAGTCCTGCTATCAATGTGGATGTCATGAGATTCAGGTAATAAAAGTTTGTGGCAGGCATAACAACTTTTATTTATGTTCGGTCTACCGGAATCCAGACATGGATGATTCTATCTTCGATTGTCTTCTCACCATTATGGCTAAGATACAAGAAGATGATAGAAAGGCTTCTTTTGTCTTTGTTGGTGATTTTAATGCTCACCATAGGGAGTGGTTAAGTTTATCTCTCCTACCGATCGCCATGGCTTAAGAGCTTTAGACTTTGCCTCTGAATCAGGCTGTGAGCAAATCATAAATGAAGCTACTCACAGGTCTGGTAATTGCTTGGACCTCGTATACACTGACTCCCCTGGCGTTATAACTGGTAAGGTTGGTTCTCCAGTCGGGACATCTGATCATGCCTTGATTTCATTATTAGTGAAGACTGAGCAGCCTGTCCCTGATATATCATATTCTTGTAAAATTTATATGAAATCCCAAGAAGACTGGAATGGGATTTTACATGACCTTTTGTGCTTGAATTGGTCACAATTATATAATAGTGTAAATCCTGTTGTCCCTTTGAATGAGAATCTAGTCAACATAATTGATAGGCGTATCCCTTCTCGTGTGCTAAGGTACCAAGTGAAGGATAAACCATGGTTCAATGATGATTATAGACGTGCTTTTTTGGAGAAGCAGGAGGCCTATCAACTTTGGAAGGGTAACAGATCAGATTTGACCTGGAACAACTATACTCAGCTTCGAGCTTTTGCTCAGAGAGTTTATGCCTCAACTGAAAAGGAGTACAATTTAACCATAAAAGAAACACTTTCTGGTACAACTCAGGAACATAAATGGTGGTCTACCCTTAAATCTGCACTCTTTGGTGTAGATGCAACAGTTCCTCCTTTACTTAAACCAGATGGCTCAGTCACTCACTGTCCAAAGGAAAAGGCAACCCTTTTGGCTGATGTTTTTGACAGTAAACAGAGTAATGAAAAACTTGAACTTCCTCATTCCTGTTTTCCTGAGGCTAAACTAACTAGTTTAGCTTTTCGATCTCGTGAGATTAAAGCTCTGTTGGTGGATCTTGATGCTTATGGAGGTGTAGACCCAAATGGTATTTTTCCTTTGTTTTTTATAAAGACAGCAGATTTCTTAGCTCCAAAGTTATCTATTATTTTGCGCAAGTTAGCAAGAAGAGGAGCTTTTAGCACTAGTTGGAGAATTGGTAATGTTACTCTTCAATGTAAATGTGTTTGTGGTAGCTCAAGTCCCACTGATTACCGCCCAATTTCCATAACTCCCATATTATCTAAAGTTTTTGAACGTCTTCTGGCAAAACGTCTTAATAGGTTTGCTGAAGGTAATCATCTACTCCCTAGTTTGCAATTTGGTTTTCGTAAAGGCCTTGGAGCATGTGATGCCCTTCTTACAATCTCCAATGCTGTACAGAAATCCCTTGATTGTGGTCAGGAAGTTCGTATGATTGGCCTTGATTTTAGTGCTGCCTTTGACCGTGTTAATCATGAGGCCCTTGTTTTCAAACTGAAACAGTTGGGAGTGGGTGGGTCGTTTCTTAGCATTATTATTGATTTTTTAAGGAATAGATCTCAAAGAGTTGTTGTTGATGGGCACCATAGTGATTATAGGAATGTGATATCCGGTGTTCCACAGGGTAGTGTTCTTGGCCCATTACTTTTTATACTATATACACATGACATGTGGTTTGGCCTAGAAAACAAGCTTGTTGCATATGCAGATGATGCTAATCTCTTTGCATCAATTCCATCCCCTGAATGTAGATCTAGGGATGGTGAATCCCTTAATAGAGATTTAGCTAGAATTAGTGCATGGTGCAAATTATGGGGTATGAAGTTGAATCCTAACAAAACTCAAAGTATGATTGTAAGTAGGTCAAGGACGGTAGTTCCTCAACATCCGGATCTCAGTATTGATAATGTTTCTTTAAATATGTATGACTCTTTCAAAATTTTAGGTGTGATTCTCGACAGTAAATTTACTTTTGAGAAACATATAAGGTCTGTGTCTTCTTCAATTTCACAAAAAATAGGCTTATTGAGAAAGTCTTTCAAGATTTTCGGTGATCAATCTATTCTGAAGAAGTGTTTTAATTATTTCATTCTACCTTGTTTTGAGTATTGTTCTCCTGTCTGGTCTTCAGCTGCTGATTCTCATCTTAATATGTTGGACAGACACTTACAGTCTATTAAATTTCTTATTCCTGATCTAGATATTAATCTCTGGCACCGTCGTTCAATTAGTTCATTATGCATGTTGCATAAGATTTTTCACAACTCTGACCATCCTTTACATTCAGATCTCCTTGGACAATTCTATCATGTTCGTAATACTAGGCAGGCAGTTAATTCTAATAGCCAGGCCTTCTCCATCACGAGGCTCAATACTACGCAGTACTCTAGAAGTTTTATTCCAGCTGTGACAAAGTTGTGGAATGATCTTCCTAATCGGGTGGTTGAATCAGTAGAACTTCAAAAGTTCAAAGTTGGAGCAAATGCTTTTTTGTTGACCAGGCGGACATAGTCTTTTTATAGTTTATTTATGACATATTTGTTTTTGATGTTGTTGATAGTTTATTATATGACATGTCTGTTTTGACGTTGTTTCTTATTTTAGAATGATTTATTGTTAATTTGTTCTCTTCATTTATTTATTTCCTTATTTCCTTTCCTCACTGGGCTATTTTTCCCTGTTGGAGCCCTTGGGCTTGTAGCATCTTGCTTTTCCAACTAGGGTTGTAGCTTGGATAGTAATAACAATAATAATAATGATTGGGACTTAGACAAGAGTGTACAATAACTTGGTGGTTTTTCAATATATTAGGCGAAAGATCAATGCAAGGAATTATAGAGAGAGTAATAAATTTAGATGCAAAGTTGTTTGATATATTGAGTCGTTAATGGAGCAAGCAATAATATGTACTTATTGATGATATTGTGCAACTTGAGGACTGAAAATATACTTTAATTTAAAAGTAGTTAGGGTTTAAAAATGTCTGTAATAAGAAACGTTCAGAGTAAATATGAACAGGATTAATATTATAAGAGTGAATGGAGACCACGAAGAGGAACCCATATATATATATATATATATATATATATATATATATATATATATATATATATATATATATATATATATATATATATATATATATTATATATATATATATATATATATATATATATATATATATATATATATATATATATATATATATATATATATATGGATGGTGGAAGAATGGAATGGTTATTCATGATATAGAAGTGAATGTAATGAATGTAGGCACTGTAAAACAACACAGTGTTCCACGTTGAGGGAGGATACAAAGGTGATTGGTTTTAGAACAAAGGCTGTGAAAACTGGTTTTGTCTGAGGAAGACAGAGGTGTATTTTAGTAAGGGACCATTGAGCCATCTCTCCCTATGGAAGTGATGTGCGGTCATATAAGTATATATATATATACATATATATATATATATATATATATATATATATATATATATATATATATATATTTTCTTTTCAAACAAACAATTAGTGTAATATTTGAGAAAACTTTATAAGGAAAATGTGTTGGTCTATGTACATATTATAAAAAGGTTAACATGGGGTTGTGGTAGCCAATAATATTGGAAACATCCCCGGTACATCTATACGCATCCTATAAAATTTAATAAGATTCGCATGCCGCTTTCTGGCTTCCTTTACAGTTTTTTTTTTTCTTCTTTTTTTTCATGTTCTTTGAAACAGTTACAGGCGTAGCATTTTAAATAACTTTCTATAGATTTTCTCATTCCTCACCAAAAGAGGGATTCACGTGCTTTCCTCAATGCTCTATAAATTTCCAAATTCCCTGCATACAGACTTGCATGTACAATGTTGGTGACTCTATTAATCTACGTTGGAGGAAGAAATATCCGTGCACAAAGTTCCCTACCCCTCTTCTTGCAAGCACAATATAAGATATCCTTCTCTCTCTCTCTCTCTCTCTCTCTCTCTCTCTCTCTCTCTCTCTCTCTCTCTCTCTCTCTCTCTCTCTCTCTCTCTATATATATATATATATATATATATATATATATATATATATATATATATATATATATATATATATATATAAAATCAAACGAGGAACATTAATAAACGATTGGTAACCCTCTGGCTCCCTTTAATCACTGCTTGCATTCTTTCCATTCTTTCTTTTTTTTTCTGCCCCTCCTAGGTCAGTCACACATGCATCATCATAGCATTCATTCTGGACAACCAGTCATATCCTCTGTCACCCATACACATTCGCGTTTACTCTCTCTCTCTCTCTCTCTCTCTCTCTCTCTCTCTCTCTCTCTCTCTCTCTCTCGTGGTTATCATTTGCTGATTGCTCCTCACGTGAACTCATATCCGTTTTCTATATTTATGTGGGTAACTCAACATTTTGGATCTGTTCTTCATTCCTCTTTGTTAGTTTACCCTCTATGTGGTCATTCTTCTTTACGTTGAACTCTAACATACTTTCAATTCACCTTGCTTGTCTAGACATCATATCCCTTGTAAAATAAATCACGTCAGGACCGATGATCACTTTGCAACTCAATCGGCTTACCTAATAAAAAGAACCGATGTCTCTCTTGAAGCCAATGCCTCTCGATCGACTAAACTATAATTGTTTTTTGTCCCTTTTAATGGCCGTGAATCAAAACAAATCTGTTGCACTCTACCCTTATCATCTTATTGAGCAATTATGCCACCAATAGCCATGCTACTCACATTTTTTTGTCACTAAATAAGGGTGATAGAATATAGCATATGCGAGTAACTCATAGCCAATTGAGGCAGCTTTCAATTGATTAAAAGCCTTTTCCTCTTCCACGTCTCCATTTATTACTTTTTGCTTCTTTAAAGTATCTGAGGGTCTCGGTATCCCTCCATAAGCGCTTATGAATTTTCGGTAATACCCCACAAGCCCGAGGAACCCAGCTACTTCCTCATTGGTACACAGCCTTGGAAAATCTCTAATAGCTTATACCTTACTAGGGAAGGGTTGGATACCTGTTGGGCTTAATGTATGAGCTGAAAATTCGATCTGTTCACAGAAAAGAAAATTGCACTTTCATTAATTTATTTTTCCTACCATTACGGCACAATGATTCTGAAACATTAGGAATACTGTTATTATAATCTTCTTCCGATTTCCCTGTAATTATGATATTATCTAGATAAACAAGAATATTATAGTCAACTGTGAGAGATAAAACTTCCATCATTACTCTTGAAAAATAACTGGGAGCAATTTTAACCTGAAAGGAAGAAAATTAAACTGAAATAGTGGATCGGTGGCTATAAATACCGTTTTGCATTTACTGTCTCTCTGAAATATTATTTGATAATTTATAGATTGTGAGTCAAGGGTTCTAAAATATTTGCTATTCCTTACCTATACCAGAAACTTCAATCGAGGGTAATGGAAATGCATTGTCCTTAGTCACTACCAACTTCTGCCCCATTTCAATGTTAAACAGAATCTGATCAATCCTGCTAGGTGGCTCATCTCCAATTGCAATTACATCGGGATAACTATTGAAAATGATACTAACTACAGGTTGATATTTTGGCGGACATGGTTTTCAGGCTTGCTTAATGAATTTCCCAGAGCATTTGTCCGTGCCGTCTGTAGCCGCCGGTTACAAGATCCCGTTATCAGTAATTTCACATAACTAATTCCCATATAGAATCACATCCTAACACAAATCTTTTATTTGTCAAATTAACTCTTGTAACATCTACCTTGTAAATTTTTTATATTTGGCAAGCCTCCAATGACTTCCCATTTTTCATGTGATTCAACAACTACCTTGGGTCCCTCCGGGAGAGACTAAAGCAGGGTCATTATGTTAGTTACCATCCTGGAGGCCAATATTCTTCCTTTTCACGTACGGTTGTCACCTTACTCACTTGTAACTTCCCACACAGGGTCTTATTCTCTCGTGATCTTCTATCGGCGAAATGCACCCTACTGCCATAACTGATAATGTTACTTTTTCCCTACTAATGTATATTTTATTATTCATATTGAAATCAAGATAAAGTATAGCCTCAATATTTGCAATACCCAACGTACGTAAGATAAAAAAAAATCATGTGTAAATTTCTACCTGAAATTTAACTTTCGTTGCATGTCTTGCTTGTAGTTTATTTCTTTCTGGCGTGTTGAGGATAAGGGGTGTCGCTGACTGTGGTGGGTTTAAGAAGCTTCCTATATTAAGAAGCTAAACACTGGCTCTTGTGTCAATCAACGTTCAATTTTATTTATCTGGTAGGTCTATCATGACCGCGAAAATTCCAAGCCACCAACAATGGTCCCGATATGAGCGGCAAAGACTTAAGACCTTGCATGTAATATCATCACCCCGGCTGCTGTCTCTAGTGCTGCGGTTGTGAGGTTGGAGATACCGAGGGAGGTACCGCTGCCTACATGTTCATTGAGCTCCACTCTCTTATATTTGTTACTTCGTTAATAGCTTCTGCCGTTATGCGTGGGGTGGGCGTCGAACTCCCTCGTCTCCCCCTTCCTCTGCCTCATTTTCCTCTGATATTGGGTGGGGGCTGGTGTTCCACAACCCACCCATTCACGGCGTTTTTTGTTGGTCACTCTCTAGATAAATCGCCGTAGGTTTTACAAGGGTAACAGTGGGAAGATCCTTAGGTGGGGCACTCCACTTGTTGATGCCCCTCTCCCCCGCACTGCCAGCATCTGAAGACTCTTATCCCCATCTAACTTCCTTTTCCCCTCACCTTCATGGGTGCCACCTGTCTAGAATCAGGAGGATTATTCTCTGTCACATTTTCTTCTGGCAAACTGCGTAAATTTTTTCGTTTTGCCTTCACTACATCTGCTAACGAGCAATTGTCATTGAACAAATAGCAACATAGAAATGGGTTTAATAATCTGCGAATATGGTTACGGGCCATCGCTTTCGTATCTCTTTCTGGGTGGCTGGCAACTCCGTTTAGCAAGCTAATCATAATCTCATAAAATACGTGTTGAAAAACTGAGAACTGACTCCCCCGCTCGGACTTCTTCCTCTTTTCTATCTTCGGACAAGCCGTATTTCGCAATTAAACGTTGTTTTATTTCAGTATAACGCTAAAGCTTTCTTTTGCCCACACATTTCTTTTTCTGTCCACGAATATATGGTTACTTCAAAGTCTCTCAAAAAAAAACATCAATCGATTGAAATCTTCATTAGGAAGCTGATTGTCAAAACGTCTACACTATTAAAAGTTTGGCGTAAGAAACTTAAATATCCTGGAATAAATGTTGCCAGGCATTCACCGTCTTAAAAATTGATAGATTGACGTACAAGAGTAATATTGCGGTCACTAACCCGTAAAAACTAAGAAGAGTAAAATTAGAGTTGACTGTATTTTACTGAAATATGGCTGAGAACAGTATATATTTCACGGAGCATTTCAGATTTAAATTAAGGTTTGTTTAAACAGTTCAACACTTGCCTGGGGTTCTGGCAGTTTTTGAACTACGATGTTTTGATTATCTTCATTCGGCTGTGTATTTGTGCTTTCAGTCCTGTGCATTTGAACATAATTCATGTCCATTTGAGATGCTCTGGCTGCGCATTGTTCTTCCAATTTCCCTAATACGCTGTTTATTAACTTGGTTATTTTATTCAACCAATTTTCCTGTCCTCGGGTATATATATATATATATATATATATATATATATATATATATATATATATATATATATATATATATATACATGCTTTACCCATTTGTTGTTCCTGAAAAAAAAAACGGGTTGCAAGAACACAAGAGCCCCTATTACATTCCACTTGTCTATTATTGAAATTGTTATATACCATTAAGTAAATTACACACGATTATCGATATCTGTGTCTTTCCAGTTTACCCGACCTTCTCTTGAAGAGGCTGTGCCTAAACAGCCTTTTTGAGTAGTGTAACTGGCTTGTTTTAGGAGGGTTGACGTGTGGCCTTCCTCCTTCACTTTTCATGACCCTGTTGGTCTATTAGATATCTGACTATTGTGCAAAGTCAGTCAACATCTTACTTGACCAGTTAGACTGCGATAAAATATGAGTTGGAGTTTTAAGAATCCACTGTCTCCAAGGTCACATAAAAAGTTTCGGCCATGTACCTACAGTGAGGTCTGTAATCATTGTGAACCCAAAGCATTGATCAGTGACCAAAGATCCTATTGCCCCATAAGCTACTTTATCATTTATCATAGTTCACTGTACTCGTTCCAAAGTGCAGGAACACTTGCAAAAGAAAATGAAGTCCAGTAACTATATCTGTGGTATATTCTAGTGTAAAATAACAAAGCAGAGACAATTTATTATCCCTCGATATATTGTAAAAACAGAAGAAATAAAATTGAAATCGTGTTAAAATAAGACGACGGAGAAGAAAAAGATATCTAAACAGAAATCGTTTCCATGATCGAGGTAATATATTAATTCATTCTGCTCGCCAAAATTACTGTTGTGGACACTAAATAATTTAGGTATTGCTATACATGTGGCATTAGGTCTGAATCATTTGATATTATGGCGAACATACTTTTTCAAAGCTGCAAAACTAGACTGATTCAAGTTACGTCTATATGTTCTCTTGTTTTATATCTGTAATTTTTTATTCATATAACCCTGTAATTCTTTAGTTAAATTGCAGGTAAAATGAACAATTCCATAGTTGTACTTGTTATAATAATTGACACACAAAGTCGGAGGAAAAAGTGTATTAAATCCACTTGTCACCACAGTGGCTAAGGCCATAAATACTGTAATGGTACTCTCTTTTTGCAAGCCATGCTTTTTTTGTATAATATTTTTTGACAGATGTACTTCGATATCGTTTCTGCATTTTTTACCTTTAACTAAAGCTAATGGATCATCCTCTCGGATATTTGAGGAAAGAGGAAAGGGCCAGGTCTTCATAGAGGGTTGGACACAATACAGTTCTGACATATTTCTGATTTGCAGTTAAATAAAAATTAGCAGATGAATAAAAAGTGTGAATTATCGTACAAGCTATAGGTGATTGCATGTGAATTATATATACTGTACGTCATTTTATTCATTAATCATAGTCTCTTAGTTTCACTGAGAAAATTAGGAATCGAATTAATTTGAGTGAAAATATAATAGTGTACAAAACTCATATGATACTTAAAAACGACCAAAGATAAAAATAAAGACTTCATATCAGGGAAAAAGTACTCTAGTGACGAAACATAACACCAGACACAACTTAAAACTTACCCAAACTAATAACATTCTCGAGACGCATACCTTCCCCAGACTGAGACCCCACGTGAATAAAACTTTGTCGACTAGGAGGGGTTACTTATGGGAATCCAAACAAAATACAGCATTTTGAAAATCATCATAGGCACCAGCGAAAATTCTCATTCGGTAGTAATTGTGAATTATGTATTATTGTTTCTCCCAAAACACTCACCATAAAGTGTTCAAGGATATCATATATATTTGGGTGATCGGTAATGCGAACGTATGACGTTAAAAAAAAAAAAAAAAAAAAATATATATATATATATATATATATATATATATATATATATATATATATATATATATACCAATTTCTCCTCAAAAGAGACCGATAGACACATTTTCTATTTCCATTCATTGATTGCATTATATAATTCTATATGCATTTGTCCAAGTTCTTTGTCATACCTTAATCATTATCTTGATTTCGACTGTGAAATCTGGGCATTTCTTTTTTTATAATACCCCTTTCTGCCCAAGTGATGGTGACCTTCCTAATATCGGCTGATCTTTATGACGATATCGCAGGATAAGCCAGATCACGTCCAATTCAATTAGATAACTATAATGTCATAAATCAGTGATAAGTAATAAAACTATACAATGATTACTTCCACAGGTTAAGGATGTCTTATTTCACTTTGTAATAGCTTACACATCTTACACAGGTTCTGAAAATTGGTCTAGAGTCTATATTATCAAGAAATCAGCTCGTATACACGTATTTTGAATCTGTAATTTATTTAAAAATTGCAAGAATACGTAATTCTTGAACAACTAATTAGCTAGTTAGAAGAAAGAGATACCAGTTTGCTTACACAAAATTCTACTCTACGGAGATGGCTATCTGTTCTTTTGTAAATGATATGCTGGAAATAATTGTTAAAAACAAGTTTGGTATTTTAATATTGTTCGATCTTAGTGCTGCTTTTGATACAGTTGTGCATGAACTACTTCTAAATGATCTACGGTCCATCGGTATTGAAGATATAAATTTTGAATACATAAAAGACTACTTGGTTGATAGGAACTACTGTGTACAAATTAGAAACTCTTATTCATTATATAAACCTTTAATCAGAGGGTACCTCAGGGGAGTGTACTACACCCCATCTTATTCTGTATCTAAACTATCGGTCTGTCGAAAATACTACAAAGGCATAGAGTGAAGGTTAAACTATTTGCAAATAATATACAATTTTACTTCTCCATAAATGATATAGACGACACTACTGAAACTCTAAACCGAATTGTTATCAATGTTGAGGAATGGATTACAACCAAACAACTATAATTAAAGTTTATGGAGTTTGGAAAGAAAAGCCGCATTGGAAGTTGGGTGATATTCAAGTAAACTTCGATAACAACTCTGCCCCGATGTCTAATATATTGCTCGATCCAGGAGTATCTCTTGACTGTAACTTGTCTTCCAATGCCCAAATAAATAATGTAGTAAAATGTGCTGACTATAATCTTAGAAACATTGCTTTTATAAAGAAGTACATGGATTAACATTCTCTAAAGAACCTTGTGATAAACTGTTTTACCAAGATAGACTAATGTAACTATTTACTATGATTTACTAAAAGTGCAACGCAAAAAATTACAAAACATAATTAATAGGGGAGTGAGACTGATATAAGGTTTCCCACCCCGAGAAAGAATTACTCTTATATTAATTGATTTAAACCGGTTGCGTAGTAAAGCAAGAATTGCATAAAAAAAAATGTGTAATAACCCATCAAAGTATCGCAACGTGACGCCCTAAATATCTAAGAGAATTGATACATATTCTGCAGCAAACAAATTGTGTTCACACGAGAATAGTTACATACGGTTTCAAATTATTCGAACCTAGATATATATTCACTGTAGGCTCTAGAGCATTTAGATATGTGACCCCGAGACTGCAGTAATCTCACACTAGACATCCGAGAGACTGAAGGTAATAATGCTTTTAAGAGGAAACTGAAGACTTTCTTGTTCTCTAAGCGCTTTGATAATGAGGACCTGACAGTAAACCAGCAATATGCGGTGTGAAATGCTGGGTGCCTTGCAATGTATACTTTAAAATGAATGTGACGAAACCTGTAAAGAGTAGGGTTCCCCTTCTGTAAGAGACCAGAAAAGAAGCCCTTAAAGTAAAAAAGTAAGTAAAATTATTAAGGTGTAGTTTAGAAAAAGGAAAATTCTGATACCATAAGGAAATATAATTTCTTCTTCATATTAAAGAAAAATATGCATTAGAAATTCTTCTATATAGCCTACTACTGACGTCAATACAGTTCTAAAACCGAAGTTAAATATTCAGAAAGGAAAAAGGAATTCAATTCAACGAAAACGACAATGCCAAGTGTAAATACTTAAGTAACATTTGCATCTTGAAATTCATATAATTTATCACAAGTTTACTTCTGACATAAGGGAATTTTCAGTAAGAGATTGCTATTCAAAGTCATTGTCATCAACAAACAGGAATTTAACAAGATATTTTTGGCTGACTTGAATATTTGTCCCAAGCACTGGTATATTATTTTCCTTCTACTTGCTTGCCGCTTTCAATGCTAGAATACATTCAATTATTATATAATATGACTATAATCATGGATTGATACACACTATTGTAGTCTTCAAAGCGGAAGTGCATGTAGATGGAACAGCTGTTCCGTAGATATCAAATATTCAAGAGAGAGAGAGAGAGAGAGAGAGAGAGAGAGAGAGAGAGAGAGAGAGAGAGAGAGAGAGGGAGAGAGAGAGAGGCTCTCTCCCAGTATATTTCAGTAGGGCAAAATGTGTTTTCACGTTTAAATAGATAATAACTTGGGATATTAGGATAACTTTGTTTATTCTAATTTTTGAGTATTTGGGAAAATAAACAGATAACCTTTAAGTATCTTTTTTTCTATATTTGATTATAAATTATCAATATATGCTATTGTACCCTTATCGTAAAAAGGACAATAATATAACAGTGGGTTGGAACGACATAACATTTAGTTCTAAACATGTGTTGAAAGAAAGCTAATTTCATTCTGTGAAATATTAAAGGGAAATAATGAAAGAGCTTTGAAAAATCCAGATTGCTTGCAGATTATTTTCCGTAACAAAATGTGCGTGGGTTACCGTCTATTATTTTGATTCACAGGTTGATATATGGAAGAAAATTATAAAGTTTCATTTATAAGCTACTGACTCCTTCAAGACATTTTATGAGTATTTAGAAATATCATAAAAAAAAT
>NC_090730.1:73030908-73063408 GCF_036898095.1 Palaemon carinicauda | reverse complement strand
TTCCCTAAGGCATCAGCTGATGCAGTGATTCCCCAGCCTCAAGAGGAGATCCCCCAAGTTCAGATCCAGGTGGATGCTGAAGTCGCGGTCGCGATGCAAGACATCCAGTTAGATGACAGGATGTCTGATGTGGATGAGTGTCTGGAGGAAGACCTCCTGGCAGAAGCCCAGGATGAAGTTCAAGCCCCAGACGTTGTAGAGGTAGACGTCGACGAGGTGTCGGCTACTCCGGTTCAGATTCCGGAGCCTATTCCCTTAACATCGGCCGGTCTCCCAGTAGAGCTGGGACAGGCCCTCTCTTCTATTGTTGGAATGATCCAACAAATGCAGAAGGAGAATCAGGAGAAGGCGGCTGCAATGGAACTGCGAATGCGGTGCCTTGCAGAATCACATGGGCCCCAGAAAAAGCTCAATGTGAAAGACCTTCCCTTGTGCTCAGATGCTAACCCATGGAGGTATGCTGAGCACATGCCGATGACGACTGGAAAGATCGTCATCTCGGATAAGCTGGGCTCAGTTCCCCTGGAGGAGGTGGAATTCTGGCCCAGCAAGGCATCATATCCAGACTGTTATGTCCGGCTGAGGAAGGAACCAGCTTCAAAGGAGGAGACAGAGCCGAAGGAGGTCATAGTGATGGACCATGCTAAGGCTCAAGCTCTACTTTCATCCTCGATGAAAGAGAGGGGCTTCTCTAACTCAAAGGTAGCCGCATTGAACAGGAAGCTCCCTTCCTTTGTGTCCTCGCCTACTAGAGCCTTCCCCTTTTTACAGAAAGGGTTTCTGGCTGTACTAAAAGCAGTCGAGGCTGGCAAGCCTTGCCCCTCCCTAGAAGAGTGTAAACCCTTGTCACTGGTCCTGCCTATGGACCACAAAGACTGGAAGGACGTCCATCTTACGTTCTCAGTTGGAAAGTTGGAGGCTGATATTGCCGGACGTCAGTTCGGCGAGGACCTCCCTAAGCTGTCCGACTTTCTTTTGCGAAGAGAGTTCGATAAAAAAGAAAGACTGATTGCCTCAATGTCTCTTCAGACTACTCTCGAGACGATGGCAAGTGACCCCAAGGTCCATGAAATGTTCATGGTAGTGGCCAAGACTCATCTGGCCACAGTGACGAAGGACCTTTATGGCTTCGTCAAGGCAAGGAGAGCTTGTAGGGAGTTCGTGTTTACCTCGGCTACGGTGAGGCACGAGCCAAGGAAACTAATCTCCTCCAACATTTGGGGAAAAGACCTTTTCCCTACCGACTTGGTCAAAGAAGTTGTTGATAAGGCCGCCATGAAGAATAGAAACCTTCTCCAGAAGTGGGGCCTGGCTATCAAAAGAAAGTCTTCCCCGGATGAGGGTCCTCAACCAAAGAGGAAGACTATGAGGACTAGGCTACCATCTCGGCCAGCCAAGCCTGTTAGACAGCAACAGCAACTGCAATTGCCATTGCCCCCAGTGCCCCAGATCGTGGCACAAACCCCAACCACTTTTCAGTGGGTACCCCAGGCCGTGTTGACACAGTCCACGGCATTCACCCCAGCGTTCGAAGGGCAGTCTACTTCCTTTCGAGCAAAGCCTAGAGGAGCAGCCAGAGGCTCGTCTAGACGCCCCTCAAGGGGAAGGGGATTCAGGGGTGGTCGTGGTCAGGAAGGCAAGACCTCAGGACGGCAGTCCAAGTAAGGTGATACCGGTAGGAGGGAGACTTCTGAAATTTCGGGATCGGTGGACCTTCGATCCCTGGGCCCACAGCCTACTCAAGAATGGACTGGGCTGGAGCTGGTACAGCACTCCACCCCCGTGCCTTCGGTTTTTCCAACACTCCACCCCCGTTATGGAGGAGTACGTTCAAGAACTGTTGGAGAAAAAAGGTGATCCGAAGGGTGAAGCCCATCAATTTCTAAGGGAGGCTGTTTTGTGTTCCCAAGAAAGACTCGGAAAAGCTCAGAGTCATTCTGGACTTGTCGCCACTCAACAAGTTCATAGTGAATTGCAAATTCAAAATGCTAACACTGCAACACATAAGGACCTTACTGCCCAAGAGGGCATATTCCGTCTCTATAGATTTGTCAGACGCCTATTGGCACATTCCAATTAGCCATCGACTCTCCCCCTACCTAGGGTTCAGGCTACAACGAAGACTATACGCCTTCGGACCCATGCCATTCGGGCTAAACATAGCCCCAAGGATTTTTACGAAGCTTGCGAGCGTAGCTCTCAAACAATTACGCCTAAAGGGAATTCAGGTAGTAGCCTATCTGGACGACTGGTTGGTGTGGGCAGCATCCGAGACAGAATGCTTGCAAGCTTCCAGTCAAGTGATCCAGTTCCTAGAGTACCTAGGCTTCAAGATCAACAGAAAAAAGTCTCGACTTTCTCCATCTCAAAAGTTCCAGTGGCTGGGAATCCACTGGGACCTTTTGTCACACCGTTTCTCCATCCCGGCGAAGAAAAGGAAGGAGATAGCGGGTTCTGTCAAGAGACTTCTAGATTCCGAAAGGATATCAAGACGCGAGCAAGAGAGGGTACTGCGCTCTCTCCAGTTTGCTTCGGTGACAGACCCAGTGCTAAGAGCACAGCTAAAGGATGCAATCGGAGTTTGGAGAAGTTATGCATCAAACGCGCGAAGAGATCTGAGAAGACCAGCCGCTTTGGCTAAGTACTCTTCTCAGGCCTTGGTCCCAAGCCAGACATCTAAAGAAGTCGGTTCTTCTTCAGCCACCTCCCCCGTCGGTGACGATTCACTCAGACGCCTCGAAGGAGGGATGGGGAGGTCACTCTCATCGGAAAAAAGTCCAGGGGACTCGGTCCAAGCTATTCAAGACCTTTCACATAAAACTTTCTAGAAGCTAGGGCAGTGCTCCTTACCTTAAAAAAAGTCTCCCCGCGTCACTCGATCCACATAAGGTTGGTGATGGACAGCGAGGTAGTTGTGAGATACTTGAATCGACAAGGATCGAGGTCACCACCTCTCAACCAGGTGATGTTGGCCATCTTCCGATTGGCGGAAAAGAAGAAGTGGTACCTGTCGGCAGTTCACCTTCAAGGAGTCCGCAATGTGACAGCGGACGCTCTATCCAGGTTCACACCGGTAGAGTCGGAATGGTCCTTAGACGCAGGATCATTCTCCTTCATTCTGAATCAAGTCCCAGAACTGCAGATAGACCTCTTTACGACGAAAGACAACAAGAATTTGCCCCTGTACGTGCCCCGTACGAGGACCCCTTAGCGGAAGCAGTGGACGCAATGTCCCTCGACTGGAACAGATGGTCCAAGATTTATCTGTTCCCTCCTCACAACCTTCTGTTGAGGGTCCTCAACAAACTGAGATCCTTCAAGGGGTAGCGGCAATAGTGGCCCACAAGTGGCCGAACAGCGTGTGGTTCCCCCTGGCATTGGAACTGTAGCTGAAGTTTGTACCGCTACCAGATCCAGTTCTGACCCAGCGAGTCCAGAAGTCAACTGTCTGCGCTTCATTACAGAAAACCCGGACCCTGCAGCTCATGATTTTCTCTCCCTAGCGGTGAGAAAGCGTTTCGGGATTTCGAAAGCCAGCATAGACTTCCTTGAGGAATATAAGTGCAAATCTACTAGAAGGCAATATGAGTCATCTTGGAGAAAATGGGTGGCCTTTTGTCAAGGCGAAGAATCCACAGGAGATCTTGACAGACTTCTGCTTATCTTTCTTCTCCACCTCCATGGTCAAGGATTGGCTGCTAACACGATTTCAGCGTGTAAGTCTGCTTTGACAAGACCCATTCTATATGCCTTCCAGGTCGACCTAGGTAACGAGATCTTTAATAAAGTCCCGAAAGCCTGCGCTAGGCTCAGACCTTCAGCACCTCCAAAGCCCATTTCATGGTCTTTAGACAAGTTCTTCATTTCGCTTCTCTGTTGAGCAATGAAGAGTGTGCGTTAAAGGATTTGACACAAAAAGTTATTTTCCTATTTGCACTCGCGTCCGGGGCCAGGGTTAGTGAGATTGTAGCCCTCTCGAGAGAGGCAGGTCGTGTTCAGTTCCTGGATGGGGGAGAACTGAACCTGTTTCCGGATCCTACGTTTCTCGCCAAGAATGAGTTAACCACCAACAGGTGGGGTCCCTGGAGAATCTGCCCTCTGAAAGAAGATTCATCTCTATGTCCAGTAGAATGCCTGAAGGTCTATCTTCATAGAACTTCAGACTTCTAGGGTGGTCAACTATTCAGGGGAGAAACATCAGGCTCAAATTTATCTCTGAATCAACTCAGAGCGAAAATCACATATTTTATTCGCAGAGCGGATCCTGACAGTACACCCGCAGGTCACGATCCGAGGAAAGTTGCCTCATCCTTAAATTTCTTTAATTGTATGGATTTTGAACATCTCCGTTCATACACTGGCTGGAAGTCTTCCAGAGTGTTCTTTCGCCACTATGCGAAGCAAGTAGAGGAACTAAAGAGATCTGTGGTAGCAGTGGGTCGCGGTGTTAACCCTACTGTTTAACTCTGCGGGGAACAGTGGTCTTAATTGGGACGATTAATTCCAGGGTGAGTGTGTAGTTACATACTGTACTACAAACTAAGTGAGGGCACTGTGTTGCCCATGTAGACTGTTCCATTTCCGAAGGTGAACTTAGCATAAGTGCAGACATGTGTGCCGAGCGTTTCTAACGCTAATGTCATTGATTTGTAATACAGACTTTTATGACTTTGATACCTCGGTATCTTAAAAGTGGCATTTAATGTTTTTTCTTTCAGACAAACAAGTTCTGTTTACTATCATACTTATGCTTAAAGTTTTGGGTTATCCTCTTCTTATGTATATATATATATATATATATAATTGTGGTTAACCTGTCTACTTATTGCCTGTCAATAAACTGGTTCTTGAGAACCTTGCGTCTCCTTCACCTGTGTCTATTTATTGGTATAATTGAGCATTCATTCTATGTACCTTATCTGGGATAATTCTAATAGAATTGTTCCTTTATGCAAGCTATGTTGCATTGGTTTTCCTCCTATGCGGATATAAAACCTTTGTCCAATACAAGTATTGTGCGGAGAACTGGTCGATATTTCATATTGACGCAGTGATTCTTTACAAACTATGCTTCACTTAATATAGGGCGAGACCACTATATTAGCTTGCCTGGTATTCATACATAGGTATATGTACTCTTCAAGACTTTTCCAGAGTCTAGTAGGACTCTTCCCTGTAGGGGGCAGGAAGCTCTAACATGGTTTATAGTTAGTTGAAAAGATGTATAACGGTAACATCTTAGGTCTCTAGGTCTAGTCGACCGGGAAAAATTACATCCGGGGAGTACGGCACGTTCTGAGAATCCACAGATACAGTAATGCTCTGGTATACTTCCATCAGGACGACATGGCTTGAGCCCAAAAAACGGATTTTGAGCGAAGCGAAAAATCTATTTTTGGGTGAGATGGCCATGTCGTCCTAATGGACCCGCCCTTGCCTTTCTAAGAAAGGGCCGTAGGACCCCTCCCTACATACAGTATCTGTAGCACCTCGTGTACGCTACAAGGAATACAGATGGCGCCAGGATTGGCACCAGGCACGCATACGAATCGGAAGATAGGGAGCCTTGGGAGCGGCTCCCCCTTTTTCTTTCCCGAATTTGTTTCTTGCCAATCGCCCCCTGCGAGATGAAATCTCTGTTCGGGATGCAGATTGCCATGTGGCGTGTCAAGAATACGTCCTCTGATATGTCGCGATATCCCTTTCAGGAGGAATATTCGCTCCAGGAGTTAGAATTCTGGTACCTTAAGGTAAATTCTCTGGGAATATCGCCGTAGTTGTAATATACCCTAGGAAGCTACCCTATAGGAACTTCCATCAGGACGACATGGCCATCTCACCCAAAAATAGATTTTTCGCTTCGCTCAAAATCCGTTTTGTGCATGTACATGAATGTTTGGGTTCTACACAATATACAGATATTAAGGTTTTAAGCAATTTATCCATTGTGAACTCATGTATATCTCTGGAAAGCATATTAAATAAGCCTTCTTTTTATAGAGAATAAAAATATCAAATTAAAATGAATGAATGAAATACATTTTATTTATTTTTATATGTTGTAAAGAGGACTTGACTTTTATTTCCTGGCTACTATCACATTTGGATAAAACATTCAAATCCTTTCAAAAAGATGTAATCAATGTTTGTCAGCGGCAGTTCTGTCATCAGTTAGATCGTATAGAAATTGATATACCAATTTACTTTTTCTTCCTACGGGCCCGTGCCAACAGATACTGTTGGCTTTAAACCACAACGATTTTCATAATTTAAAAAAATGGTGAAATAGAAATTTTTATCTGAGGATATAATGTTACTAGCTACGAGAGAAAGGAATAAGACTGAAACATTCCTTTTTGGGTCTTGGTCTAAAGAGCATGACTACGAGTAAATGAGTTTTGGAAGTGTTTAGCAGATTTAGAGATTCAATCAGTTATCATACAGTTGAATGTCTGGCAAGTGAAATTGCTTCAAATGATGCAGAGAGAAGTACAGTTACTCCCAATGGACTACAGCAGGATTTTGATCTTTGTACTGGCCTTGCATGGGACAATCATGACAAAAAATAAGATGCTTTCTGAATATGGTACAATCGGTGCTATTATAGTAGGCTATCTACCGTCGAATTTCTACTATAGTATGCTATCTTCAACAAAGTATGTTATCTACCATCAATGTTAATCCTCCTGTTTGATGAGGATTATCAAACAGATTACTTACCACCAGTATGTTATCCTCATTGGACTTTAATGATAGTTTAATAATATTTATTGGAAGGATAATATGGATGCATAATTATAAACAGTTTGTAGGTTAGGTTAGGTTGGGTTAGACTATGTTAGGACATGGGTGCATAAATATAAGAAGTTTGTAAGTTAGGTTAGGTTGGGTTGAGTTAGGTTAGGTTAGGTTGGGTTGAGTTAGGTTAGGTTAGGTTGGGTTATCAAGTCGGTAGTGATCCTCCTTATTAGACGCGGATTAGCAAGTAGACCGTATCCATAGGGACTTAAGGTGGGTATCATACTATAGTCAGAGAGGGGTTGGTAGATAGCAAAATTGACGGTAGATAGCATACTATAATAGCACCGTACAATCTATGACATGGTAGAACAGTGTAGAACATGATGACGCTGAACTAGTTGTAAATCGTGAAGCTGCTGAGCTTGAATCTCTAACTAGCTGAATATCCAAAGTGTCTAAGCACAAATGAGCTGGAAAAACCCCAAAAGAAACCTAGAGGAATAAAGCTATCATTACTTTTTTTTATTAAGATTAATCTTTTTTTTTTTGGATACAATATCATAAGTAGTTGTAGTGAAGACTTGTTGTGGATGATATATTTTGCACTGGAGAATCTCACACCAATGTGGTGTAGGTGAAATGGTGAAATGCCTTGGTCACAGTTTATCCGCCGCCCAAACAAGCCATTTCTTTACATGAAAAACACAAATATGTCCCCAACAAGACTCAATGTCATTGCTGAAACAATGAGGATATTCCAGAGTCTCATGTGAATGTGGTAAAGACTATGCGGTTGTAGCATATCATCTGGCTATAGCCACACCAGCAATGTAAATCCAGGTATTGGAAGCTTTATTGTACAAGAACATATTTGTTTACTATGGGCCATTTCATATCCTTATGGCTTGCTTTACTGGAGCAAGGTACATCATCGATGGATCCTATGTACCTGAAATCCTGGCGGAAACTCAAGTGCTGGCTGCTAGATCTGTGAATGGGATCTTGAAAGGAAAGCACTAAACTCTGTGAATACATCTTAATCAAAGTACATATCACCCTTCCAAAGCAAGACCTATGTAACTGTTATATAGCCACCCCAGAATAACAGTTATGAGTGTCACATAAGTGACACTTACAAGAGTCTTACTGTACTCTGTGTTAGCTATAAGGCAGTTACAAGGGTCTTGCTCTGGGGTGGTGATATATGTGTTTGTGTTCTGTCAGGTAAATAAAGGAGCTCTCATTTTCAATTGAACTTCTTACTTTACAAATGCAAGGAACTGCACCCAAAGTTGGCAAAATCGTTCCAGATACTGCACTTCAGAACCGTGCATGGACTACATCCGCAAACCTTGATCGATATGAATGAAATCCTTGGTGCAGACCCGTCACCGAAGTAGCTTCATGATATAGAAGTTTAGAAGACCGCACAAGTTTAATGTTCGACTACACAATTTATATCAAAAAAACATATTCTGGTCAACACAGGAACATCGCCGAGCTCTAGATGATACAAATCAAGTGTTTCTATGTAAATTTTATGTTTAGCCAGGACTGTAGAACCGACAACTTCGTTTCATTCATATTCATGTTTGGAGAGCTGTGTCCAATTTTTTGTGCCAATAACCAATCAAACTATTCATGGTGGATGGTTCACTATCACCTCAAACTTCTGAGCATAGAAAACACACATCCAGGAGTGTAACAAGTCTTAGAAAAAGGAGTTTTCAGTGCATTGGAGAGGCGAAAGTTTCTCTAGAATAGCAGTGGACATGATGCTGTAGCTGACTATCAATACACATGCAGCCTTAAGGCAAACAGAGATTGCTGCCTTTAGTACATCAGATTCTGCGTGGGACAAATGGATCATCACCAGATCTGCTCAGAGTGCATTTGTTGCAGTTTTCTTTGACAAATCAGGCCTCAACATCAAGGAAGGCGATACCAAAAAACTCTAGCCCTATCATGTCAGGAAACACAACGAGGACATAACCAAAATCACCACAGGGATATAATAAAGTATGAATCCTCTCTGTATCGAAGTAGATTACAACTTATACTCTGCGGTAACTAGAAATAAAGTAGATGGGGAAATCAAGAATTATCTTCAAGCATATCTTGATAAAGGGGGAATATGAAAGCAAGATTTCACTTAACAGTGTCAAAAAAGACCCTCATATGATCGAAAAATTAATTCCAACATGGAAAGTGAAAAATTTTGCCACTGCAGAAGTGAAAACTAAAGTCAAAGCTAAGAACCAAAGGTTTGTTGAGCTACATAAGACCTAGAACACAGGATTTGTTTGGACGTCTGTTTTGCACTAGTGTCATGCACAAGATGGACATGTTTAAAATTCTGTCCTACCCCTTAACACCTGTTCCTCTTTCATTGGCACACTTGGATGGAGCCATGAATAAAACCGAAAATGGAAACAAACTACAAGAAACCAGAGAGAGTATTCCACCTACTTCTAATTTCACTTTTGTTGATGCCACATTCTTCCGGTACCTACTGCAAAATATCCCATCTACTTATGGTGGATTTTCCATGATACTGCAACAACAGTTGTGCTCTCCCATTCAAAGTGGATTTTGTATGTGACACATAAATCACCATACAAAGATCAATCAGAACGTGTCAGACGTGGGGAATGTGATTGCTTATTCAGTAAATGATCCAGACCATAGGAGACTCAGAGAGTGGAACCAAAAATTACGTTCTTCAGAATTCAAGACAGTATTCTTCAGGCTTTTGTCACCAGAAGGCCCGAATGAATCCAATGCTAATACTCTCGTTATTTATGAAGTGATTATAGCTTCAGTATAATTTATTACAAGTTCACAGAAAAGGATGAAATAGTTGCAAATGAAAAATTCATATCATGCAGTATCAGCATAAAGAAGCAGACATGAAGCATATATTCCATATGACTAAATTGTTGTAAATATCCCTAAACCACAGCATCATTGTCTGAAGCAAAGACACTGATGTTCTTGAGGTCCTTTTGTTCCACGTGGCCCTTGCAGTTGGGTCACCCATTATGTGGCTAGAGCCTTGACTCGGCATCAACAACATGAGACGGAGCATCAGTATCACACAATTATTCAATATATTCAATGAACTAGATATATCTTTGATTGATGTCTTGCTGGCCTTTCATGCCTTTTTTTCTGGCTGTGACAATACAGTTTTTTTCATAAATAAAGTTAAACAGAAGCCCTTTTTACGGAGAAAAAAAAATCTGGCAAGTTTCTGCTGTGCATTTTCCAAACTTGTTAAAACTGCATAACCCACGAGACACAATTCACCATCAAATTATTTGATTTTTTAATGTATGGAAAACCAAAATTGATGGACATTGACAGAGCCAGATGTCCTCTGCTTCAAGAAAATTATGCACCCCGAAATGGCCAGGACCCACTAAACAGCTTAAAAGGGGGGGGGGGATTCAAATAGTATGCCATCTTGTTACAAAGTGCAAAATGCTGACCTAGAAAATCACAAGGAATAGCTATGTTGCCGCCACTTAAAAAAAAAAAAAAAAATTACCAATGTTGAATTTCTTGCTACAGAGTTGGCTGATGTTGATGAAGATTACGAGCATATGACAAGCGCTGACTAGACTGATTCAGATGACTCGAAGATGGCCACAAATGTTAGTGATTTTGCTTATTTGTATTGACTTGGTAGAACATATTTCCCTTTTATTTTATTTTTTAAGTGTAGAAAATGTTGATATATTTTATTATCAATATATTTGTTTTGTCATGTGTCTAAAAAATATGCTTCAATCTCTAAACTGACTACATAGACTTATTTAATGTGATTATAGGAAAATGAAATGACAATCACCGATACTAATGTGTTATGAAATATCTTATTGAATCGTATTTATGAACGAGAAAGTTAGATTATTTTATATTAGCAAACAGTACACACCTGCAGTTTTGTAGTGAATGAATCCATATAAATTGTATCGAAAACAAACATCATTTACAGCCAGTGTTATAAGTTTTATATAATTTTGAGTTTTGTAAATGAACATATTAATTTGGATTTGTTGTAAACTCTGAAAAACTGTCACAATGGACCATTATGTAAATAATTTTGAATGTAATTGGATGGTCTTTCCAACTATACGAAATAAAACTTTTCAAGAAAAAAAGTTACGTTGATTTCAAGTAATCCTGATAGTGTTTTCTTTTTTAAAACAGATAGTTTTTTTTTATTTGACTCGTTATGGCTTTTCTGATATTTGTATTATATATAAAAAACAGCTAATTTAAAATGCTTTCCAGTGATATACATAAGTTAACGAGTAACAAATTGCATGTACTCAAAATATCTGCATATTAAGTAGTACCCTCATATTTTTGCACACGCCAAAATTCCACAATATTAATCCAAAGTTACTCTTCTTCAAACACATTTTCTGAAAAATCTTCCAAGCAGTATTTTATCATCAATGAGTTTTTGAATTTGTCATAAAATTCTGGTTTTGAAACAACTTTCAAACGTTTAGGCCTTGAAAACAAATAAAGTCCCCTCAGCCCTGGGACAATTTTCCTATGCTATAATCACCCAAGTAGAATGAATTAGTAAAGGATTAGATGCTATAGTAAAAGGATAGTTATCTATTAGGATAATTCATATCTGCTTACGTAAGTAGATTAACCCTGGGTAAATTAACAGGCCCAAAATTTGGAACCAGGTTCAGGCGCAAAGCAATTTTTCCAAGGTTTCATCCTGGTGCTTTGTCTGTGACGTCGTTCTCGAGGTGCACCGCATAAGACATTGTTTTGATACAATAGGGGCAGGATGCAAAAGTTGGAACTTCAGATACTCGCAGAGATGTAGCTCTTCAAAAATTGTTTGGTCTCAATTTTGGTAACACACTACTGAACTGTATTGAAATTTAAATTTTGTATGCTTTTACATTTCGCTAAATATCTCACTGTGATATTAATGAAAGTTAGAGAGATTTTCACTGAAAATTGGTGAATAGTGCCGCTATGCAGTGATGTTGCCATCTTTGTGTTAGGCTGCCGGATGTTGAGGTATATAGTGGGAAAACTAAAAAAAAAAATCCAACTTTTCAGGTTGGCAAAATGCAGAAGAAATTCCCTTCTGAGGAAAGACTCGACGAGATTTTGGAATCTCTTAGTGATTTTAAAAATATTGAGTGTACTGATGATACGTGTTATTTTCAGAAACATGGTGACATGTCTCAGATGGACACCATCGACCAGGGAAGTGTAGGCAATTTTTACCACTCAGCACTCTCCTATTCGACCCCATCTAGCACCTCTTCAGAAGGTGAGCCTCCATTTCCCCTTTCTTCTCATTTTCAAAGCAAGAAGAGGATACAATTCCTTATGAAGAAGGTTAAGATGTCTGTGCCATGTGACGATAGTGACGACAACGATGTAGATGACCCTCCCATGACCTTGACCCCCTTCAGGAGCCCGTCAGGGAATGCCCTCATCTCAACCAGTGTGCCATCAATCAGTGCAACTAAAGTGTTTTTCGAGTGCCACCCTAGTGCCTTTATCAAGTGCCACCCCATTGCCTTTTTCAAGTGATACCCCACTGCCTCCAACAAGTGCCACACCAGTGGCTTCAACGAGTGCCATACCAGTGCCTTCATCGGGTGCCACGCCAGTGCCCATTTTCACCCTAGTCACAGATTTGGTGTTTTTCAGCCTAGGACCTTGAAAATTGCCATGAATGCTGCCATGCCATTCAACTTTATTATGCAGTTCGCCAAAGTTACTTATGTATAATGTAAATATTTTCTACAGATTATTTTCTATATATTTATACTTTTATATACTTATTTTTCTAAATTGTCGAAATAAAATCTTCAAAATGATTGGTTTTTAATTTACTCCCAACATGATATTAAGGAATGAATATTGTTAAATAAGAAACTTAAGAATTTGAAATATATTTATTAATAAAGAAGTTATATGGTCCGAAAGTTGAGGTCTCATTCATGGTATCACATTGGTAACGGCGTACCCGCTTTGGAACTTAACCAACCCAGGGGTAATATAAATACTTGTTTCACATAAATCTTTGTAACTGGCCCTGTGTTATTTAAAACAGGAGAGTGTATCTATTTTGGCTTAACTCTTCGGTTACCTCGTGTGATCCAAAAGACATAAGTGTATCAGTTGCTTTTATATAAATTTCATTAAGGGTTTAATCATCAGCGTTAAAGTGTTAACTATTTTCATTAATTATTTGAATTAGATATTTTTATAAATTAATTTCTAGTTAATCAAGTGATTGTATAATTTTCATAGATAAATATTTTCTTGTCTTGGTCTAAGGTTTAGTTCAGATTTAATATTCTGAGTAATTTAATTGTTTTTGCATTATTGTTGTGAAATTTTATAGAATATACTTATTTTTGTAAATTATGTATAATTTCGATCACCCATATTTCTCAACAGTACTTACACACAATTCCTGTTCAAGTATCAGAGTAAAAGTTCTTTTTTAATAGTTCATAATAAAAAATCACCCAGTTTTGTTTTGAGTGTAGGGAAGAGAGCTTTGGATATTCATTTTTTTTTTACATTGCCGTTTGGGAGTTGCATTTTCCAAGTATAACAGACTTATGTAAAAATAAACTGGTTAGTTTGGAGCTCGGGAGGTTATGTTATTTACAAGTTCAGTCCTGAAATCTTTTATGTCCTAAAGACAAGTTGCAAATAGTCATCGAACAGACTAAGTGTTCTTAATTAAACAGGAAGGCATTTGAAATGATTATATGGCTCAAATTTAGAAATTTAATCTTTCATACTTCAATCTACTCACGTTAGCAGATATGAATTATCCTAATAGATAACTATCCTTTTACTATAGCATCTAATCATTAACTGATTCATTCTACTTGGGGTGATTATAGCATAGGAAAATAGTCCCAGGGCTGAGGGGATTTTATTTTTTTTCAAGGCCTAAACGTTTGAAAGTTGTTTCTAAACCAGAATTTTATGACAAATTCAAAAACTCATTGATGACAAAATACAGCTTGGGAGATTTCTCAGAAAATGTGTTTGAAGAAGAGTAACCTTGGATTGATATTTTGGAATTTTGGCAAGTGCAAAAATATGAGGGTACTACTTAATATGCAGATATTATGAGTACATGCAATTTGTTACTTGTTAACTTATGTATATCACTGGAAAGCATATTAAAGTAGCAGTTTTATTTTTATATAATACGAATATCAGAAAATCCATTACAAGTCAATTACCAGAAACAAATTTAAAAAAAAAGACACTATCAGGATTACTTGAAATCAACGTAACTTTTTTTCTTGAAACGTTTTATTTCATACAGTTGGAAAGACCATCCAATTACATTCAAAATTATTTACATAATGGTCCATGGTGGCAGTTTTTCAGAGTTTACAACAAATCCGAATTAATACATGCATTTACAAAATTCAAAATTATATAAAACTTATAACACTGGCTGTAAATGATGTTTTTTTTTTTTTCGATACAGTTTATATGGCTTCATTCACTACAAAACTGCAGGTGTGTACTGTTTGCTAATATAAAATAATCTAACTTTCTCGTTCATAAATACGATTCAATAAGATATTTCATAACACATTAGTATCGGTGATTGTCATTTAATTTTTCTATAATCACATTAAATAAGTCTATGTAGTCAGTTTAGAGATTGAAGCATATTTTTTAGACACATGACAAAACAAATATATTGATAATAAAATATATCAACATTTTCTACACTTAAAAAATAAAATAAAAGGGAAATATGTTCTACCAAGTCAATACAAATAAGCAAAATCACTAACATTCGTGGCCATCTTCGAGTCATCTGAATCAGTCTAGTCAGCGCTTGTCATATGCTCGTAATCTTCATCAACATCAGCCAACTGTGTAGCAAGATATTCAGCATTGGTAATTTTTTTTTTTTTTTTTAAGTAGCGGCAATTCCTCGTGATTTTCTAGGTCAGCACTATGCACTTTGCAACAAGGTGGCTTACTATTTGGATTCCCCCCTTTTAAGCGTTCTAGTAGGTCCTGGCCATTTCGAGGTCCATAATTTTCTTTAAACACAGGAGATCTGGCTCTATCAATGTCCATCAATTTTGGTTTTCCATATATTAAAAAATCAAATAATTAGATGGTGAATTGTGTCTCGTGGGTTATGCAGTTTTAACAAGTTTGGCAAATGCACAGCAGAAACTTGCCAGATTTTTTTTTCTCCGTAAAAAGGGCTTCTGTTTAACTTTATTTATGAAAGAAACTGTATTGTCACAGCCAGAAAAAAGCATGAAAGGCCAGCAAGACATCAATCAAAGATATATCTAGTTCATTGAATACATTGAATAATTGTGTGATACTGATGCTCCGTCTCATGTTGTTGATGCCGAGTTCAGGTTCTAGTCACATAATGGGTGCCCCAACTGCATGGGCCACGTGGAACAAAAGGACCTCAAGGACATCAGTGTCTTTGCTTCAGACCATGATGCTGTGGTTTAGGGATATTTCCAACAATTTAGTCATATGGAATATATGCTTCATGTCTGCTTCTTTATGCTGATACTGCATGATATGAATTTTTCATTTGCAACTATTTCATCCTTTTCTGTGAACTTGTAATAAATTATACTGAAGCTATAATCACTTCATAAGTAACGAGAGTATTAGCATTGGATTCATTCGGGCCTTCTGGTGACAAAAACCTGAAGAATACTGTCTTGAATTCTGAAGAACGTAATTTTTGGTTCTACTTTCTAAGTCTCCTATGGTCTGGATCATTTACTGAATAAGCAATCACATTCACCTCGTCTGACACGTTCTGATTGCTTTTTGTATGGTGATTTATGTGTCACATACAAAATTCACTCTGATTGGGAGAGCACAATTGTTGTTGTAGTATCATGGAAAATCCACCATAAGTAGATGAGATATTTTGCTGTAGGTACCGGAAGAATGTGGCATCAACAAAAGTGAAATTAGAAGTAGGTGGAATACTCCCTCTGGTTTCTTGTAGTTTGTGTTTCCATTTCCGGTTTTATTTATGGCTCCATCCAAGAGTGCCAATGAAAGAAGAACAGGTGTTAAGGGGTAGGACAGAATTTTAAACATGTCCATCTTGTGCATGTCACTAGTGCAAAACAGACGTCCAAACAAACTCTGTGTTCTGGGTCTCATGTAGCTTACCAAACTTTTGGTTGTTAGCTTTGACTTTAGTTTTCACTTCTGCAGTGGCAAAATTTTTCACTTTCCTTGTTGGAATTAGTTTTTTGATCAGATGAGGTTCTTTTTTGACACTGTTAAGTGAACTCTTGCTTTCATATTACACCTTTCTCAAGATATGCTTGAAGATAATTCTTGATTTCCCCATCTACTTTCTTTCCAGTTACCGCAGAGTACAAGTTGTAATCTACTTCAATATAGAGAGGGTTCATACTTTATTCTATACCTGTGGTGATTTTGGTTATGTCCTCGTTGTATTTCCTGACATGATAGGGCTAGAGTGTTTTGGGATCGTCTTCCTTGATGTTGAGGCCAGCTTTGTCAAACAAAACTGCAACAAATGCACTCTGAGCAGATCTGGTGATCATCCATTTGTCCCAGGTTGAATTTGATGTACTAAAGGCAGCAATCTCTGTTTGCCTTAAGGCTGCATCTGTATTGATAGTCAGCTACAGCATCATGTCCACTGCTATTCTAGAGAAACTTTCGCCTGTCCAATGCACTGAAAACTCCTTTTTCTAAGACTTGCTACACTCCTGGATGTGTGTTTTCTATGCTCAGAAGTTTGAGGTGATAGTGAACAATTCACCATGATTAGTTTGATTGGTTATTGGCACAAAAGATTGGACACAGCTCTCCAAGCAAGAATATAAATGAAACAAAGTTGTTTAGTCTAGTAGGAAGATAGGGTTCCCATGCACCCCCATGATACATATTTTTAACTTGCATTTTTGCAATCCCTGGGGGTGTCTGGAAACAGAATCCCCTTTGTTCCCATTCAAAAAAATGTCCCATGTGGGTCGTTTAGCCGTCTATTTGTCCGCCATCATGGATTCCTTGAGATGTAAAAGTTAGGGGTAGGGGAAATATAAAGGACCTTTTCGTAAAGAAAGAAATTAGTTACAGGTACAAACTAGGAATCATGGGAAAGGGTATGAACAGCACTATCACAAGAACCCATCACTTATTCGGTCATGACATTGATGACGTCATCAGGGGTCAAAAGGTCACGTTAAAGGGGCACTAGTCAAAATTCGGGCCCATCCAATTTGTTAACCATCCTGCACCTAACTGAGTAAATATTTTGGATTCTACTTTGCTTCAAAGAAAGTGTACATGAATAGGTAGTTTTTAAATCTAAAACAAATTAATTAACTAGAGTGTAACATTATTAACCCTTTCCACGAACAAAACGAAAATATTGAAAAAATTATTTTTTAAATGAGATTAATGTGAAATTCCTGTTCGACACATCTTTGTTTTCTCTGCCTTTCTGTTATGGTAAAAGGCCTTATATGTTCCAATGAGTCCTGAAATACAGTCTATGTATAATTCCATTGGTATCTTCACTTGGTATTATCAGAATATGCATTACACACATATATATAGATAGAATGTCTGATAATGAGTTGCTATAACACGCAGGCCAAAAATTTATTAACTTGCAATATTATCATGACTGCCAAAAGTCTCAATGTTCATATTAATCTAATCTTCATTATCACTGAGAAGTTCTTCATTGTCACTGTCTTGGTCAGCCTGTTCTCCATCAGGGTCATTATCACACTGTTCCATCTCTTCCGTAGTCTTGTGAACTAAGTCTATCAAGGCAGGGGGAAGTACCGGGCTGCAAGACCACACTGGCTCCAGAACACCCTCATAATTTTTTTCCCAACCTTGTTCAGGATCATATGGCTTTGGAGACCAGAAGATTGGAATATCTGCTCGCTTGTAGATAGCTAGGCGATGGTTCACTCGACGAATGTGTGGGATAAGGTTGTCTCGGCAAGGTGGCAAATGGGAGAGGTCAATGTTAGATTTTGTTGTCAGTTGCTCATCTTCCCCTTGTTTTCGTAAGCCTGGTACTTGTCCAAAATGATGACAGTAGATGGATCATGCAAGGCATGATCAAGAGACTCATGACTGCAGTTCTCGACAGCACTGAGCACGGCCACAGGGTTGGTGATATCTACATTCTCCTCTTCACTGAAGCGCTTTATCAACAACCGCTCCATTGCTTCACTGACAGTCTTCAGACAGGATAGAGCTTTGGCGTATGCTTTCCCTTTTAGTACACTCTTAAGACAGCCACTGGTTACAAGTCCAGCCTTAAAGAGGATTTCAACGTAGCCAGAGCCCAGACATTTGTGACCAGTCAACATGCCTATATAGTTCATCAGTGTGTGGAAAGGCCCCGGGGTTACCACATGGTTCTCGTATTCTTCAGGAAACTTCCAAATGAAGGGGAGTGCTTTCATGCAACCTCTAAGGTCAAAGGTGCTAAGAACATATTTCTGGCCGACCTCCAGTGTAGCATCTTCTGAACGCTTCAACAGCTCCCTGATCACGGAATATTCGGTGAACGGCCGATTTATCGGGTTGAAATAGTCAATGGTCGATTTCCGAGATGGTTTTTTGCCAGTAGCTGAGATGAAGCCACCAAATCCAGGGACAAGTTGCGTTTCTTTACCGTGTTTACTGCCAGTGACCATTCGCATTAGTAACCACAAACGGTACTCTTGGATGCACTCTGCATACAACTTATCGTTTGCGATGGGTGGAATGAACTTTGCTCCTGGTGGAAACATGGGCCCAACGCAACCATAAATATGAAGAGGGGACAATGTTGCTGGGGTTCCAACTTCCAAACAACGAGTCCTATTCTGGTGCTTTAGTGGGAGAGTTCTATCTTTGTCGGCAATGTCAGCATTCGGTTTCACCTCCTGTATCATAATCCCTCCAGTGCTGTTCACCACGTTTGCTCCATGGACATTTGTAGTTATTTTGTTTAAGTTGTCCCACCCAACATGGAAAACTTCGTTGTCCTCACCAATAGCAATTTGGGGAGTGAGCGAAGAGGAAACATCGTCAATGGCTTCTGCCAGTGCTGTCTCAACTTCCAAGCCAAAGTCATAGGACTCACTGTGACCTAATCTATGGAGTATATTGGTGAGTTGCTTGCTTCTATACAGGTGTCGTATGGTGCTGCAAAGCAGAATGTGTTTAGGTAATTTCCAATATCCGTTTGTCACAGCACGGCAGATGTCCTGGAAATGAAACCACTAGACATTAGACAGAAAATGGTTTACATTTTCATTACAGAATGTTGTAAAACTATATATGAAGATGGTAAAGCAAATGTGGTTAAATCTCCCCTGAGCTATGGAAAGGACCAGACTTCGGCACTTTTCAGACTTTTCCACGACTACTTCATTCACCAGAAGAGTCGACAGGACCTTCATAGGTTCTGTTGGAAGGTATTCTTCTGATGCTCTGGCATCCAGCTCATCAGCTGTTGGAGGCCAAGGAAGTGGTGTTGACTCATGGAACATCCTCTGAACACCAATGCGCACGTGCAAGGCAACATCCTCAAACTTGTCTCTGGAACCAAGTCTATATGCATATGTCACTGCTTCCGCAGCAGAGATGCTTTTGCTGTACACCAGGTTGAAGGTTATGCATCCCCTGTCCCCAGGAAAAACTTTTGTGAAAGCGATGCTCTCATTAATTTTGTGTCTCTGAAGTTGGGTCTTCAGCTTGTCACTTCTGAAATCTGGATTTGGAAATCCACAGCGTTCAAGTTCTTGGACATATAGGTGGCGGAGTGTTCCAAGTTGCACGACCTCCTTCTGGCCAATAACTATCTCACGTATAAAATCCAGAACTTTACCAAGCGAGCTTTGATGAGCTTCATGCTTTTCATCATGCTTGTCTTCAGTACTTCTGTTGGCTTGATAACGTAAGTAATTCACATGTCTCAGTTTGAAAGAACTATGACAGGATTTATGGAAATGAGCCTCCCTTGCAAATAAATCTTCGCCTGCCACTTTGCGATGTTAACGATTGTCTCCCATTTTTAGGGCTTGGGATTCAATATGAGTCCAAGCTGCTTCCTTTTCCTTGAAAGATGCAAACTGGACACAACGTTCAGTCCTTCCAGAAACTTTCGTCTCAAGCTTTCCACAGAAAATACACTCAGGTGGAAAAATGTTCTTGGAAGAGGTTGATGATTTACGAGGGGATCGAATTGTTGAAGGTTCATTGTCTAGCACAACACATTTCAAACGATCCTGATGTTTGGTAAAGGCCTGATAGCAACCCCGGTGATAGCCTGTCATTTCCCAGTCCAAACCATCAAGACTGTCTGGAATTAACTTACACACAGCTTCCATACGAGCGGGTGAATCATGTGACTGAAGGAGCCGTTTCTTACGAAGATTATGTAACATCTCAAGTTTTTCCTGGGGAGGACTCTTTATATTCTGTAGTGGTATAAATTCACCTAGCTGTATGCCACTCACACGTAAAATGCATACAGAATGAAGCATCTGCAGTTCCTCCAAATTGCAACCATGATCAGTTCGGCGTTTCTTTGCCTTTGACATGATAAAGCCACCACCATCACCAGTTAACTATAACTAAGCATGCACTGCCACCACCACTGCACTAATCTATTCTGTCTGAAGACTGTCAGTGGAGCAATGGAGCGATTGTTGATAGAGCACTTCAGTGAAGAGGAGAATGCAGATATCACCAACCCTGTGGCCGTGCTCAGTGCTGTCGAGAACTGCAGTCGTGAGTCTCCATGCCTTGCATGATTCATCTACTGTCATCAATTTGGACAAGTACCAGGCTTACAAAGACAAGGGGAAGATGAGCAACTGACAACAAAATCTAAGATTGACCTCTCCCATTTGCCACCTTGCCGAGACAACCTTATCCCACACATTCGTCGAGTGAACCATCGCCTAGCTATCTATAAGCGAACAGATATTCCAATCTTCTGGTCTCCAAAGCCATATAATCCTGAACAAGGTTGGGAAAAAAATTATGAGGGTGTTCTGGAGCCAGTGTGGTCTTGCAGCCTGGTACTTCCCCCTGCCTTGATAGACTTAGTTCACAAGACTACGGAAGAGATGGAACAGTGTGATAATGACCCTGATGGAGAACAGGCTAACCAACACAGTGACAATGAAGAACTTCTCAGTGATAATGAAGATTAGATTAATATGAACATTGAGACTTTTGGCAGTCATGATAATATTGCAAGTTAATACATTTTTGGCCTGCGTGTTATAGCAACTCGTTATCAGACATTCTATCTATATATATGTGTGTAATGCATATTCTGATAATACCAAGTGAAGATACAGAAATGCAGAGAAAACAAAGATGTGTCGAACAGGAATCTCACATTAATCTCATTTAAAAAATAATTTTTTCAATATTTTCGTTTTGTTCGTGGAAAGGGTCAATAATGTTACACTCTAGTTAATTAATTTGTTTTAGATTTAAAAACTACCTATTCAGGTACACTTTCTTTGAAGCAAAGTAGAATCCAAAATATTTACTCAGTTAGGTGCAGGATGGTTAACAAATTGGATGGGCCCGAATTTTGACTAGTGCCCCTTTAACGTGACTTTTTGACCCCTGATGACGTCATCAATATCATGACCGAATAAGTGATCGGTTCTTGTGATAGTGCTGTTCATACCCTTTCCCATGATACCTAGTTTGTACCTGTAACTAATTTCTTTCTTTACGAAAAGGTCCTTTATATTTCCCCAACCCTAACTTTTACATCTTAAGAAATCCAAGATTGCGGACAAATAGAAGGCTAAACGACCCACATGGGACATTTTTTTGAATAGGGAACAAAGGGGATTCTGTTCCCAGACACCCCAGGGATTGCAAAAATGCAAGTTAAAAAAATGTATCATGGAGGTGCATGGGAACCCTATCTTCCTACTAGACTAGTTGGTTCTACAGTCCTGGCTAAACATAAAATTTACATAGAAACACTTGATTTGTATCGTCTAGAGCTCGGCGATGTTCCTGTCTTGACCAGATTATGTTTCTTTGATATAAATTGTGTAGTCGAACATGATACTTGTGCAGTCTTCTGAACTTCTATATCATGAAGCTACTTCGGTGATGGGTCTGCACCAAGGATTTCCTTCATATCGATCAAGGTTTGCGGATGTAGTCTGTTCACAGTTCTGAGGTGCAGTATCTGGAACGATTTTGCCAACTTTGGGTGCAGTTCTTTGCATTTGTAAAGTAATAAGTTCAATTGAAAATGAGAGCTCCTTTATTTACCTGACAGAACACAAACACATATATCACCACCCCAGAGCAAGACCCTTGTAACTGCCTAATAGCTACCACAGAGCAAGACTCTTCTAAGTGTCACTTATGTGACACTCATAACTGTTATTCTGGGGTGGCTATATAACAGTTACATGGGTCTTGCTTTGGAATGGTGATATGTACTTTGATTAAGATGTGTATTCACAGAGTTTAGTGCTTTCCTTTCAAGATCCCATTCACAGATCTAGCAGCTAGCACTTGAGTTTCCGACAGGATTTCAGGTACATAGGATCAATCGATGATGCTCCTTGCTCCAATAAAGCAAGCCATAAGGATATGAAATGTCCCATAGCATACAAATATGTTCTTGTACAATAGAGCTTCCAATATCTGGATTTTCATTGCTGGTGTGGCCATAGCCAGATGATATGCTACAACCGCATAGTCTTTACCACATTCACACGAGACTCTGAAATATCCTCATTGTTTCAGCAATGACATCGAGTCTTGTTGGGGGAATATTTATGTTTTTCATGTAAAGAAATAGCTTGTTTGAGCAGCGGATAAACTGTGACCAAGGCATTTCACCATTTCACCTACACCACATTGGTGTGAGATTCTCCAGTGCAAAATATATCATCCACAACAAGTATTCACTACAACTACTTGTGATATTGTATAAAAAAAAGATTACTCCTTTACTAAAAAAAAGAAATTATAACTTTATTCCCCTAGGTTTCTTTTTGGGGTTTTCCCGGCTCATATGTGCTTAGACACTTTGCATTTTCAGCTAGTTATAGATTCAGGCTCAGCAGCTTCACGATTTACAACTAGTTCAGCGTCATCATGTTCTACAATGTTCTACTATGTCATAGATTGTACCATATTCAGAAAGCATCTTATTTTTTTTTCATGATTATCCCATGCAAGGCCAGTTCAAAGATCAAAATCCTGCTGTAGTCCATTGGGAGTAACTGTACTTCTCTCTGCATCATTTGAAGCAATTTCACTTGCCAGAGATTCAACTGTATGATAACTGATTGAATGTCCAAATCTGCTCAACACTTCCAAAACTCTTTTACTCGCGGTCATGCTCTTTGGACCAAGATCCGAAAAGGAATTTTTCAGTCTTATTCCTTTCTCTCGTAGCTAGTAACATTGCATCCTCAGATACATATTTCTATTTCACCATGTTTTAAAATTAGGAAAATCGTTGTGGATTGAAGCCAACAGTTCCTGTTGTCACGGGCCCGTAGGAAAAAAAAAGAAAATCGGTATATCAATTTCTATATGATCTAACTGATGACAGAACTGCCACTGACAAACATTGATTACTTCTTTTTGAAAGGATTTGAATGTTCTATCCAACAGTGATAGTAGACAGGATATAAAAGTTAAGTCCTCTTTACAACATTTAAAAATAAATAAAATTTATTCCATTCATTAATTTTATTTTGATATTTGTATTCTCTATAAAAAGAAAGCTTATTTAATACGCTTTCCAGAGATATACATGAGTTCACGATGGATAAATTGCTTCAAACCTTAATATCTGTATATTGTGTAGAACCCAACCATTCATGTACATGCATAAATACCACTATATCAACCCAAGGGTAACCTACTTCAAACAAGTTTTCTGAAAAATCCCAAAACCGGATTTTTTGCCTGAAATGGAATTTTGAATTCGTCATAAAATTCTGGTTTCGAAGAAACTTTCAAACTATTTGGCCTTTGAAAACCTAAATAAAACCCCGTAAGCTCTAGGATGAAAATATTTGTAGTGAATTTTTAAACCTACTTTAAAAAAAGAAAAAAACAGGATTCCCCTTTTGGATTCACTGAGGCTGGCTCTCCCAGTTTGCATCTGCTGATGCTTTGCAGCATCTACATTCTCAATAAAAAAATAATTCGCGCATTGTTTTCCCACCTCCCAACTTGTTCTTTGTTCAATTTGTAGGGATTCAAGTGTCCGTATTTTTTCATCCTTCATTCGTATTCTTAAATTTATAAATTTTTTGAGAAGTGATGCTTAACATTTCTGAAGTTGTTGAAACACATTCTCTTCGTATTCTATCACATTAAAGGGTTATTCCAATACTTTCCGGTATTGTTCAAGTATTTTTTTTTTACATTATGAGAGAAGTTGCAAATATAGTATTACTGGTAAAACCAGTTTTAGATGATAACTCTTTAATTCCTTTTAATTTTTTATTTTTACGCACAAAAACACACAAATATATAAAAAAATTTATATATATATATATGTGTGTGTGTGTGTGTGTATATATATTTACATATACATATATATATATATATATATATATATATATATATATATATATATATATATATATATATATATATATATATATATATATATGCATATATATATATATATATATATATATATATATATATATATATATATATATATATATATATATATATATATATATATATATATATATATGCATATATATATATATATATATATATATATATATATATATATATATATATATATATATATATATATATATGTATATATTTTTCTTTGGGGGGGTTGGGGGGGGCTCAGGCCATGTCGTCCTGATGAAAGTTCCTTCGTTAGTAGCTTCCTAAGTATATTTGACTACAGTGATATATCCCAGAGAATTTACCAAAGGTATCCAGAATTCTAACTCCTGGAGCGAATATCCCTTAAAATTTTAAAAGGGATATCGCGTATATCAGAGGACATAATCTTGACACGTCTTAGAGCTATCTACCCCCCCAATAGCGTTTTTGCTTCAACAGGGAAAGTGGCATGAATATAGGAGAGTTGTTAAAGAGGCGATGCTCTCAACACTTCTACTGTACTGTAAATAGTGCGCCGAATCGCCACCGCGAGGCGCCACCAAGCCATTCTTTCTTTTGTAGCTATGCTGACCGGTGTTATCCCGTGTTATCTCTCGCTATTTTGGACTTTATTCGTTGCTATGATGTCTTCACCAGCCTCATCAGCTTCTGGAAAGTTAAGTAATATCTTTGGATTGTGTAAATGTAAGCTCTTGCCAGTTTTACTCTTCGATTCAGATCGTAATTAACGTAGCAAGAGCTGTTGCCAGCTGGATGGCATCATGGACGCACTCGTTCTTCTTGTTCATTTAGTTAGCAAGAATGATTTCCCGGCATTTTCTCGCTTTAATAACTTTAGCTATTTAGATATTTAGCTAGGGAATTTTATATTATGTCATTGTTGTCGTGGATTTAGCTATTTATGATCGAGCCTCACGAGTGCTAGGCTTCCTAGCCTAGGCACCTACACACTTCATGAATGATATAACCTTCCTAGTAAAGTTTTATTGAAGCTCAGGCAATATTTTATACAATTAAGATATTACTGCATAACATTTTCCTCTTCCAAGATAGTATACAATAGAGTTTCGGTGTACGTTTCTCTATGCTCCTAGACTTATTAGCCTAGGAGCTTTAGTATACTTTCTTACATGTCCCCTATTGCTCTTGTATTGTCTTTTAAGGGGAGACTGACACATCCTATACATTTCAAGTCGATACTATCTCTAACGAGATATGAGAGCAATTCCCCTTCCCTCTGATCAGCTTAGGCTACCCTCAGTTAACTTTGCTGCGAACTGTGTTCTGGCAAAATTTACTGGGGTGTTTTGTCTCTTTCTCTTAACCACTGACACAGTTTTGAGCTGAGTACGGAAAATCAGAGTAAAGTCTGTGTTAGGCATCCTACTGTCTTGGTGAAATGGCTTCCCAAGTCAGGTTAGGTTGCCGTTCAGGAGGCTAGTCCTCCCTAGGCCATACTGGAGGTTCTTGTATATCAATTTCCTCCTTCCTCGGTCTGGCAGACAGTCCTGTACTAGTAGATCTTAGTATGAAGAAATGATTTCTTCCTTACTTAAGATCTCTGGTACAAGATTCTGTTCTCTAGTGAGATTGTGTCCTATGGCTGCTTTCTCACTTAACTAACCTAACCTGGGGAAATGATTTCTCCTACTTGAGGTTACTTTATGAGATCAGAATCCTTCAAGTTAGGTAATGCTCTAGGGTTTTACCTTACTTATAGGACTTTTACCCCTTCCCCACTGTCTCTTTTGTGTTGGATGAACCATCACCCTTCTGGCCGTTGTTCTACATTTGACCCTACGGGTAATCTATAGAATTGGCCTGAGGTTCCCTGTCTGCTGCCGGCAGGTACCGTCATATCTTTGAGTGTGCTCTCCAGTCCTCCCTTGGACTGCCTTCCATACCCCATATGAATGGGATATGGTTGAGTGAAAGCCCGAATATAATTCCCCCTTCCACTTGCCCCCTCTTTCGGGATGTAGGCTTGCAAGGCTGAGCCTTTGCCGTCCCCCATCCTCTCTTTCTCTCTGCCTTTCCATATACTGGGCCGGCCGCCGGCAGCTTGTAGCTGTCGTCGGCCATATTGGGTGTCTGTCGGCCGGCAGTTACTCTGCCGCCACTTGCTGTGGGTGTTGCTGATCGACAACCCAACGACAATGAATATACTATGACCGGCTGCCAGCAACCGAGTTGTCGGCCGGCAGCCGGTCACTCAAAATTTATATAGTGGCCGCTGGCTTTCCGCCGAGTCCTACTTGATAGAGGGATCCTTTGGCTGCTGTCGACTTGCCGCCCACTACTTTGAAGACAGTATCTGTTTCAAATAGCCCAGAATAGGCCCGGCATATGCCGGCAAGTCCGGCATATGTCGGCAAGCCCGGCATGTGCCAGCGGGCCCGGCATATGGCGGCAGGCCCGGCGGATGCCGGAAAGCCCAGCAATACTGGCGACATGCCGCAGCCAGTCATTGCTGTAGCCCAAAAGTTTTCCAACCTATAAGTGGTTCATGGGCAGCCAATTGTGAGACCATCACTTTTAGGGAGTGATTCTCCCTACCAATTAATGGTTATTACCCATTAATTTAATCCCCTATATTGAACATGGAAGATTGTATTAAGAAGACACCTTATATCCAAGGATATTACCTTCACCTTGAATTCATTATGAATCTATAGTTCAATATTGGAGGAGGTCATAGCAATGGGCTGGACAGGAAACACATGTAGGTGTCTTTCCTACTTTCTAGCTTACTCTATCCAAGCTAATGTTGATTAAATAATAATTAAATATTAATTAAAATATTTATGCTGAAATCTGAGAATTTCACCGAATACTTATAGCTTTAGTTCCTTTACAGGAGGAGCATCCTGTGTACGGGAACAAATTTTGCAGGGTCCGTAGTAAGAGCTTTTACAGACATGGCATGTGCAGGACCCATGCTCGCTGCGCAGTCACCAAAGGGGCTCTCAAGTACTGGGACCGACAGGTATGTATCGTTTGTGACAAACTGTTTAAAGAGGCTTTTGATGATCAAAAGTCTACTGAGTCTAGGGATGCAGCAAGGGACACGCTGCAAAAATGGTTCAGGGGTTTTCAGAAGAACACCTCTGGACCATATCTTCCTAATGAGAGGATGAGGGATTGTCTCTTCCCTAATGCATCTGCGGATGCAATTGTTCCCCAGGCTCAACCTGAGATCCCCTTAGTGCAGATTCCAGTAGAACCTGACATTTCGGATGCCTTACAGAGCATCCAATTAGAGGACAACATGTCTGTTGTCTTGAAGGAGACTGAGAACAATCTCCTAGTGGATGAACTGGAACAGGAGGATGAGATACCTCCTGAGACTGAAGTCGAGAAAACTGAAACGATTTCGGTATCGTCTGCAGCGGTGATTGAACCGACGCCTTCAACTTCTTCCACCGCACCCCAGTGGGATTCCATTACAAGTACACTACACTTGCTACTGACCATGGTGCAGGACATTCAGAAGAAATCGTCTGAGAAAGAAGCATCTTTCCGGACGGAGATTCATCAGCTAGTTGCGTTACGTTTAGCCCCGAAGAAGTTAAACGTCAAGAACCTCCCCGCCTTCTCTGACGTTAACCCATGGAGGTACGCAGAGCATATGCCTAAGTCCGGGGGGGGGATGGGGGGAAGATGTTCCTCTCAGAGAAACTGGGAACAGTTCCAGTAGAGGTAATCGAATTTTGGCCTAGTGAAGGGGCCTACCCGGATTGCTATGTCCATCTGAGGACGGAACCAGCATCCAAGGAGGAAACAGAGCCGAAGGAGACGATTGTCCTTGAACTATCTAAGGCACAGGCCTTATATACAACCACCTTGAAAGAGAGGGCCTTTACTAGTTCCAAGGTGCCGGCTCTCAGCAAAAAGCACCCATCCTTTATTGCTGACCCCAAACGTGCCTTCCCCTTTATGGACAAAGGGTTTAAGGCAGCCTTAAAGGCAGTTGAGGCAGGAAAACCTTGCCCTACACTTGGAGAGTGTAGACCATTTTCCCTTGCCTTCCCTTCAGATGATAAGGATTGGAAGGATGTCCATAACACCTTCACAGTTGGGAGGCTAGAGGCAGATATCGCTGGACGGCAGTTCAACGAAGATCTCCCGAAGCTGTCAGAGTTTCTCCTGCGCAGGGAACAGGAGACTAAGGAACGTCTCGCTGCTTCCATGTCTCTTCAGACTGGCTTAGAGACTATGGCAAGCATTCCAGACACCCCATATATGTACATGGTCTTTGCCAAATCTCATTTGGCAACAGTCACCAAGGATTTGTACAATATTATTAAAGCCAGAAGGGCTTGTTGGGCGTTTGTGTTCGCCTCTGCTACAGTGAAGCACGAACCAAGGAAGCTGATAGCTTCCAATATCTGGGGAAATGACCTCTTCCCAAGTGAGGTGGTCAAAAAGGTCGTAGATAAAGCCGCTCCGGAGAATAGGAATCTCCTCTCCAAATGGGACTTGTCCTCTAAAAGGAAACCTACCGCTGATGAGGGTCCCCAGCCGAAGATCAAGTCAAAACGACCAAGAGTGCCCTCTCGGCCAAAGCAACAGCAACAGCTTCCCATGGCCACGATGCCCCAGACGGTGGCACAACCAACCACCACCTTTCAACTGGTGCCCCAAACGCTGCTGACCCAGTCGCCCGTGTTCACCCCAGTATTTGAAAGGCAATCAACTACCTTCAAGCCGAAGTCTCGAGGTTCCTTTCGAGGATCCTCTAGTCGCCCCTTCAGAGGTAGGGGCAACAAAGGTGAACGTGGCCAAGGAGGCAAGTCCTCCAACCAGAACTCCAAGTGAGATGCTGCCGGTAGGAGGGAGACTTCTCCACTTCCGGGATCGTTGAACCTTCGAACCCTGGGCCCACAGCCTAATCAAGAAAGGACTAGGGTGGAGTTGGAGCTCAACTCCACCAAACTTCCCTCAATTTTTCCAACACTCAACCCCCGTACTGGAAGAATATGTTCAGGAACTCTTGAACAAAAGAGTTATACGGAAGGCAAAGTCCATTAGATTTCAAGGAAGGCTATATTGTGTTCCGAAGAAGGATTCGGAAAAGCTCAGAGACATTCTGGACTTATCACCACTCAACAAGTTCATAGTTAACCACAAGTTCAGAATGTTGACGCTTCAGCACATAAGGACCCTTTAGCCCAAATTGGCGTTCACAGTCTCTATAGACATTACGGATGCACACTGGCATGTTCCAATCAACCGTCAAGTTTCCCCCGACCTAGGGTTCAAACTACAGGAAAGAAAGTACGTTTTCAGAGCCAGCCCTTCGGCCTAAACATAGCCCCAGGGGTTTTCACAAAGCTTGCGAATGCAGTCATTCATCAACTACGCCTGAAAGGAATCCAGGTGGTAGCCTACCTGGACGATTGGCTGGTGTGGGCAGCATTCGAGAAAGAATGCATACCAGCCTCCAAGGAAGTGATCCAGTTCCTGAAACACTTAGGATTCAATATCAACTTGAAAAAGTCTCGGCTTTCTCCAGCTCAAAAGTTCCAGTGGCTGGGTGTCCACTGGGACCTACAGTCACACTGCCTTTCCATTCCAAGGAAGTGATCCAGTTCCTGGAACACTTAGGATTCAATATCAACTTGAAAAAGTCTCGGCTTTCTCCAGCTCAAAAGTTCCAGTGGCTGGGTGTCCACTGGGACCTACAGTCACACTGCCTTTCCATTCCATCAAAGAAGAGGAAAGAGATAGGAGGATCTGTCAAAAGACTCCTTCAATCCGACAGGATATCAAGAAGGCAACAGGAGAGAGTGTTGGGGTCCCTCCAGTTTGCCTCAGTGACAGATCCAGTATTGAGAGCACAATTAAAAGATGCATCAGGAGTTTGGAGAAAATACGCATCAAACGCTCCAAGAGATCTACAAAGACCGATACCAAATTGTCTGCGATCACTACTCAAGCCATGGTCGGAGGCCAAGAACCTAAGAAACAAGGTACCCTTGAAACCACCTCCTCCAGCAGTCACCGCTCATACGGATGCCTCGAAGGAGGGGTGGGGAGGTCATTCTCATCATCGGAAAGTTCAAGGAACCTGGTCTCCCCTCTTCAAGTCCTTCCACATCAATTTTCTGGAAGCCATGGCAGTTTTTCTATTTCTGAAAAAGCTGAAACTTCGCTGCTCAATCCACATCCGTTTGGTTCTATACAGCGAAGTACTAATGAGATGCCTAAATAGACAAGGCTCAAGATCGCCACACATAAATCAAGTGATATTGGCCATCCTTCGTCTAGCCAAGAGGAAGATATGGCACTTGTCTGCAGTCCACCTTCAAGGGTTCCGCAATGTGACGGCGGACGCTCTATCCAGGGTCAACCCGATAGAGTCCAAATGGTCTCTAGACACAAGATCATTCTCTTTCATATCACGCAAAGTCCCAATACTGCAGATAGACCTCTTCACAACGAGTGACAATAAGAAGCTACCCCGGTATGTAGCCCCGTACGAGGATCCTCTAGCGGAAGCGATAGATGCAATGTCCATAAATTGGAACAGATGGTCCAAGATCTACCTGTTCCCTCCAACCAAGCTTCTGTTGAAAGTCCTCGACAAACTGAGATCCTTTCGGGGGACAGCAGCAATAGTGGCCCACAAGTAGCCCAACAGCGTTTGGTTCCCTCTGATAACGGAACTACGCCTGAAGCTGATCCCGTTGCCGAAACCAGTTCTGACTCAGCAAGTGCAGAAATTGACTGTCTCCGCTTCATCAGAGAAAACCCAGAATCTTCATCTCATGATTTTCTCCCCCTAGCGGTCAAGAAATGGTTTGGGATTTCTAGAGACAGTATTAACTTCTTAGAAGAATACAAGTCAAAGTCAACAAGAAGACAATATGAGTCTTCCTGGGAGAAATGGGTGGCCTTTGTCAAGGCGAAGAATCCTGAGGAGATTTCTACGGATTTCTGCTTGTCCATGTGCATGAACAAGGTTTAGAAGCTAATACGATTACTACATGTAAATCCGCCCTAGCCAGACCAATACTATACACCTTCCAGGTAGACTTCTCTAATAAAATTTTCAACAAGATTCCTAAAGCCTGCGCTAAACTTCGGCCTGCAGCTCCTCCAAAGCCCATTTCATGGTCTTTGGATAAAGTTCTTCACTTAGCATCAACCCTGAACAATGAAAATGGCTCACTGAAAGACTTGACTCAAAAGGTGATATTCTTATTTGCACTAGCCTCAGGAGCCACAGTTAGCGAAATAGTGGCCCTCTCGAGGGATGATGGCCACATTCAGTTTACAGACAGCGGAGAACTGAACCTCTTTCCGGACCCGTCGTTTCTCGCCAAGAACGAGCTGCCCACTAAGAGATGGGGTCCCTGGAGAATCTGCCCTCTGAAGGAAGAAGCATCCCTCTGCCCAGTGGAATGCTTAAAGGTCTATCTTTGTAGAACTTCAGACTTTAAGGGAGGTCAGCTTTTCAGGGGAGAGACTTCTGGTTCAACGTTATCCTTGAAACAGATAAGGGCGAAGATCACCTATTTTATACGCAGAGCGGATCCAGACAGTACACCCCCAGGTCATGAGCCGAGAAAAGTTGCCTCGTCTCTGAATTTCTTTCAGACAATGTCATTTGAAAGCCTGCGTTCTTACACTGGTTGGAAGTCTTCCATAGTTTTCTTCAAGCACTACGCGAAGCAATTACAAGAAATAAAATTTCATGTGGTAGCGGCATGCAGTGTTATAAAACCTGCTGCTTGATAACTCGAAGAACAGTGCACTAATTGGGACTTTTAGTGAATGGTGTACATGATAGACTTTTAAGGTATATCATGTTGAGTATTGTGTTTAGGAAGACACTATAGACTGTTCTATCTATACAGGTGACATCAAGCATAATAAGCTGACACAAGTGTCAGGCATTCTTATATGCACAGTGTTCCTAGTAATAACAGCATACATAGTAAAATATTATATTCCCCTTTGAGTGGCTAATGTTCCCTTTTCAGGTGAAACTTATTTATTTTCTGTTATTACTGTTTATGCTTTCACGCAGAATTATTCAGCGTATGATGTAATTGAT
>NC_090730.1:73013408-73023408 GCF_036898095.1 Palaemon carinicauda | reverse complement strand
ACAATTTGTTTGCTGCAGAATATGTATCAATTCTCTTAGATATTTAGGGCGTCACGTTGCGATACTTTGATGGGTTATTACACATTTTTTTTTTATGCAATTCTTGCTTTACTACGCAACCGGTTTAAATCAATTAATATAAGAGTAATTCTTTCTCGGGGTGGGAAACCTTATATCAGTCTCACTCCCCTATTAATTATGTTTTGTAATTTTTTGCGTTGCACTTTTAGTAAATCATAGTAAATAGTTACATTAGTCTATCTTGGTAAAACAGTTTATCACAAGGTTCTTTAGAGAATGTTAATCCATGTACTTCTTTATAAAAGCAATGTTTCTAAGATTATAGTCAGCACATTTTACTACATTATTTATTTGGGCATTGGAAGACAAGTTACAGTCAAGAGATACTCCTGGATCGAGCAATATATTAGACATCGGGGCAGAGTTGTTATCGAAGTTTACTTGAATATCACCCAACTTCCAATGCGGCTTTTCTTTCCAAACTCCATAAACTTTAATTATAGTTGTTTGGTTGTAATCCATTCCTCAACATTGATAACAATTCGGTTTAGAGTTTCAGTAGTGTCGTCTATATCATTTATGGAGAAGTAAAATTGTATATTATTTGCAAATAGTTTAACCTTCACTCTATGCCTTTGTAGTATTTTCGACAGACCGATAGTTTAGATACAGAATAAGATGGGGTGTAGTACACTCCCCTGAGGTACCCTCTGATTAAAGGTTTATATAATGAATAAGAGTTTCTAATTTGTACACAGTAGTTCCTATCAACCAAGTAGTCTTTTATGTATTCAAAATTTATATCTTCAATACCGATGGACCGTAGATCATTTAGAAGTAGTTCATGCACAACTGTATCAAAAGCAGCACTAAGATCGAACAATATTAAAATACCAAACTTGTTTTTAACAATTATTTCCAGCATATCATTTACAAAAGAACAGATAGCCATCTCCGTAGAGTAGAATTTTGTGTAAGCAAACTGGTATCTCTTTTTTCTAACTAGCTAATTAGTTGTTCAAGAATTACGTATTCTAGCAATTTTTAAATAAATTACAGATTCAAAATACGTGTATACGAGCTGATTTCTTGATAATATAGACTCTAGACCAATTTTCAGAACCTGTGTAAGATGTGTAAGCTATTACAAAGTGAAATAAGACATCCTTAACCTGTGGAAGTAATCATTGTATAGTTTTATTACTTATCACTGATTTATGACATTATAGTTATCTAATTGAATTGGAAGTGATCTGGCTTATCCTGGTACATCGTCATAAAGATCAGCCGATATTAGGAAGGTCACCATCACTTGGGCAGAAAGGGGTATTATAAAAAAGAAATGCCCAGATTTCACAGTCGAAATCAAGATAATGATTAAGGTATGACAAAGAACTTGGACAAATGCATATCGAATTATATAATGCAATCAATGAATGGAAATAGAAAATGTGTCTATCGGTCTCTTCTGAGGAGAAATTGGTATTTTTTTTTTTTTTTTTTTTTTTTTTTTTTTTTTTTTTTTTTTTAACGTCATACGTTCGCATTACCGATCACCCAAATATATATGATATCCTTGAACACTTTATGGTGAGTGTTTTGGGAGAAACAATAATACATAATTCACAATTACTACCGAATGAAAATTTTCGCTGGTGCCTATGATGATTTTCAAAATGCTGTATTTTGTTTGGATTCCCATAAGTAACCCCTCCTAGTCGACAAAGTTTTATTCACGTGGGGTCTCAGTCTGGGGAAGGTATGCGTCTCGAGAATGTTATTAGTTTGGGTAAGTTTTAAGTTGTGTCTGGTGTTATGTTTCGTCACTAGAGTACTTTTTCCCTGATATGAAGTCTTTATTTTTATCTTTGGTCGTTTTTAAGTATCATATGAGTTTTGTACACTATTATATTTTCACTCAAATTAATTCGATTCCTAATTTTCTCAGTGAAACTAAGAGACTATGATTAATGAATAAAATGACGTACAGTATATATAATTCACATGCAATCACCTATAGCTTGTACGATAATTCACACTTTTTATTCATCTGCTAATTTTTATTTAACTGCAAATCAGAAATATGTCAGAACTGTATTGTGTCCAACCCTCTATGAAGACCTGGCCCTTTCCTCTTTCCTCAAATATCCGAGAGGATGATCCATTAGCTTTAGTTAAAGGAAAAAAATGCAGAAACGATATCGAAGTACATCTGTCAAAAAATATTATACAAAAAAAGCATGGCTTGCAAAAAGAGAGTACCATTACAGTATTTATGGCCTTAGCCACTGTGGTGACAAGTGGATTTAATACACTTTTTCCTCCGACTTTGTGTGTCAATTATTATAACAAGTACAACTATGGAATTGTTAATTTTACCTGCAATTTAACTAAAGAATTACAGGGTTATATGAATAAAAAATTACAGATATAAAACAAGAGAACATATAGACGTAACTTGAATCAGTCTAGTTTTGCAGCTTTGAAAAAGTATGTTCGCCATAATATCAAATGATTCAGACCTAATGCCACATGTATAGCAATACCTAAATTATTTAGTGTCCACAACAGTAATTTTGGCGAGCAGAATGAATTAATATATTACCTCGATCATGGAAACGATTTCTGTTTAGATATCTTTTTCTTCTCCGTCGTCTTATTTTAACACGATTTCAATTTTATTTCTTCTGTTTTTACAATATATCGAGGGATAATAAATTGTCTCTGCTTTGTTATTTTACACTAGAATATACCACAGATATAGTTACTGGACTTCATTTTCTTTTGCAAGTGTTCCTGCACTTTGGAACGAGTACAGTGAACTATGATAAATGATAAAGTAGCTTATGGGGCAATAGGATCTTTGGTCACTGATCAATGCTTTGGGTTCACAATGATTACAGACCTCACTGTAGGTACATGGCCGAAACTTTTTATGTGACCTTGGAGACAGTGGATTCTTAAAACTCCAACTCATATTTTATCGCAGTCTAACTGGTCAAGTAAGATGTTGACTGACTTTGCACAATAGTCAGATATCTAATAGACCAACAGGGTCATGAAAAGTGAAGGAGGAAGGCCACACGTCAACCCTCCTAAAACAAGCCAGTTACACTACTCAAAAAGGCTGTTTAGGCACAGCCTCTTCAAGAGAAGGTCAGGTAAACTGGAAAGACACAGACATCGATAATTGTGTGTAATTTACTTAAATGGTATGTAACAATTTCAATATACCCCACATGAATGGAATAATAGACAAGTGGAATGTAATAGGGGCTCTTGTGTTCTTGCAACCCTTTTTTTACAGGAACAATAAATAGGTAAGCATGCGTATATATATATATATATATATATATATATATATATATATATATATATATATATATATATATATATATATATATATATACATATATATATATATATATATATATATATATATATATATATATATATATATATATATATATTCAATCAATGTAAATATCACCCACGTATGGCATTTAATACCGAATTCTATCTTGGGAATATATATCCACTTGGAATTCATTTTATGATAACAGCTTCTGTCCGGGTGGAGATTCGAACCCCCATCTGTTCGGCTGGAAACCATGCCTATAGGGACTATACCGACTGAGGTATCAAGATAGCTCAGTCGGTATAGTCCCTGCAAGCATGGTTTCCAGCCGAACAGGTGGGGGTTCGAATCTCCACCCGGCCAGAAGCTGTTACCATAAAATGAATTCCAAGTGGATATATATTCCCAGGATAGAATTCGGTATTAAATGCCATTCGTGGGGGATATTTACACACATATATATATATATATATATATATATATATATATATATATATATATATATATATATATATATATATATATATATATATATATATATATATATATATATATATATATATATATATATATATATATATATATATATATATATATATATATATATATATATATATATATATACGTGTGTGTGTGTGTACCAAGCCTTGCATACAAAATATACATATGTATATGGGTTTTATACAGTGAGATCAATGGCCTTTATAAGAGAACTTTGACAGTTATAAAATGTTGTGGAAGATATTTGAACAAAAGAGTACTCACCTGAGATAATCTCGTTGTGCAGTGTTTTCATGAACCTTTTGTAATGAAGTAAAAAAAAAAATGTATGTTGCGATGTCTCATTATCCGTCAATAGGGGCATAATTGGTGTTAGGTGGAAGAATACAACGCAGGACAGTTAATAAACTGAGTATTAGGAAAATTGGAAGAACAATGCGCAGCCAGAGCATCTCAAATGGACAAAAATTATGTTCAAATGCACAGGAGTGGAAGCACAAATGCACAGCCGAAAGAAGATAATAAAAACATCGTAGTTCAAAAACTGGCAGAACCCCAGGCAAGTGTTGAACTGTTTAAACAAACCTTAATTTAAATCTGAAATGCTCCGTGAAATATATACTGTTCTCAGCCATATTTCAGTAAAATACAGGTAACTAATTTTACCCTTCTTAGTTTTTACAGGTTGGTGACCGCAATATTACTCCTGTACGTCAATATATCAATTTTTAAGACGGCGAATGCCTGGCAACATGTATTCCAGGATTTTTAAGTTTTTTACGCCAAACTTTCAATAGTGTAGACGTTTTGACAATCAGCAGCCTAATGAAGATTTCAATCGATTGATGTTTTTTTTTTTTTTTTGGAGAGAGAGACTTTGAAGTAGCCATATATTCGTGGACAGAAAAAGAAAAAGCAAATATTCTCTGACATTGAAAGTAATGTGTGGGCAAAAGAAAGCTTTAGCGTTATACTGAAATAAAACAACGTTTAATTGCGAAATACGGCTTGTCCGAAGATAGAAAAGAGGAAGAAATCCGAGTGGGGGAGTCAGTTCTCAGCTTTTCAACACGTATTTTATGAGATTATGATTAGCTTGCTAAACGGAGTTGCCAGCCACCCAGAAAGAGATACGAAAGCGATGGCCCGTAACCATATTCGCAGATTATTAAACCCATTTCTATGTTGCTATTTGTTCAATGACAATTGCTCGTTAGCAGATGTAGTGAAGGCAAAACGAAAAAATTTACGCAGTTTGCCAGAAGAAAATGTGACAGAGAATAATCCTCCTGATTCTAGACAGGTGGCACCCATGAAGGTGAGGGGAAAAGGAAGTTAGATGGGGATAAGAGTCTTCAGATGCTGGCAGTGCGGGGGAGAGGGGCATCAACAAGTGGAGTGCCCCACCTAAGGATCTTCCCACTGTTACCCTTGTAAAGCCTACGGCGATTTATCAAGAGAGTGCCCAACAAAAAACGCCGAGAATGGGTGGGTTGTGGAACACCAGCCCCCACCCAATATCAGAGGAAAATGAGGCAGAGGAAGGGGGAGACGAGGGAGTTCGACGCCCACCCCACGCATAACAGCAGAAGCAATTAACGAAGTAACGAATATAAGAGAGTGGAGCTCAACGAACATGTAGGCAGCGGTACCTCCCTCGGTATCTCCAACCTCACAACCGCAGCTCTAGAGACAGCAGCCAGGGTGATGATATTACATGCAAGGTCTTAAGCCTTTGCCGCTCATATCGGGACCATTGTTGGTGGCTTGGAATTTTTGTGGTCATGATAGACCTACCAGATAAATAAAATTGACACAAGAGCCAGCGTTTAGCTTCTTAATATAGGAAGCTCCTTAAACCCACCACAGTCAGCGACACCCCTTATCCTCAACACGCCAGAAAGAAATAAACTACAAGCAAGACATGCAACGAAAGTTAAATTTCAGGTAGAAATTTACACATGATTTTTTTTTATCTTACGTACGTTAGGTATTGCAAATATTGAGGATATACTTTTTCTTGATTTCATTATGAATAATAAGATATACATTAGTAGGGAAAAAGTAACATTATCAGTTATGGCAGTAGGGTGCATTTTGCCGATAGAAGATCACGAGAGAGTAAGACCCTGTGTGGGAAGTTACAAGTGAGTAAGGTGACAACCGTACGTGAAAAGGAAGAATATTGGCCTCCAGGATGGTAACTAACATAATGACCCTGCTTTAGTCTCTCCCGGAGGGACCCAAGGTAGTTGTTGAATCACATGAAAAATGGGAAGTCATTGGAGGCTTGCCAAATATGAAAAATTTACAAGGTAGATGTTACAAGAGTTAATTTGACAAATAAAAGATTTGTGTTAGGATGTGATTCTATATGGGAATTAGTTATGTGAAATTACTGAAAACGGGATCTTGTGACCGGCGGCTACAGACGGCACGGACAAATGCTCTGGGAAATTCATTAAGCAAGCCTGAAAACCATGTCCGCCAAAATATCAACCTGTAGTTAGTATCATTTTCAATAGTTATCCCGATGTAATTGCAATTGGAGATGAGCCACCTAGCAGGATTGATCAGATTCTGTTTAACATTGAAATGGGGCAGAAGTTGGTAGTGACTAAGGACAATGCATTTCCATTACCCTCGATTGAAGTTTCTCGTATAGGTAAGGAATAGCAAATATTTTACAACCCTTGACTCACAATCTATAAATTATCAAATAATATTTCAGAGAGACAGTAAATGCAAAACGGCATTTATAGCCACCGATCAACTATTTCAGTTTAATTTTCTTCCTTTCAGGTTAAAATTGCTCCCAGTTATTTTTCAAGAGTAATGATGGAAGTTTTATCTCTCACAGTTGACTATAATATTCTTGTTTATCTCGATAATATCATAATTACAAGGAAATTGGAAGAAGATTATAATAACAGTATTCCTAATGTTTCAGAATCATTGTGCCGTAATGGTAGGAAAAATAAATTAATGAAAGTGCAATTTTCTTTTCTGTGAACAGATCGAATTTTCAGCTCATACATTAAGCCCAACAGGTATCCAACCCTTCCCTAGTAAGGTATAAGCTATTAGAGATTTTCCAAGGCTGTGTACCAATGAGGAAGTAGCTGGGTTCCTCGGGCTTGTGGGGTATTACCGAAAATTCATAAGCGCTTATGGAGGGATACCGAGACCCTCAGATACTTTAAAGAAGCAAAAAGTAATAAATGGAGACGTGGAAGAGGAAAAGGCTTTTAATCAATTGAAAGCTGCCTCAATTAGCTATGAGTTACTCGCATATGCTATATTCTATCACCCTTATTTAGTGACAAAAAATGTGAGTAGCATGGCTATTGGTGGCATAATTGCTCAATAAGATGATAAGGGTAGAGTGCAACAGATTTGTTTTGATTCACGGCCATTAAAAGGGACAAAAAACAATTATAGTTTAGTCGATCGAGAGGCATTGGCTTCAAGAGAGACATCGGTTCTTTTTATTAGGTAAGCCGATTGAGTTGCAAAGTGATCATCGGTCCTGACGTGATTTATTTTACAAGGGAGATGACGTCCAGACAAGCAAGGTGAATTGAAAGTTTGTTAGAGTTCAACGTAAAGAAGAATGACCACATAAAGGGTAAAATAACAAAGTGGAATGAAGAACAGATCCAAATGTTGAGTTACCCACATCAAAATAGAAAACGGATATGAGTTCAGGTGAGGAGCAATCAGCAAATGATAACCACGAGAGAGAGAGAGAGAGAGAGAGAGAGAGAGAGAGAGAGAGAGAGAGAGTAAACGCGAATGTGTATGGGTGACAGAGGATATGACTGGTTGTCCAGAATGAATGCCATGATGATGCATGTGTGACTGACCTAGGAGGGACAGAAAAAAAAAGAAAGAATGGAAAGAGTGCAAGCATTGATTAAAGGGAGCCAGAGGGTTCCTCGTTTGATTTTTTTTATATATATAGAGAAGGATATCTTATATTGTGCTTGCAAGAAGAAGGGTAGGGAACTTTGTGCACGGACATTTCTTCCTCCAACCTAGATTAATAGAGTCACCAACATTGTACATGCAAGTCTGTATGCAGGGAATTTGGAAATTTATAGAGCATGGAGGAAAGCACGTGAATCCCTCTTTCGGTGAGGAATGAGAAAATCTATAGAAAGTTATTTAAAATGCTACGCCTGTAACTGTTTCAAAGAACATGAAAAAAAGGAAGGATAAAAAAAAAACTGTAAAGGAAGCCAGAAAGCGGCACTCGAATCTTATTAAATTTTATAGGATGCGTATAGATGTACCAGGGATGTTTCCAATATTATTGGCTACCACAACCCCATGTTAACCTTTTTATAACATGTACATAGACCAACACATTTTCCTTATAAAGTTTTCTCAAATATTACACTAATTGTTTGTTTGAAAAGAATATATATATATATATATATATATATATATATATATATATATATATATATATATATATATATATATATATATATATATATATATATATATATATATATATATATATTTTATCGGAACGCACATCACTTCCATAGGGAGAGATGGCTCAATGGTCCCTTACTAAAATACACCTCTGTCTTCCTCAGACAAAACCAGTTTTCACAGCCTTTGTTCTAAAGCCAATCACCTTTGTATCTTCCCTCAACGTGAAACACTGTGTTTTACAGTGCTTACATTCATTACATTTACTTCTATATCATGAATAACCATTCCATTCTTCCACCATCCGTATATATATATATATATATATATATATATATATATATATATATATATATATATATATATATATATATATATATATGGGTTCCTCTTCGTGGTTTCCATTTACTCTTATAATATTAATCCTGTTCATATTTACTATGAACGTTTCTTATTACAGACATTTTTAAACCCTAACTACTTTTAAATTAAAGTATATTTTTAGTCCTCAAGTTGCACAATATCATCAATAAATACAAATTATTGCTTGCTCCATTAACGACTCAAGTTATCAAACAACTTTTCATCTAAATTTATTACTCTCTCAATAACTCCTTGCATTGTTCTTTCGATTAACATATTGAAAAACCACCAAGTTATTGTACACCCCTGTCTAAGTCCCACTCATGCTAACGGAATTACGCTCCCTCTACTTATTGTATTATACAACTTTATCCCATCATGAAAACTAAGAAGTAATGCCAACTCTTTAACTTCTATAGCATACTTTCTAAAACCCTCCAAATTTTCTCTACGAATCATTTTCATAATCTTGTATGGATCTACAAAGTCCATATGTAGGTTTCTTCTGTATTTTGGAGTTTCTCGCATAACTATTTCATAACAAGGATTGATCCCTGTCCTTCCCTTTCAGTCATGCTGTTATCTTTCTTAGTTTCTCCTAATATAAAAGGTATTATGGATTAACGTAATTTTTCATTTGATTTTTGTCAGCCTTATTTCTACATTTATTTGTTTTATGTAAAATTAGTGTAAAAATTTTAGTTTATAAGGCATTATTTTTAAGTTTAAAGTTTTTTCTGTTGAATGCGGGTTTAACCTCCTCCCCCCTCATTTTATAATTCATAAGTGTCTAGTTTAACTTTTTGTTTTCTTTTCTGTGTTTTCCCAGTCCTTGGGTGGAAAGAGACACCGGTGTTTACCAGTGAGGAACTCGTTTGCTAAAATCCACAGTCGTAGCTCCAAGGTTTCCATGACATACTGCAGCTGCTCACCATTTATCTTTTTGAGGATTGCACCACCCATTGCTGATGGGTTTTTGCACGTGCTTTCTGCCACCTGCGGTGTTTTGCAGTTCCTGTGTGTTCACTTCGGCAGTCCGTAGAGTCTACACTGAAATCCCGGCTTGAGGTGGACTCGGGAGATTCGACGCATCCACGCCAGGTTTAGCTGCAGGAGCCTTGGAGCTCATGAAGTCATGTAGGGAGACAGCTGCCAGGTAGGAGTCATCAATATTTTTTGTTAGATTGGGACTCCATTTCCTCCCTTTAATGAGGGATACTACGGAGCTGTAATCCTTACAGTAGTAGTGTGCCTTTGGAGCTGCTACCTTATTTGGAGCTGTGGGTGTTGCTTTTCTCCATCTTCAAAGAGTGT
>NC_090730.1:73005908-73008408 GCF_036898095.1 Palaemon carinicauda | reverse complement strand
GCAACAGGTTGTGTTAACAGTTAACAATGAGAAATAGGCAGACAGGTTGATGCAAGTTCCTGTCAGTGCGAGGGGAGAGTGAAGATACAAAGGATAATATATACAAGAAAAGAGAAATGTCGTTACTATGTATGTAAAGGAAACATTACGGTATTTAAATGTAACTTCCTGTTTACTTTTTTTTTAAAGTAAGTACCTGTTTGAGAATCCCTAGATAGTTTTCTTGAGACCTCTCTTCTGTTCAATCTAGCACTTTCTGTGCTACTCTCTCAAGCTTCAGTGGACAGCTGCGAGTGTGTCCCTAACCCGTCACGAAGTCCCGTTTTGTTCTTGGAAGAAATTGTATTACATTTTAAGAAAAAGTAAAAAAGTGGAGGAAAAGTCTGCTTTTCCTAACCCTAACTTCCAATGGAAATGTGCAAGAGAAAGACTTTGTGGATGTTCCTCGGTACTACAGGAGAATCGTAGTATACATTGCTTTTCTCTATTTAATTTCTTGAGAGACAAATATTCAGTGATAAATGTGACTAATATTATTGTTTGTTTTTCTGTTTTGATTCTGCATCTTGTATAGTTACATTTTGAGTATTATTTTACTATATGGTGCTTGTCATCGTAACTTTTATTATATAATATTGTGACATAAATTACTTGACTGATTTGCGTCAAAGAGTATTGGGCAACTAGTAATAAGGAAGTTAGGTTTCAAAACTGTAATTTCTGAGTTAGGTTCTTTATTCATGTTTGAATTTGTTGTTCCTGGTAATTTAATGATTATATTTATATTGTTTTGTATTTAATCAGCATTCATAATTTCTCGTTATTTATATCTTATTTGATGGAACTCTAGTTGTATGTAACTTTAAAGATTATTGATAATTATAATATTGGTATACTTATCTCTATCTGATTTTGCCCTAGTATTTTCTCAATATTATGAGGTATTATCTTGCTATAGACATCATTAAAAGAATCTGATAAGGATATATAGAAATATCCCTTACAATGTACTATCGTGTGACACCCGGGTGGTACCTGGCTCACCGCCCCTAAAAATGACATCCTGTACATGTTAAATAGGGCGCCCTGATCTAGAAAGGCGAACTGCAGGCGGGTCATCTGGTGGGATATAAGCAGGTTCTAGACGATCAATGGAGACCCAGTCTTCTTTCCCACAAATATTTAGTGGGAATGCTTTTGGATTGCGTCGGATCACAAGGAAAGGGCCTGTGTAAGGGGGCGTTAGCGGTGGCTTGGTAGTATTGTTGCGTAGGAATACGTGCATTGCAGAGTTCAAGTCCTTCGGTATGTGATATACTTCGCTGGGGGCTTGAAAGTCGGGCGGTATGGAGTAAATTTTCCCACAACGTAACGTATGCGCTGGAGATCGTAGGAGGAGGTTACAGAAGGAAAAAATTCATCGGGGACGACCAACGGGTCGCCATATACCATTTCATCTGCGGGACATCCAGGGTGTCTTTAGGAATGATCCTTAGTCCCAGGACGACCCAGGGAAGCTGAGTAAACCAGTTGGAGTCCTTACAGCAGGACATCAAAGCTGCTTTGAGGGTGCGATGAATACATTCAATCATTCCATTGGCAGCAAGGTTGCAGGCAGCCGCTGTCTGATGTAGGGTGATGCCCAGGAGATTTGTTAATGGTGTCCATAATAAAGAGGTGAAGTGGTACCCCTGTCAGAAGTAATATGCTCAGGGATACCAAATCTTGCTATCCATCCTGAGAGTAAGGCAGATGTACAGGAGGCGGACGTTGCAGTTTCCATGGGAATGGCTTCAGGTCAACAAGTGGAGAGGTCAATGATGGTAAACAAGACTAGTAACAATGTCCTTGTGATGTGGGTAGCGGGCCTACAATGTCAACGTGAATATTGGGCGAAACGGCTCTGAGGTTTAGGAAAGGTGCCCACTCCTGAATCCGTGTGTCGATGTACTTTGGAAGTTTGGCAAGAAGTACAGGCATGGACCTAAACCTTAGCATCCTTAGTAAAGCCGGGCCAAGTGAACTTTGTCTTCAGCAGCTGTGCAGTAGAACGGCAAGAGGGATATGAAAGGCCTTGAATGAAATAAAAAACCTGTCAGTGCATGGGAGCAGTAATCCACGGTTGCGGTCTACCAGTACTGACGTCACAGAGGAGAGTGGTGTTGGAGTCTTCGAGGAGGACGACTTCCCAACGGAGGGATGTGCAGGATGTCCTACATGCTTGATACCATGGATCCTGTCGTTGGACTACAGCGAAGGCGTTATAATCAAATCCCAATTGAACGGCGGCCAACGTGTTTCTAGACAGGGCATCGGCAACAGGATTCATTTTCCCAGGGACATGATGAAGGGTGCAATTGTATTCAGCCACTGTGGAGAGATGTTCGCGTATACAGGCAGACCAGGCGACAGACTGTCGAGTGGAGGCGTGCACCAGAAGTATGTGGTCTGTGAAAACGACGAAGGGCATACCTTCTAAGAAATGGGGGAAATGACGGAC
>NC_090730.1:72993413-72995913 GCF_036898095.1 Palaemon carinicauda | reverse complement strand
ATGAAAAATAGCTCAAACAATAGCCCATACAGTTGATTGAAATTTATGTGAAGAAATATTAAGATTGAATAAATGCTACGTTCATTCTTCTCTAGATATTTAAAATACTGTAACTATGGAGAAGCAGAAATAAAATTGTGGTGAGCCCAGTACGATGAGGACAGGGAAGTGGGGAATATGGGGAAAGGATAAGTACCCCTGGATACAATCCAGTTTATAGCCCGAGGGCAGGTACCTGGGATGGGAAAGGAGAAGGGAAAAGGGGGGGGGGGGAAGGAAGTACAGGGAAAGAATAAAAGAGAGGGGCAGACCCTCATGCGACATTAGATAGTAGTAGAGTTATTTCAGGACAGGAAGAGACAGGAAGGAATAGGAAAGGTTTTTTGGTTCATGCCAAGCAAAAGGACACCAATCGACTGTCACCATTACGTTGATTGAGTGACTGTCACCACTATGTTGTTTGAGTAGGGTATGATGGTTAATGAAGGTTTTTTTTTTTTTTTTTTTTTTTTTTTTTTTTTTTTTAAGGTGATGAAGTAATGTTTAAATGACATTAAAATTTAATTGCAAAATGAATCTATAATGAAATCAATCAGATGAAATGAATCTGGGCCTAGGAGGATCGCAATTGATCCCAGGCTCCAGTCTCTTCCACCAATAATGGTCACGAGCATGTTCAGTAGTGAGAGTTCTAGTTCGGGTGCAAAGGTCGTCATCGTCTGAAGCAAGTTTGTCCCAGGTTTTCTGGCCATGCCTGTGAAACCGGACATCAAGAGGCTCCAATTTGGAATGAGCATGTAAATCCCTAATTGTATTGTAATAGGGAGGGCTCTCTTTGTAGGCTCTCCTCAAAGCCCTATTTTGAATTGCCTGCATTTTATTAAGGGAAGTTTTGCTGATTGCTCCAAATATTATGGTGGGGTACTCTAACTGTGGCCTTACTAAAGATTTACATAAACGGAGTTGAGTTTTAGTTGATAAGTATTTAAATCGTAGCAATTTATCAAAAGTTTTTCTAGAAACAGCTATTCTCTCTTTGACGTGTGAAAGTATACCTGATTTCTTAAAGTTACACCCAAGTATTGTGGCCTTTTGTTTGAATGGAATTCTAACATTGTCAACAATGATTTCTGCAGGACTGCGAGCTGAAATGGGGAGGAGCTGGAATTTGTTCAAGTTTGTTGTTATTTTCCATTTCTTTTCGTAATTATTTACTTTTTGTATTTCCCTGACTGTTTTAATTTGCAGCATGCGTTTGTTCTTATTAGGAATAGATATTACCTGGGTGTGGTCATCTGCAAACATGATTTGCAGACAACCAGGAGCAGGAGGAGGGGTGTCTCTGATATAAAAATTGTAAAGTGAAGGAGAGAGAACACTGCCCTGAGGGACACCAGATAGTAGTGGAAACTCTGGTCCAATAAAGTCTTTAATCTTGATCATGGCCACTCGATTATCAAGAAAGTTACACAATAGCCTAGTAGCTAGATTTGGGAGTTGTGCTTCTATTAACTTGTATTTAAGGCCCTCGTGCCATACCTTATCAAAAGCTCGGCTGACATCCCTAGATATTAGGTTACAACGACCCCCAAGATTTGACTTGACCGCAATGTATTCGTAAAGACGAGCTAATGCAAGTTGGGTCCCTTTACTCCTTGTAAATCCGTATTGATTGTTATTGTTAAGTAAATTTTCCTCAAGGAAATCCTCCAATCTTTCTTTAATAATTTTCTCAAGTATCTTACCCTGTGTCTCTAATAACGAGATAGGTCTATAGTTAGAGACCGAGGTGAGGTCTCTGCCCTTTTTCCCCACAAAGGGAAGTATTGCTTTTTTGAAATAATCTGGCCAATAACCCATACTAAAAGTTTCATTGAAGATGTTGCAAAGAAAAGAGAGCATCGAATTTGGCAAATTACTAAGGATAAGTTTATTTACTTTAGACTGGCCTGGAGCTTTGTTTTTAAAACTTTTGATTATTTTAATAATATCTTGAAGTTGAATAGGTTTGAGGAAAGGGTCATCTTCGTCAAGTCTCTCAAGATCTACTGAATCATAAGGTATTATATGATCAGCATGTTCACGGATTGACTCAGTGACATGCTGCTCATTTCGTTGGTCAAACCTTAGATTTTCTACTGGGTCTATTCTAAAGATATTGGACCAGAAGCCTCTGAAGATCACCTCCTGATCTTGAGATGGATAGATCTTCTCGTTATTATGGGTGATGTATGCTATTGGTTGAGAAGTTGAGCCCAACAATTTCCTGATCATTTTCCAAAATTTTGCAGGATCTTTATAAAAGCCTTCACATTTGTCTAACAGAGCCTCCCAAGTAGAATTAATGAGGTCAGTTGATTCTATTCTAATACGTTCTTGTATATTATGAATATACTCTAAAAGATGATGCGTGGGGCCTCGGTTGTTAACTAATTCCAGGGCATGCTTAAAACGGATCTGAAGTAACTTTAGGGAATCTGTTTCTTTAGTATAAGGTAAT
>NC_090730.1:72983413-72985913 GCF_036898095.1 Palaemon carinicauda | reverse complement strand
AGCAGCAGAAAAAGCTAGTAGAGGCAGAAGAGCAAGGAAAGGCAACCCCACCTCGAAGATAGACACAATTAGCACAAGGGCTGATCAAAGTTAATTATAATTATATTATATTTTCCACCACAACAATATAAAAATGATTTCCCTATTAATGCGACTAAAATTAAATCACCCACAAATCGAAGGTACGAATATGTGAGTACTTTGAAAAAATTGCTTTTAACTTTCTTCAACTGAAAAAAATATGATGTTGCCTTTACAGAGAGAGAGAGAGAGAGAGAGAGAGAGAGAGAGAGAGAGAGATTCCATCATTTATTATTATTATCATTATTATTATTATTATTATTATTATTATTATTATTAGCTAAGGGTATAACCCTAGTTGAAAAAGCAGGATGGTATAAGCCCAGGGGCTCCAACAAGGAAAATAGCCCAGTGAGGAAAGGAAACAAGGAAAAATTCAATATTCTAAAAGTAACAATATTAAAGTAAATATTTTCTATATAAACTATAAAAACTTTAACTAAACCACAGAAGCATCAAGGAAGCTCTATATATAAGCCCACACTGACGCGAGTGCCACTGCCGCGCAGTAGTCGTGAACTGCTTGTGACCTGCTCGTGAACTGCTCGTGCCATACGCAACCTGTTCGTGAAGTGCGTCAACTAGTCATGAACTGGTTGCGCCATCAATGCGTGAATTACACGTGACCATGTCTGTGGGAAGGCCCGGCCACGCTGCGACGCATGCATATTCGTGAACATGTCTTCAACTTCTCGTGAACTCGACGTGAGCTGTTTGTGAACTATTCTTGGCAGTTCGTGACAGTATTGGCATGGTACGCATTGCCACACACTGGCACGCATCGTCCCGATGAGTTCACGATGAGTTCACGAACAGTTTGCGCATAGTTCATGACCCGGTCACGAAATTTTGTCGTGACCAAAATTTTTAACATTTCAAAATTCTCGTCACGACATGCCACGATGTACAGACGGGTTTACGAACACTTCACGCCAGTTTACAACTAGTTTGCGCATTGGCACGACTCGAGTCATGGCAATGCGTGCAACAAATTCGTATAAGTGTCAGGGTGGCTTTAACTATTATGCCTGGTCTCAGCATTTTGACTTGTGTCCCAGTAACCCGACGCTCTAAAGGCGTTCTGTCTGTCGGCTACGAACCCTTGTAGCTGATATTGAAAACTGCCAGAATATCGTGACAACAATGTAATATAATGGGAGACAATGATGAAAGCAGATTCACTTGTCTGCTCAGTAACGCAAGAAGCGTAACATATACCACTTGCCAGCACAGAGGTCCAATGTGATAAGGTTAAATTACACGCAAAGCGAGTCAAGGTGAAACAAAAACCAGTCGAACTAAGTGATTAATTAGATAAATAAAATACCAAACTCATGTACACATGGTAAAAAGTCTTTTGGTCTATTTAGCAAGAATATATGTTTTTATTTTGTTCACAACGTCCTCGTGAACGGTAGAGCAAGGCCAATGTTACCTAAGGTCATAAAAAGAATAAAAAGTAAGCAGAAAGCACGAAAAAAGAACCAGGAAGAGATGGATACATGAATAAGAGTACAAAACTGGAACATTCTAACTAAAACACTGGCAACAATGAGAGGCCGCTGGCAACTCATGATACCCTCACACAATTCACCAAAGAGGCTAAATAGGATCAGAGTAACATTTCAATCACATGACAAATACTGCAAGGTAACTTTCATAAACATGGTCTCCGGCTTTGTTCAATAACTTCTCAATTGCCCATTTTGTAGAATATAGGAAATTAAGCAGTAACCAAGGACACTCATTCAGGGGATTAAAGTACTGCAAGTCATGAAAAATGTTTTTGGCAGTGTTACAAACATGGCAGGAAAGTGGGACAGGCTACCGAAATTAATTTTTGTTATATAGGAAAATAAGAATATAAATTTAAAAATAAATAAATAGCATGAACATTTTTTATCATTTATTTCGGGTATTTTGTAACTTACATAGCAAATCACAAAAATGTTGACAGGAATGGAAATTTCTCAAACAAAATCCGACATCCTAAATAGAGAGTTATAAGTTATAAGATATCTAATAACAGGCTGTTCTGCTATTTTTGTTTCGTCATTTGTAGGAAGTAATCTAAAAGTGTTTATAATCAGTACACTGATGGTATTTGACTACAAGTACATCCATCCAAATACACATGTTTTGTCACTGGTAATGAACGGCAAATCTAATGAACACTATAAAACGAAACCACCCATCAGTACTAAACCAACTATTAAAGTCAATAATGATCAAATTCCTAGAATATGTAATAATATGAATACCAAAAATCAAACACAAGTTCCGTCTTAATCTGAATTTCCAAAATAGGTAGTTATGTTCTTTTCCACTTTTTTTTCTTCACTTTCATTATAATCCCACACACAATATCATAATTTGGGAAATATCTTGTAAAAAGTGTTCAAATGGTGGCCCATGTGGT
>NC_090730.1:72975913-72978413 GCF_036898095.1 Palaemon carinicauda | reverse complement strand
GTCAATGTCCATATATATTAATGTTTGTCCTCAATCTTTTCTTTTTTTATTCAAATAATACTATGGTCTTTTGCTCTTTTTTTTCATGTTTTTTTTTTTACTAATATCGTGTTTTTGAAAATCATTCGGTTAATAATGACCAATCTGTATTTCTTTCTGTGAGTTTATCTCTCTCTCATACAGTACCATTTGATATGAATATAACTCATTTTTCATTGTAATTTTGAAATCAGAATTTTTTTTTACTCAAATCATAAAACTATAACATAAAAGGTATGTAGTACACCAAATATAATGAGAGATATTCGGGAAATGGAAATGTTGATAAATACAAAAGGTAACTAAGAAATTTTATCATACTAAGCAATATGAAATATAGTTCACATAGGAAGCAATATCTGCAACAAAGAATGGTAGATAAGTCATGGTATATGTTTGGATGATAAGGTATTCGTAACACATAATATTAGGTATGACTACGAGGTGCTGTTGCTATGCTTCAATCGTTTGAATGTCGAAACTGTTTGGCAATTGTATAAAGGCACCCGATTATTTTACACTGTTATCATTGGACTTTAGGGTAGTTATAGTAAACACAAGAATTGAATATAATTTTTCAGAGATTTTATACATTACAAAAACAAAAAAAGAAAGAAAAACAGCGAGAAATCACAAATTGTGCCTTTCTAATGGTGAAATATATTTCTGTTGATTTCGTATATTTTTCTTTTATTTCATTCTATTGCTTCAAAATGCAGATTTTTCTTTTTTATTTATATTTGTTGGAGTATTTGTTACTCCAATTTTCCATGACAATCAAAATTATAAGGACTTTTCACGTCTATAGGTAAACAAAAGGTAATTAAAAGACAATGAAATAATAGTAATCTATTACTTTGTTGTGCAAATTACACTATGTCAAGAAACTAATAGTTGAAGACATTTTCTATAACTACAATTGTTTTCTTTATCAAATCGAGTAATTATAATGCAAGGTCAATTATAGCAAAAGTGTAACATCCAAATACTCTTTTTAGCTTCATCAACACCGAGATTTCAAATGAATTTGAAATTCATCAATAATAGATACGATACTGAGCAATGTCAAATGAAGCTAATTGAATTCACAACCAAGTAACCTTTTTTGATAAAAGATTAGTTTCTGAAGCTCTTCTTCTTCCTCTTCTGCTAATTATTATTATTATTATTATCATTATTATTATTATTATTATTATTATTATTATTATCCGTCTTCTTCTTCTCCTTCTTCTTATTAATATCAGTAGTAGTAGTAGTAGTAGTAGTAGTATTAGTAGTAGTAGTAGTAGTAGTAGTACTGTATTATTATTATTATTATTATTATTATTATTATTATTATTATTATTATTATTATCAAAGTTACAGCTCTAGCTGAAAAAAAAGCGACCATCCCAATACTTGAATATGGGAACAGCGCAGTGCGAAATAAGGAAATGCAAATGTGCAGAAATATGCTTCATGTCCAAGGATAAACTAAAAAAAATCAAATAATTCAACTATAAGAAGTTTGGTAATCTCTTTATAATGAAAAAACATGAAAGCACTCATTATTATTATTATTATTATTATTATTATTATTATTATTATTATTATTATTATTATTATTATTATTATTATCATTATTATTATAATTATTATTATTATTATTATTATTATTATTTGCTAAGCTACAACCCTACAGGAAAAAGCCGGATTCTATTAACCTAGGGGCTCCAAAGGAAAAATAACCCAGTGAGGAAAGGAAAAAAGGAAAAGTAAAATATTTTAAGAATAGTCACATCATTACAATATATATTTCCTATATAAGTTTCAAAAACTTTAGCAAAACAAGAGGGAGAAAAATAAGATACAATAGTTTACCCGAGAGTACCCTCAAGCAAGAAAACTTTAACCCAAGACAGTGGAAGGCCACGATACAAAGGTTATGGCACTATCCAAGACTAGAGAAAAATGGTTTGATTTTAGAGTGTCCTTCTCCTAGAAGAGCTGCTTACCATGGCTAAAGAGTCTCTTTGACCCCTACCGAAAGGAAAGCGGTTACTGAACAATTACAGTCCACTAGTTAACCCATTGAGTGAAGAAGAATTGTTTGGTAATCTCAGTGTTGCCAGGAGTAGGAGGACAGAGGAGAATATTGAAAGAATATGCCAGACCATTGATGTATATGTAGGCAGAGAGAAAATTAACCATAACCAAAAAGAAGAATCCAATGTAGTATTGTCTGGTCAGTCAGAGGACCCTATAACTCTCTAGCGATAGTATCTCAACGGGTGTCTGGTGCTCTGGCCAGCTTATTACCCAGTTCGAATATACGTTGTCACAGTTCAACACAGCTAGGGAGATTGGAACATATGATGGTCACAGATAGAGCAATACTTCTGGAATCCTGTTCAGTATTGAATACCATGACTGAAAAGGGGCATTTTCAGAATTAAGTGCATAACACGTATTAAATGACCAT
>NC_090730.1:72961426-72973926 GCF_036898095.1 Palaemon carinicauda | reverse complement strand
TGTTGTCCTCCAATCACACCTCCTGGAGCAGTAATTTCCATCGCATGCCGCCTACATAGCGAAACCTTTTTAGCTCTCTCAACAACTGTTGAGGGAATCATAATGCTTTGCTTGTCTTCCGGGAAATAACCAGTAACGCTTGTTTGCAACCTACCACAGACGCTTTTGCTCATGAAGTGAATCTACTTCATACCTTTTGGGTACGTCGGCTACCCAAGCCTTTACATGCTGCCATCCCTGATGTTGCATATTTTGAACATGAAGGACCTGATAACCAAAGTCGACGCCCTTATGGACAGCCTCATCACCACCTTCAGGGACCTGCGTCAACGCCTCCACTCCGAATGAAGTGAGACAACAATTACACATTGACCGAAGCTGATGTGAATGTGTTAGGACACACACCAACCATGTGACATACCGGAGTGGTAACAAAACCGCCCACCACCCACCACTAGCTTACACACCAACCAACGACCTCTGCTGCCACTTACTGGTGCACATTGGCCACACTTATGTTACTACCACTCCAGATTCAGGGCTGTGACAAGGAAATGTTCGAGCGGTTGTCATGACCAAAAAACATAAAAGTAGGCTATTGCTTGTGGAGGTGGCCTCCCACTGTCACTAATCTTTTCTTTTTACATGATGCAGTTATGGGCGTGCTATTTTTGGTAGACATAGGTTCTTCCTGTTCTCTTCTTCCTAGGCCACTCACCAGGATATGACTTATTCTGTCTAAATCTACTGATGTCCACCTAGTAGCTGCCAATAGATATGTGATACTCACCCATGATTACTAGAATATCACATAATCATTTGGAAATGTTAAATATCAGTGGAAGTTCTTGTTGCTGACGTCACATTACCAATCCTCGTTGCGGATTTCCTATAGCATTATCATCTCCTAGTCGATGTTGCTCACCAACTGCTAGTCAACACTGAATCTTATTTATCAACACTTCTCCAACAAACCACCTCCGACCTCTCTCTCCACTTCAGCACAACCACCGATGGCTACTCCCCCCTCCCCATGTTGTACTGGGAAGTTTTCCGGCCAGGACGTCCTCAAATGCCCAGAGTTCGCACCAAACGCAGAATTTATCACAATACCAAGGTGATGGGGCACCAGTATTTGCCAGTTTCAGGCATTGGACACCGTAATGTTTGGCACCTGCTAAACAAACTTTCAACGAAAGGGAAGAAATGGTCCTTTGCAATAAGGCCTCGAGCCCATGGTCATCATCCTTACACATTGTTCTGAAGAAAGAATGCCCTTCGCGTCTGTGTGGGGATTAAAAGCACCCGAACATGCAGTAAAAGCAGATCACTACTCCCTCCCATACATCGATGATGTGGCCTCTTACTTGCACAAAGTGAAGGTTTTCTCCACACTCGACCTCTGAAGGAGTATGCTCATGATCCTATGAACCAAGAAGATATTCCAAAGACAGTCATCACCACCCGCTGCGGTATATACAACTTGAATTATTCCTGTTTTTGCCTTTATAATAGTGGGACCACATTTAAACATCTCATGAATGGGATCTTAGTGGACCTACTGTTCTGTCTATGTTACATTGAAACACATTCTTGTGTTCTCTTCACCCAGAGAGGAACACCTCTGTCATCTATGCATCATGCTTGACCTAAAAAAGAAAGACCTTGTATTCTGGTCCAAAAACTTTACCTATGGTGCCAACGAAGTATTGTTCTTAGGGCACTGTATCACTCTTGTAGGAGTCCACCCCTCCCTGAGAAGAAAGCAACCGTTCAGAACTTCTCCAGACCCTTCATCATCAAAGCACTGAAAGAATTCTTGAGCATAATTAACTATTATCACTGTGTCCTCCCAGCCATCACCGCCATTCTTGCCCCCCTCTATAACTCCCTCAACGGAAAGGCACAAGGCCTGAAGTGGGGTCCGCTTCAAGAATCAGGCTCCTGCAACGCAAATAAATGCCCTATCAATGCTGATGCTAGCGATTCTGCTATTTGGGCAGTACTCGAGCAGGTGGTCAAATGCTCACCCCGCCCGCCTTCCTCAGTATAAACTGTCCAAGGCGGAATCGGGCTACTCTACCTTTGACCTCTGATAACTGATAGTGCACTTGGTTGCCCGTCACTTTCACGACTTCTTTGACAGTATGCCCTTGCTCATTCAAAAGGACCACATGTCTCTGGTGTACATCTTCACTTGACAGTATGACACTTGGTCCACCCGTCAACGCCGACATCTCTTCTCTGTTGCTGGATACAAACGTACCCTTCAACACATTCATAGGATAATGAGTCATGTTGCCTATACCCTGTCCAGAAACAAATTGGCTTCCATTCACCTGCGATTGTATTACAACACTTTGGCAGAAGCCCAACGAAAAAATTCATAGTACAAAGCATGTAGGACATCCTGCATAGCCCTCTGTACGGAGGACGTTACCTGCTCCCATGCACCGACATGTGTTTGATTTCATTCATGTCCTTTTACATCCCTCACACTGTTCTATAGCATAGCTACTGAAGTCTTAAATTAGTTTGACATGGCATTACCAAGGATGCTAAGGATTGGGTCTGCGCATCTACTTCATGCCAAACCTCAAAAATACATCGACATATGGATTCAAGGGTGGCCTCTTTCCCTCAACCTCACCGTCAGTTTGCCCACATTCACGTCGACGTAGTTGGGCCCCTATATGCATCACAAGGACATCGTTACCTGTCTACTGTCATCGACCACTCCACTCGTTGGCCGGAAGCCATTCCCTTGGAAACTGTAACAGCTGCCACATGTGCATCTTCCTTATTCTCAGATTGGATAGCAAGATTTGGTATCCCTGAGCATATTATTTTTGACGAGGGTACTACTTTCCCTTGAAATTATTGATATCATTAGTAAACCTCTGAGAATTATCCTACAAACCTGCTTCCAACAGAATGGTCGAACATTTTCATCGAACCCTCCATACAACTTTGTTGTCCCGCTACAAAGACTCCAATTGGTTTACCCACCTTTCCTGGGCCCTCCTGGGACTAAGCTCCACTCCTCAAGTTGCCCTGGATTTTTTGGCAGCTGGTATGGTGTATGGCAACTCATTGGTCATCCCTGCCAGTTTTGTTCTGTCTGCAATCTTCTCCGACAATCTCCAATACCTACGTCATGTTGTGGGAAAATTTACTCCATCCCGCCAGACTTACAAGCCCCAGATAGGTAACACATACTGACAAATCTACACTAGGCAACGGCCGATTTCCTGTACAACTACACTAGAGAGCTACTGGTAATGCCCCTTTTGTCACAGTATAGGGGGTTTAAGGTAAGTTATTTATGAGTATATAGACGAATCCCAAACTTCCGTTAACTAGGTTAGTTTAAGTTGCAGGAAGTAGGGAGGCAGTTGCCGACCTGTGACCTCATCTCCATGATTTCTTAGTAGTGTGGGAACCAGTTTAAACTGATTTTCTCTCGTTATTAGATATCTGCTGAGCCAAGCACACGTGTACTGAATCGTTTTCCATGTCAACAGGTACACCAGGGAGAGGGGATGTGAAGGAGGTGAGAATCAGCTGGATATGGCTGCATTACCTGCCACAGCTACCCAGAGGAAAGACAAGTCGTCCTCGTATTCCCCAGCAATGTGCGCACCATGAGAACTGCTAGGAAGTCAAGGGTAGTTAGCTGAATCAGAATTCAGGTAAAGCTCAAGTCATGAGTGGGCAACCCATAGTAGGCCCTTCCATCATGGTAGGCTTATCTCAGCCATGACTGGCATCAATACGTAACAAAATGTCCGGTATTACAATTTTTGTAAACTAGTTTGACCGTTTCCCCTCTAAGTCCGTTCGCACCAAGTGTGTCTGTAATTTACAAGTTAATCTTTTTTATCTAAAAATTATGAACATTTTACAGTAAATTGTTCAGTATTTTAAGACACTTATATTTCTTCTGTTGTGTAATTAGAGAAAGTTAGAGTTCTGTTGATGATCTACTCAAATAGAGTCATTAATTCAGTTTGATTAAGATTTCTGCTCATGTTTTCTGTGAAAATTCACCTAGACAATAAATAATCATTATCTTTTAAAAGTCATATATTTTCCTGCCTTCAATCATTTATTAATTAATTATCACAACATAATGACAAAAATAGTCTCCTTACAATGGGATGAAAAGGATTAAAAAAAAAAGTTTAATACTGAATAGATGACTGAGTGCCACAGCTACCAAAAATTTACTTTAGACGTGAACAATGAAACAAGAAAAAATAATGAGAGAAAAACGAAGACACACGAGAAGCAAGAAGTTGACCTCCCAAAAGAAGAGGAATGGAAACACTCGAAAGAAAAAGCCAGTTAAAAAAGTATAATGAGCGAGGATAAAGGACGAATAGATGTCCTTAGAAAAATTAAGAAAAAATCCTGACAATGATGTCGAGAATAGTAGCAGCCAGGAGGATCGTTGTAAACCAGTCACCCACGCAGGACCAGCAAGGAAGAGACCTTAGCGCCCTTCCGCCATGATGGGCGGGCCAGAACAGACGACCCCCAAGGGAAGAACCGTTTGTGAGGAAACACACTCGTCCCTGAGAGAATGACATGACAATGTTCCTGTGGAAATCGATGACGGTACTGCCGCATGTACGCCATAATTGACGACATGTTCAGTGTCCAGTCGTGGGAGCAACAGCATCGAAACTCGCCATCTGCGTTGGTGAGCCAGGGTCCTTCCGTGGGGCCCTATCAGCCGATCATCAGAAGCAGCTAGGGTGCTTGTAAATGCCCTGTCTATTGTGGACTTTGTCGTCAAATCAACAGCAGGGGGCACTCCGACAAACATGGCGCCTCCACGAAAGCCAAGGACCATCCCGAAAACTGTAAGTGGTCACAGACAGCAACTGTAAAACGAAGGACCCAAGATCACCCACAGCAATTAACCCACACATAAGTTAAGAAAGGTGGTACAAATTCTGTAGTTTTATGACTAACGAATATGTTGTAAGATTTAGTAAAAGTGTGTGGAATAATGGTGATGTAATTCCGTTCTATTTACGTAATGTTAAAGTAAAATAAAGAACAGTAATTTAGATTGAAGAAAGTAACTAGTCAAGTAAAATGTTTCCAGTGTTAAAGATCCAAGTAAAGGTTGAACTTTCTTAAGAAAATAAATAGTCAATGTTTTTGTTGCTGTGTTGATAGATAAAAAGAATTTCTTAACACTGTGTACACTGTGAGATTAACTGACGAGTTTATTTAATTTAAAATAACTTTTTCTTGTTAGTTACGACCGTTGTTGCCAAACGTATTAGATGTGTTCTTTGGAGAAGAATTTCAGTCAAAATTGGAATATAGGATGTTATGAATTATTGATTGTAATTCAGTGTTAGGAATTAATGTGCAAAGTTTCTTATGATGTCATCTTGGAGTAAGTACTTAGAAAGGCTATGGAGAAAAGATTTGAATTAGGTACGCTAATTGTAGGGAAATTCCTGTCGTGATATTTGTTATTATGGCATACACCGTTTTACCGATGATTAGTAATTAATTCGTTATGAAATGTTTTAAAAAGAAATTATTAAACTAGTGTTTGTCAGTTTTTATCTGAAGATCATCCTGATTAACGAAGACGAGTTTGTTAACGTAATAGTCGAAGTAATTTCAGTTGTCAAAAGTTTATTAAGTAGTTAGTAATTTGTCACGCGGGCATTTTAAAGACTTTGCATTTAATTTCATCTAGTTAAAGTGCTTAATAAGTGATTTATCTCACTAGTGTTTTGGTGTGATTGATTACACCGAGCATTATTAACAAATTATTTACAGAGAGTAACGTTAATTGAATCAACAAGGAGCATGAACGTGTTTTAAAGGCCGGGTATTTATAATAAAGATGAAATTAATGAAGCAATCGTAACAATGCGCGAATTCTCTTAGCAAAGCATTATGACGTCACAGTCACTGCGTGAAGAGCTCGTCTTGAGTAGCTTTTTTTTTTTTTTTTTTTTTTTTTACACTGAAAAGAAATGTAAGAATTTGACAAGTAACGTAATTTCTTTTGGCTTGAAAGTCAGAATTGAATCTTTGTTTTTCAAGTCTGTAGAGAGGTGTGTATTTTGGAGAAATCCTGACAAGTAAGGAATTGACTGTTACTAGGTGCTATCTGACAACATGATAGGGAGAAAGGTATTAGAATTCCTACTTACCTATGTCTGTTTCTTTTAATTCACGAGAACAAATAATTAACATGAAAAATAAGAAAAATTAACGAACAACGAGGAACAAGTAGCCGTAGACTTTTTCAGTTTTTGTCAAAGAGTAATAAAAAATGTTTGGTATGATGTAAGAACAGGTATGTATGTCACAGTTGTTATGAAAGTTGTGGCAGAAGTTAGAATTTGCTAAATAAAAATGTCATGTTTCAGCAATATTCGCCCATCTGACAACTTTCTGAACAACAATGTAGAACCATTTTCGAAAAATGAGAAATTCTGAAAACAGATGTGACCTAGAGTTTTGTCTTTTACGTTAAAAACCTTTCTTACATGTCACTCGAGTTGCAGGCATGTGAGAGACGCGACATAGATGCAAAAGTAGCGTACGTCTTAAGAGACGCTTGTGTTTGAAAATAGGTTAGCTTAGCATTAAACTTTGATTCGCCTTTTCTTCTTTCCCCTGCTTCTTCTGTAATCTGAAGCGACCCCTTCTTAATGTCCATCTGTTATATGTAATCCTCCCATATATGTCCTGCTCCTGACCATTCCGTTTCCATATATGTTGTTAGAATACCCTCTAATCTATTTGCTCTCAAATCCATATTGCTATTTTTCTGTCTCTTATTATTATTCCCATCACTATTCTTTACATAGATTTTTGAGTTGTAACTAGCTTATGTTCTGAGCCTTTAGTGCAGCTACAAGTTTCTAATCTGTAAGTTGATATGAGTAAGACCATCTGATTACATAGGACCAAAGTTACTACCTTTGCTCGATAAAATTATGCAGAATAAAAGGATTGAAATGAATGCTCACACATAACTTTAATAAAATGTTTAGGGTGAAATAAGACACACAAAACAATTAATCATTTATTGTCAAGCAATAAATAAAATTCAGCATATATTTATAATAATGTAAGAAATGCAAGTGAAATAAAATTCAATAACATAGACAAGACAAAATAAATCAGAAATGCTTGTTTTACCTGCAAACAAAAACTTCACATGAAAATTTTAGTAAATTTTAATGTCTTTCTGAGAAATCTGTCTATTTACACTTGTGTAAAAAACACATGGCACTTAGTGTTAAGTCTATGTTTCCTCACCTTTGTATACTGGAACAGTCAATAATGTCACAATGATGACATTCCACTTACCATGTTGCACTATAAAGTGCCAACATGTACACCCTTTAGAATTGCAGTCCCACATAATTCACTGTTCCTCGCAGCACTAAGCGACAGGTTTTAGCACACTACCTGCAGCTACCACGAGTCGTTTTAGTTCTTGCACTTGCTACGCATAGTGTTTGAAAAACACCCTGGATGACTTCCATCCACTGAACAAGCGAAGACTCTCGAAATCCATAAGCTGGAAAAAATTTAACGAAGAAGCAATCTTCCTAGGATCATGACCTGCGGGTGTACTGTCAGGATCCGGTCTGCGAATAAAGTAGGCGATCTTCGCCCTTAGTTGTTTCAGGGATAAGTTTGAGCCCGATGTTTCTCCTTTAAAGACATTCCTCCCCTGAAGTCTGAAGGTCTGAGAAGATAAACTTTTAGACTCTCCACTGGACACAGCTAGACATCTTCCTTCAGAGGGCAGATTCTTCATGGACCCCACCTCTTAGTGGGTAGCTCATTCTTGGCGAGAAACATTGGGTCGGGAAAGAGACTTAGCTCTCCTGTTTAAGCAAACTGAATTTGGCCTTGCTCCCTAGACAAGGCCACTATCTCACTAACTCTAGCTCCTGAGGCTAGAGCAAACCAGAATATAACTTTTTGAGTCAAATCTTTCAAAGAACAAGCATCATTGTTCAAACTTGAAGCAAAATGTACCTTATCCAAAGACCATGAAATGGGCCTTGGAGGTGCTGCAGGTCTGAGTTTGGCACAGGCCTTAGGGATTTTGTTAAAAATTTCGTTAGACAAGTCTACCTCGAAAGCATAAAGTAAAGGTCTTGTCAAGGCATATTTACACGTAGTTATCATGTTGGCTGCTAAACCTTGTTCATGTAGGTGAATAAAGAAAGACAAACAGATATCCATCGAAATTTCCTTTGGATTTCTTGCCTTGACAAAGGCCACCCATTTCTTCCAAGATGACTCGTATTGCCTTTTGGTAGATTTTGACTTATATTCCTCTAAGAAGTCTATACTTTCTTTCGAGATCCCGAACCTTTTCTTTACTGCTAGGGAGACAAAATCATTAGATGAAGGTCTCGGGTTTTCTGTAATGAAGCGAAGACAGTCGACTTCTGTACTTGTTGAGACAGAACTGGGTCCGGCAGAGGGATCAGCCTCGGCTGTAATTTCAGAATCAAGGGGAACCAGTTGCTCCGGGCCACTTTGGAGCCACTAGGGCTGCTGTTCCTTGAAAAGATCTCAGCTTGTTGAGGATCTTCATCAGCAGGTTGGGTGGAGGGAACAGGTAAACCCTGGTCCATTTGTTCCAGTCTAGGGACATGGCGTCTACTGCTTCCGCTAGAGGGTCCTCTTACGGGTCCACGTATCGAGGAAGTTTCTTGTGGTCGCTCGTTGCGAAGAGGTCGATCTGCTGTTCCGGGACTTGATGTAAGATGAAGAAGAATGATCTTGCGTCTGGGACCATTCTGACTATCGGAGATATCCTGGATAGAGCGTCCTCTGTCACATTGCAGAACCCCTGAAGGTGAACTGCTGACAAGTGCCATCTCTTCTTTTCCGCTTACCAGAAGATGGCCAACATCACTTGGTTGAGTTGAGGCGATCTCGAGCCTTGACGATTCAGACATCTCATTACCACCCCGCTGTCCAGAATCAGTCTTATGTGGACTGAAGGACGAGGGGATAATTTTTTTAGTGTGAGGAAGACTGCCATGGCCTCCAAAATGTTGATATGAAAGGTCTTGAATAGAGGGGACCAAGTTCCTTGAGCTCTGCGTTGATGAGAGTGACCTCCCAACCTTACAATGATGCATCCGTGTGGATGACGCCTGAGGGTGGAGGCGGTTGTAGAGGTGTTGACCTCTTGAACTTTCTGGCCTCCGACCATGGCTTGAGAAGTGATCATAGCCGAATCGGTAGTGGTCTTCTTAGATCTCTTCGAGCGTTTGATGCGTATCTTCTCCAGACTCCTGATGCATCTCTAGGCTGTGCTCTTAGCACTGGGTCTGTCACTGATGCAAACTGGAGGGAGCCCATCACTCTCTCCTGTTGGCGTCTTGAAATCCTGTAGGATTTTAGAAGTCTCCTGACAGATCCCGCTATCTCTCTCCTCTTCTTTAATGGAATGGAGAGACGAAAAAATGTAGGTCCCAATGTATGCCTACTGATTGGAATCTCTGAGCTGGAGATAGTCAAGACTTTTTGGTGTTGATCTTGAATCCAAGATGTTCCAGGAACTGGATCACTTTCTTGGATGCTTGCAAGCATTTCTCTTCGGATGCTGCCCACACCAGCCAATCATCCAGATATGATACCACCTGGACACCCTGTAGGCGTAGTTGTTGAACGACTGCTTTTGCAAGCTTCGTGAAGATCCTTGGGGCTATGTTTAGTCCGAAGGGCATGGCTCTAAAAGCGTACTTTCTCTTTTGTAGCCTGAATCCTAGTTAGGAGGAGAGTTGGCGATTGATCGGAATGTGCCAATAGCCATCTGCCATGTCTATCGAGACTGTGTATGCCCTTTTGGGCAACAGGGCCCTTATGTGTTGAAGGGTCAGCATCTTGAACTTGTCGTTCTCGATAAACTTGTTGAGTGGGGAGAAATCCAGAATGACTCTGAGTTTTTCTGAGTCCTTCTTGGGAACACAAAACAGCCTTCCCTGGAATTTGATGGACTTTGCCCTCTTTATCACCCGTTTGCTCAAGAGCTCTCGGGTATATTCTTCCAGAAAGGGGGTGGAGTGTTGGAAGAACTGAGGAAATGATGGTGGAGGTGTCTTCCAGGTCCAACCTAGTCCGTTCTTGATTATGTTGTGGGCCCAGGGATCGAAGGTCCAACGATCCCGGAAGAGTCGGAGTCTTCCTCCTACCGGAAGCATCTCATTGCCTCTGGTTTCCAGAGGGCTTGCCTCCTCGACTGTGTGCTCCCTTACTCCCTCTTCCTCTCGAGGAACATCTAGAGGAATCTCTACAAGGCGAAAGGGGGTGGTGTGCCTCTCATAGGCGGGAGTAAAGGCTGGTGACTGAGTCACCACCTGCTGGGGTACCATCTGGTAGGTGGGTTGGGGCTGTGCCACCATCTGTGGTGTCGCAGTCACAGAAAGTTGTTGTTATCTAGAAAGGCGAGTTTGCACTCTTGGCCTCTTTGTCTTCCTTTTCGGTTGGGGACCCTCATCCGGAGAAGACGTCCTCTTAACCAACATGCCCCACTTTTGGAGAAGATTCCTGTTCTCTGTGGCAGCCTTGTCGACTATCTCTTTGATCAAATCTTTTGGAAATAGTTCTTTCCCCCAGATATTGGAAGATATCATCCTCCTGGGCTCGTGTTTAACCGCAGCCGAAGAAAACACAAACTCTCTACAAGCCCTTCTTGCCCTAACGAAGCTCTAGAAATCTTTCGATAGGGTTGTCAAATGTGTCTTGGCCATGACCATGAACATGTCTGGGGCTCTCTGTTCACTAGCCATTGCCTCCATGGACACCTGGAGGGACAGAGAGGCAGCAAGCCCCTCCTTGGCAACTTGTTTCCTGCGTATGAGAAACTCAGACAACTTCGGGAGGTTTTCGTTGAACTGACGTCCAGCGATATCAGCCTCCAACTTCCCGACTGAGAAGGTAAGTTGAATATCCTCCCAGTCTTTGTCATCCGTTGGCAAGGCTAGGGAAAGGGGCCTACACTCTTCCAGTGTGGGGCAAGGTTTCCCCGCTTCCACTGCCTTAATCACCGCCCTGAATGATTTTTCCGCAAAGGGGAAAGCAATAATTGTTGGAGCAAGAAAAGAGGGATGCTTCTTGCTCCGGGCCGGCACCTTGGAATTGGTGAAGCCCTTGTCCTTCAAGCTGCTGGCTAGCAAAGCTTGAGCCTCCGTATGGTCAAGCACTATGACCTCTTTAGGCTCTGTCTCCTCCTTAGATACCGGTTCCGTCCTCAGACGAACAAAGGACTCAAAGCTGGGCCAGAACTCGATGTCCTCAATAAGGAGAGCTCCCAGCTTCTCTAAAATAAAGATTTTACCGTTAGTTATCGGCATGTACTCGGCATGGCTCCATGTGTTAACCTCGGAACGCGAGGGAAGATCCTTAATGTTGAGTCTCCGTTGAGACACACGGGACGCTGTAATCTGAAGAATCTCCTTCCTGAATATAGCTTCCCTTTGGTCGCTCTTTTTCTCGAACATTTACATCATCACTTTGATGGCAGAGAGTGTGTCGTCCAACCTCTCAGGTTGAGGAGCGGAGGACATAGATGGTAGAGGTTCTGGGGCAGAAACTGACACTGTTTCGACTTCCTCCTCTTCCGTCTCTGGATCCATTGTTGACTCCTCATCTCGACCTTCCGCCAGAAGGTCCTTTTCGGTATCCTCTGACACCTCTGACTTCCTTTCATCATCTACATGGATGTCCTTCATCCCCTCCGAGACATCCGTGTCAACGGATATCTGGACACAAGGGATCTCAGGGTGAGGCTGAGGAAAAACAGCATCCGCAGATGCTTTGGGGAAAAGAAGGGGTCTCATACGCTCACTAGGGAGGTAGGGCCCCGTGGCATTCTTTTGGATGCCACGAACCCATCTTCGCAGCTTGTCCCGAGCTGCATCCCTTGACTCCGCTGTCTTGGGATTTTCAAAAGACTCATACAACAGGTCCTTACATACTGTACATACCTGTGGGTCCCAGTATTTGAGGGGTCCCTCAGTGATGGAAGAGCGGGAGTGTGTCCTACACACCAGATGGCCATAGAAGCTCCTACTGCGAACATTGCAGAAAACACTATCACACTTCACATGGTCCTCCTGTAAAGAGAGGAAAATAAAATGAGTATAACGTAGTCTATCTCACTAGATAAACTTATAAATATTATAATAAGTATTATAATAACATTTTCCATTTTATCTTATTTCATATAGCTTAGGATAGGTAAGCTAGAAATTAAATAGGAAAGACACATACCTGTGTTTTCCGCCCAGACAATTGCTGTGACCTTCCTAATATTAATTCTAGGGTTATCTTCTATAAGAGGCACGATGGAAGATTCTAACCTATATGGATAGAGTAGTATAAACAACACCCACTTCCAAAAGAGTTAATAATGAAGGTCAAAATAACTGATTAACTATCAGTATAAAGAAAAGGGAGTTCCTCTCCCAATCTTA
>NC_090730.1:72943489-72955989 GCF_036898095.1 Palaemon carinicauda | reverse complement strand
ACCACTTTTGTAATAACCGCAAAGTGGCCGCCATATTGGATTTCAAAATGGTGGCTTATAAATCTTCAATTACAGATAATTCTGGTTATATACCAGCTAGAGACTTGGTTTTAGTGTCTAGATATATATATTTGAGGTCAAGAAATTGAATGGTTCTAGTGAAAAGTTGATTTGATGACGCCATATTTGATTTCAAGATGGTAGGCTAAAAAAAACTAAAATTTATGACTGATATATTTGGTTATGTGCCAGCTATAGACTTGATTCTGGTGTCTAGATGTACAAATGTGAAGCCAAGGAATTAAATAGTTGTAATGAAACATGTTTTAATTCACATTATCAACTGATAATCAAGTGATAATCCCATAATTATTATGTACATTTATATGCATGTAATTATACACACGACAAGCAAGAGAACTTGCGTATCAATCAATTCAATAACACAAGTTCTGCACAGTTCCAAATCAGTCTGAGCAATCACCATCACAGCCACATAGTGCTGTGTATTTCAGAGCTGCTTTCTTACACTTGCATCTCCCACTGCAACCTTTTTTGCACCCACAAGAGATCAGTTCATAGCAGGATTTGGCAGCTTCTGGTAGTGTTGTCCACAAAGGATCAAACTGTCCATCATTTTCCACCCACCCCTAGTCACATGGTGATGGTAGAGTGCAGCGTGGGACAAGAGACTGCCCCTAACAATATCCACCCTGGTACGTTGCCCTCTTCACATGCTGTTCTAGGGCTGCCTGTGTTGGAGGTATTGCTTCAATAGATCTCGCTTTCTTTGCAAGGAGTTTCTTCCTTGCCAGATTCACCTCTGAACATGTACATGTTCGGTCGTACAGGAGTACTATGTATCTCTCCAGGGTTGCCAATGTGTCCTCAGAAATCTCACTTGGTGCAGATGCCAAGGTCAGAAATGCATTTGTCACTTCTGGGAAAATGTCCCATACTGCCCATGCAGTTATCTTGCCACGACCTGCAAAGCTCGAGACTGTATCACACCCTGTGATTGCATGGAAGACTGGCAGTGCCTTGGATTTGTCTGGCCCCAGTGAAGCAGCCAGCTTGTGTGCTGTTAGGTAGCGGAAGCTCTTGCCAGTACCAATTGCTAGCCATAGTTCATCGACTGCCTCATGTAGCTCCTGGCCTATCCACACAGCAAGAACCACCACATCTGTGTCCACGGTACGGATGAGTATTCTGCGGTGTCCAGATTTAACAGCATCTGCTGCATGAACTATCATGCACGTGTCCGCTTCCTCGTGATTGCATGGGGTCAAAGCAGCCCCATTGAGGATCACAGAAGAGACTTGTGGTGGGTGAGACGTTGGTTCAACAAGCTGTTCTAAAGGCCTCAGCAAGTCAGATTTGGAACCAAAGCGGATCCGTCCATTTTGTGATAGTGCAGGCGGGTGTGCACTGTTCTCATGTTTGAAGAACTGCTCGAGATCGCCATCTCTGGTTTGGCATGCGATGTATAGTCTGGAGAAAAGCTCTGAATCACTCCTTGCAGAGGCGAGTTGTTGCTTGCTCTTATTGGCACTTTTCACCTGGATGGATGCAAAGAATGGAAGTTTGTTGCGTTTGATGACATCATTGAGTGGTTTGGATCTGTCTGCCAGACGTTCCTTCACAAATAAATGGAACTGATCTCGCCCCATCTGCACAGCTGTACGCACACTCTCTACTGCAGCTGGGCCCAGGATCTCCTGTGTGTCTAAGACCAGCAAATCTGTGCAAAATTCTTCAAAGGGGTTGCCCATCTCCTCGATGACTGCTGTCAGCCGCACGGAAATCTTGGACAAATTTCTTCTGTACACTGTTGGTTTGCTCATGGTGGTGGGTGTGTTCTCCTCTTTGGTGCAGTTGTTGTGAGGTCTCAAATTCTGTGATGACCCGAGCAACTTCAGGGCCAGCTACTATCCACCGTCGAAGGGCACTTGGATTTTCAGTGAGACCCACTGCCCCGCCATCACCTTTGACCATGCCATTGTTTTGCTCATGTGCCTGGTCTAAGGCAATGGCGGAAAAAGCATGCCTGGTCTTCTTGGATGTGAAGTGGTCCATATGGAACTTGGCAGCAACATCTGGATGTTTCTCTGCAAGGCAAACCATGTCCCTGATGTGCACTGGAAACCAGCGAGCATAGTGGACATGATCCAATGCAGCAAACCATGCAGCTAGCTCTGGTAGGGTGTCCATGTACAGTGTGAAGTTCGACTCTCTAAGTGAACGTATGAAGAGGAGTATAGAGAGCTCCAGGTGAAGTACAGTGGCCCAGTACTGAAACTGGGGACATGCTACTGCTCTCATGTCACACCATGCCTCAAACTGCAATAGCTCCTCATCTCTTGCTGTCGCTCTTTCTTTGTATCTAGTATATGCATGGTGCTGAAGTATGTGCAGGGCAGCAGCAGTTACCTGGTGGGCGCGTCTTGTACGGCTGACATGACCTGCATGCAGGAAGGAGTCTGCTGTGCCTGTTGTTGCTATCTCTGCCTGAACCAATGCCTCTGTCCAACCACTGTCTTGCAGCCAGTTTCCTGCTGTCTTCCAAGCTGCCATCTCTGTGTGTAGAGCGCCTAGCATTACTGCAAATAGATCTTCACCAAATGTGTCTGGCCAGTTCCATTGCACCTCCTTGGCGATTGCATACAGTGGTTGGTCCAGTGTGATGACGGGTATCTGTCCAGGATTTAGCCCATTGACCGCTGCTTTCACTACATCCATGGTATGACGGATCATTGCCACTGAGTGGGCTTGGTCATGGAAGAGGGGGCAGTGGGTGTGACTGTGATATTAGTATGCTGAGGACGATGATTGACGTGCCTGGTTTTTGATGCCTGCACCCTCTAGCATCATGGAGACCATTGTTAACAGCAGTTGTGGCAGACTCTTCTTGGCATTTGTCTGAGAAGGAACCATTGAAAGGCTGAGTTGACTGGAACATATCCTTCCTTATAATGCGGGCAGCTCGTGCCAGGTGCACAGCATCACTGTCAATGTCATGTTGACATGCTTTGGCTAGTGCCCTGCCAATGTCTTCCTTATACACCGGCAGGATATCTCTTCCCTCTCTGTGCTCCTGCAGAACAGGCAAATATGCCAGGATTTGCTCCTTGAGTCTGGTTGTAAGGACTCGTGTTTCGAGCACAATGCCAAGCTGTTCCATTCTCGTTGTGTACAGATTAGTGATGTCTGCCATCTTGAACACAGGAGCAGTGTCCTTTTCTTTTGCAGTTTCCCCTATGTATGTTACCAGATAAGACAGGACTATTGCTGAAATGACATCTACTTTGCTCTGGCTTTCCTCAGCAAGCGTTTTTGCTGCCCTCACGCGGTTGTATAGGGATGTCAAACATTTCTTGTGGTACTTGGCCTCTCTTGCCACCATATCCCCAGCACTCAGTTGGGCTAACAGAGTGGTATCCTCAAGAAACTCGGCAGCATTGCGAACTTGTTTATCTAGTTCCAGTGTCGCTACTTGATGAAACTCTGAACCAAGCTATTGGTGGCAGAAGAAGCATAGATGATTGCATATGTTTTCGACATAAGCTGCCTTAGATCTAGTTCGCTTGTACTCATCTGTGCTTGTACTGGCGGCAGGGCTTCCTTCAGAATGACCTCTTTTCTGTGCCCGTTGTAGCTTGGTAGTGTTGTATTTCACCCTGCATGACTTGTGCCACTTGGCTTGGTGGGCAGCCAGAGTGGCAGCTATTCATTGGTCTTCATCTAGTTGTTGTAAGTCCATATCTTGTGGCAGCTCACCTAGTTCACTGAATACTAACATATTGTCCTCAAATGTCTTGTATCCAGCACCTGAATCTTTTCTTTCAGTTGCAGCAGGACACTGTAGGGACTCTTCTTTATCAGCTTGACACAGAACACAGAGTTCCCAGTCCAGTTTTGGTGTGGGAGTTAGAGGCTTGGAAACATCAACTACCTTGAACCGTTTCGACATGGTTGAAATCTGGAATAGAAAGAAAAATACCAGAATTAAGTATCTAGCTGACACAGAACCAAATATATCAGTCATAAATTTCTCTTTTTTTTAGCCTACCATCTTGAAATCCAATATGGCGTCACCAAATCAACTTCTAACTAGAACCATTCAATTCCATGACCTCAAATATGTATATCTAGACACTAAAACCAAGTCTCTAGCTGGTATATAACCAGAATTATCTGTAATTAAAGATTTTTAAGCTGCCATTTTGAAATCCAATATGGCGGCGACTTTAGGATTACTACAAAAGTGGTTCCATACCTGAAAATGTTCCCAATATAATATCTGATCATTCCTCCATGTTTGGTGCTTCCATCACAAAATGCACAATTGGTTTGCTATGCCGCCGCACTATTGGGATTATCATTCGAAATCTTCTGGGAATTTCCTGAAACTGGTTTTACAAATACCTCAGCTCTTTTATTAGGAATAGACTTATGTATTAAGGAATAAGTGTCAGCCAAGGAAGCAGCCTTTAGTAAATCTTTCTCCTGCCTATCTTCAATATGACAAATTCATAGATAATTTGTATTTTTCCAAACTATACAAACCATAGCTATTTAATATGGGTTATTACCTCGCGTAGCTGAAATGACGAGCCATTAGAATTTTAACGAGTGTTTACTACCCCACCGCTAGTTAGCGGGGGTAGGGAGGGGTAGCTTGCTCCCCCCCCCTCACACACCTGTGAATACTTCACTTTGCTTAGAGGTAGGACTTCACGGGGGACAGGGCTGGCGGGCAAGTTTGATTAAATAGCAAAGGTTTGTATAGTTAGGAAAAATACAAATTATCTACGAATTTGTCATTTGTTCCGTAACTGAAATACAAACCACGCTATTTAATATGGGTAACTCACCCCTTAGGAAGGGTGGGAAGTCCCTGCCATACTGGCTTTGGCTTTGCCCAGGGACTCAATATTTGAGTGTGTAAGTACTCAAGAAATAAGGAGTCCCTGCACCTCGCTAGCATTGCTGTGCTACTGCTGCAGCCTGCATAAGCTGTGTGTGAAGGTGAGAAGCGTGACTCGTCCTAGGAAGTTGACCTGGAGTTCTTCAGATGGAATTCTAGGCTAGAACTCTCCCAATACCACCTCGTCAGGGTATGGGGACGTGATAGTATTAACCTTAATACTAGGAACGCAAGGAAGCATGGTTTACCTGCAGTGGTTTGAGGTCAGCTGTGCAGAGAATCCAGGATGCTGCTTTTTCCAAGGGAGGAGAGAATGAAGAAAAGAATAAGGGCCAGACAAACCTTTTCATTCATACAGACTAAAACCGGGTAACAATGCCCTCAACCTTCTGCTACCTGTCCATTAAGGAGCCTGAGGTTAGAACAGCTGTTGTACAGCCACCACAGGGCCGATAGAGAACGTATCGAGTCTCCTGTGTGTCACGTCTTGCAGGTAGTGGGCTGTGAAGGTCGTCTGACTCTTCCACACCCCAGCTTGCAGGACCTGCGTCACTGAATAGTTTTTCTTGATGCCCCAGATATCATGTGCTCTAGGGCGACGTGACGGAGGAGGGTCAGGATTCAAGGCTAGGTGTATTACCTTGCGAATCCAGGCTGAGATGGTATTCCTAGTGACCCTCCTCTTCGTTTTCCCAGTGTTCACAAACAAGGCTTGCACCTGGAGACGAATTGCAGCTGTTCTTTTAAGATACAGCTTCAGACTCCTTACTGGGCACAGTAGGAGATGGTCTGGGTCATCTGTTACAGAACGAATACTCGAAACCTGGAAAGAGTCAAACCGAGGGTCCGGCACTCCCGGATTCTGAGTCTTGGCAACAAACTCAGGGACGAACCTGAATGTTACCTCCCCCCATCCCCTTGAATGGGCGATGTCGTATGAGAGACCATGGAGTTCACTGACTCATTTGGCCGAAGCCAAAGCTAGCAGGAACACCGTCTTCCAAGTAAGGTGGCGATCTGAAGCCTGGCGTAATGGTTCGTAGGGAGGTCTCTTCAGAGACCTGAGAACTCAAACCACATTCTATGGAGGAGGTCTTACTTCCGACTGAGGGCAGGTAAGTTCATAACTCTGTATGAGTAGAGAAAGTTCCAGCGAGGAAGAAATGTCCACTCCTTTGAGCCTGAAGGATAAACTTAAGGCTGAGCGATAGCCTTTCACTGCCAAGACTGAAAGGCGCATTTCTTCCCGCAAATACACAAAGAACTCCGCTATTGCTGGAATAGTGGCATCGAGTGGAGAGATACCACTTCCACGACAACAACCACAGAAAACTCGCCACTTCGCCTGGTAGACCCCTGCGGATGACCTGCGCAGGTGTCCAGACTTCCTATTCGCAACTTGCTGCGAAAATCCTCTCTCAGCGAGGGGGTGCTGGATAGTTTCCAGGCGTGAAGTCGAAGCAAAGCTACGGTTTTGTGGAAGATGTTGGCGTGTGGTTGTTTAAGTTGCTCGTGACGAGGGAGTTCTCTCGGGAGCTCCGTAAGGAGTTGCAGAAGGTCCGGAAACCACTCTGCGGGATGCCATAGCGGAGCTCTCAGGGCAGATAGATTGACTGATATTCTGGTCTTGTTGAACACCCTCTTCATCAGACAGAACGGGGGAAAGGCATATACTTCGATGTTGTCCCACCGTTGTTGAAAGGCATCTTGCCAGAGAGCCTTGGGGTCCGGGACTGGGGAGCAATATAGCGGGAGCTTGAAGTTCAGCGCTTTAGCGAACAGATCCACAGTCAGGGAACCCCACAAAGTCAGGACTTTGTTGGCTACTTGAAGATCCAAAGACCATTCGGTACTCACTATCTGCGTCGCTCTGCTCAGACTGTCGGTGAGCACATTCCTCTTGCCTGGAATGAAGCGAGCTGATAGTGTGACCGAGTGGACTTCGGACCATCTCAGCATCTCTACTGCAAGATGGGATAGCTGTTCTGAAAAGGTACCTCCCTGCTTGTTGATATAAGCCACAACTGTGGTGTTGTCGCTCATCACCACCATAGAGTGGCCCGCCAGGACCTGATGGAACTTCTGAAGTGCCGGGCATACGGCCTTCATTTCTAGCCGGTTTATGTGGAGGTACTTTTCTGATTCTGACCACAGGCCTGAGGTCCTGTGGCTCAGAACGTGGGCCCCCCACCCTTTCTTTGATGCGTCCGAAAACAACATCAAATCCGGGGGAAGGACGAGAAAATCCACTCTCTTTCGCAGGTTCTCGTCTGCCACCCACCACTGAATGTCTGTCTGTTCCGTAGAACCCATAGGGATCAGAGTGTCCGGGGAATCGTGTCCTTGATTCCACCGAGACTTGAGTCACCACTGGAGAGATCTCATTCTGAGGTGACCATTGGGAACCAGACGGGCCAAGGAAGAAAGATGGCCGAGAAGACGTAACCACACTTGGGCTGAAAGTTCTTCTCGTTTGAGGAAAGGCCTTGCGACCTTCCTCAGCCTTGCTATCCTGTCATCTGACGGGAAGGCTTTTTGGAGATTGGTGTCTATGACCATGCCTAGGTATACCAGTTTCTGAGAGGGCTGCAGAGAGGACTTCTCTAGATTTACCATGATCCCTAGATCCTGGCAAAGTTCGAGAAGCATGTCTCGGTGGCGAAGAAGGGTTGCCTCTGAGTCTGCTAGGATCAGCCAGTCGTCCAGGTAACGGAGGAGACGGATACTGATCCTGTGAGCCCAAGATGATATCAGTGTGAACACTCTGGTGAAAACTTGAGGAGCTCTGGAGAGACCGAAGCACAGCCACTTGAACTGGTAGATCTTGTTGTCTAGGCAAAATCTTAAGTACTTCCTTGAAGACGGGCGGACTGGGATCTGGAAGTACGCGTCCTTCAGGTCCAGTGTACACATGAAGTCTTGTGGTCTCACTGCAAGTCTGACCATGTCTGCCATCTCCATGCTGAACGGTGTCTGTTTGACAAACCTGTTCAGGGTAGAGAGGTCGATGACTGGTCTCCAGCCTCCAGACGCCTTCTTTACAAGAAAGAGTCGACTGTAAAAGTCTGGGGACCCTTCTGCCACCTCTTGGAGAGTGTCCTTCTTCAACATGGTCTCGACTTCTGCCCAGAGGGCTAGCCCCTTTACCGATCCCATGGTAAGGGAGCTCAATGACACTGGCTTCGCTGTCAGGGGAGGTAGAGATGTTGTGAACGGGACGCGATATCCTTGACCGATCACGGAAATTGTCCAGGTATCTGCCCCGAGTTGCTGCCACCTTGTCGCGCAACTTTGTAGGCATCCCCCCACAGGTGGACATGCAGGAGGACTGCCAATCCTAGTGTTTAAGGCCTCGGCCGCTCCCTCTAGGATTTTTACCTCCCCTGGAGGACTTTCTGCCCTTCCTGTTCTTGACAGGAAAGGGCTTAGACACCTTTGGCCTTGCTGCTGTCGTCTTCTTCGCATTCTTAGCTGGACGGGGCTGTTGGGATGCTGGAGGTTTGTAGGGCCTTGATGTCAGGGCCCTAAGGAGGAGGGAATCCTGGTTGGACTTCCTCCACCTCTCAGCAGCTAGCTCCACGTCCTTAGACTCGAACAAACTCTTACTGAGTACGGAAGAATGTCTGAGCCTGCTAACGTCGGAACTGGGGACCTTCTGGTGAAATCTCTCACCCACTGCATCCCATCGTTTCAGGATCGTATTGGCCCACAAGCTCAAGACTTGGTGGGCCAGAAACTCGACGGTCCGCGTGCCTGAGAGTAAGAATGTCTCCAGTGCCTTCCTGGTGCTTTCCTTGGACAGATCCTCAGACCGCACCAGGATGCCCAGAGACCCTAGCCAGATGTCAAGCCACGAGGTTGCCTGCATGGCCCACTTCGTCACCTTCTCCTGGCTTAGGATCTCAGTAGCAGAATACGAAACATGCCGGTTGGAGAGTCTCCTCTAAGATCTCAAAATACTTCCTCTGGTGGACTCGAGGAGGAGGGAGAAGCTTGTTACCGGCGCTGGATCTGTTGGAGGAGGCAAGCTCAGAGAGCTGGCCTTCGACTTTATCTCTGGCACTCTTCATCCCTTGTGACCAGGGCAAAGCTGCACTGGCCCTAGAGGGTTTCTGGGTGCCGTAGACTCGGTCCAAGACCGTGTCCTTACGCTCACGAGGAGGAATCTCTGGGTCCGGAAACCTGTTGAGATTTCTCATGAGGGTCAGAACTTGCCAGAACGCATGTTCTGACTCTTGAAGCTCTCCTCCCGAAGGGCTAGCGGCAAAGTCTCCCGTCCCCCGTTACTCTTCCTGGGGGGACTCGTGGACATTCTCCGAAGTTCTAGGTGGCTCCTGTCTGATCCTTGCCGAAGACTTAGGTAAAGTCTTCGAGTCCTTCGGCTCCCTACTGGGAGGGATAATGGACTCTAGTAACGATGGATGCAGGCTCTTCTCTACCCCTGTGCGAGGAGACTTCTCAGGGAGAGGCGGAGTTTCCCCCATTGGTGCGATGGGGGAACGGACTGGCTCGTCCGACTCCCCTGAGGATGGGAAATCCTCATCCGCAGGGGAGGGAGAGAAAGTCTGGGGGGGGGAGAGGGAGCCTTGCGCAAGGATTTCCGAGGAGACAGCTTAGCCCTCGGAGAAGTCACCACGGAGGGGACACCTCTCTTCCTCTTCAGGGGAGAAGAAGTCGCCAATGCTTTGTGACCCAGTTCAGAAAACACAGGCTTAAAAGCCTGCATGAGAGCTCTGACTATAGTCCCAAATCAGGGCTGCTGGCTGACAGTCGCTCTGTCAGACACTCCCTCTGGAGGGAAGGGGATCGATCGATCCCTAGGAAGAGTCGACAAACGAGGGTTCGCCTGAAACGAAGCTGAAGGAAAAGAGTCCTTAGACCTGTCCGGAAACATCCACTCTTCCGGCCAGCGTGCTGTTCTGCGCTTACGAGGAGGGGAACGAGACGATGACCTGTCTGCCTGAAGCCCCGTGAAATCGCGTGCAGGATCGGGTTGGCGATCGCGGCGCAAATCGCGCTTGTGGTCGCGAGATGAGCCCTGCCCTGGATCGTGCACGGTAGGATCGTGCGCGGTAGGAATTTCGCGCGCAAGGGCGAGGGCGCGTGGGGGCGGGCGCACATAGGTGATGGCAAGGGCGTGCGGCGCGCAGGAGCTGGAACGTTGGGCGGGGTTAAAGGCTGAATGGGAGCTGGCGCGTGAGTAATCCTTTGATCGCGTGTGCGCGGGCGTGCAAGAACCTGCTGAAGAGCCCGTGCGGGCGAGACTGTTGGGCGCGCATGTGCAGGAGAAATGTCTCTGGCGCGTCAGCGTGGAGCACGCGTATCTGGAAGTACGGGGGGAGGGCGTGATTGCGCAGCCTCGTGATACCGCAAAGGTGAATTTGCGCGTTGGCGCGCAGGTGAGCGCTGCGCAGGTGGTGCAGGAACTGTCCCCTGAGGAGATCGTGGGCGTGCTGGGCGCGCAGGAGATCACGGGCGCGCATGGCACGCATCAGGATGCTGGCGCACAGGAGAGCGCTACTGCAATGGGCGCGCAGGTAGCGCAACAGGATTTGGGCGCACAGGTGTGCGCTGCTGAGTTGGGCACTCATCGCGCGCAACAGGATTCAGGCACACAGGAGTGTGCATTTTGGAAAGAGAGGGCAGGGGTACCTGTGAGCGCCCGTGCGCTAACTTAGGTACCTCCTGGACTGCGCGCTGGAACATAGGGGGGTGCTGGCGTGCCGGTGAGCGCTTGCGTGCCGGTGAGCGCTTGCGCGCTGTATCAGGAATGACTGCAACTGAGCGCATAACTCCAGAAGTGCACTGAGGCACTGGAGAGCACTAACGAGTAGGAGAGCGCTTGAGCGCTGTAGCAGGAACAGACGAGTGCTTGCGCGCAGGTGAGGACGTGTGCGCAGGTGAGCGCTAGCCACTATAGCAGGAACAGCAGGTGGACGCTGGCGCGCAGGAGATCGTGGGCGCGCAGCGGAACCCTGGCGCGTAGGAACAGGAACAGGTGCACGCAGGGGCGCTAAGTCAGGAACAGCAGCAGAGTGAAGGCGCGCAGGGGGTACCTGGCGCATAAGGGATTGAGGCGCAGTTTTGCGCTCAAGTCCTTTGTGCCCCGAAGGGACCGGTGCCTGTGCAATGACAGGATTAGATGTCGCATATAGCGCATCAGTAGCCTTGAAGGGTGACGGCAGGTCGGCAGGTCTGGAGGGTGACAGGTCATGGGGTCCTGAAGGACGACCTTCCACCGAAGGAGATCGTGAACGATCTCCGGAGAGGTCTAAGGTGGTAGCTGGCAGGATCGGTGAACGGTGAGTCTCCTCCGCAGAGGACTGCGGGGATGGCGAGCCGAAGAGGCGCCTCCTAATTCCCTTGTGAGGAGAAGGAAGTCCTCTACGGCGAAGGGGAGGACGAGCCTTCCCTCTTATACGCCCTCTAGGTGCTGTGGGATCAGCAAGCTGACCATCATAAGGCCTCCGCAGAGGAGTCTCTGTAAGTGAACTCCCCCGAGGGGGAGAATCACCAGCAGGAGAGACCGTGGGACTAAGTTCCACCCTCAAAGGATGTTCTGAGGGGGAATCGGAGCCTTCTGCTACCTCAGCAACAACAGAAGGAGTTTGATCAGACACACCGGAGGCCTCCGCTATAACAACGTCGACGATAGACAGAGGATCTACGTCTGCTATTGCCAGCGATTGCTTAACAGCTGCTCCCAGTTTGATCATGATAAACAGGGCTTCCTTGGAGGGTGAACCCTGAAGCCCCAAGGAAGCCCAAAGCTGTAACAAATCATTATTATTTGCAGAAAAATCAGTATTCTCCTCCGGGGGAGGAGGGGCAGCCGCTTCGCTATGGGAGGCAACTGCCTCTCCTGCACCCCGGGATCGGTCCACAGAACCAAGGCCTACGCTACCCCTCGACGGCCTCTCGGAAGAGACCGATCGAGTGGGAGCTTCGGAGTAGGTTTGGGCTACGGAAGAAGAGGCCATGGGATCTTCTCTCTTCAAAGAAGCCTTTGAAGGAGAAATATCCCTTTTGGACTTCTTCTTCCGGCGCCGGGCAAACCTCTCCCACTGGGAGGTAGATCACTCCCTACACTCACCGCATACATTACCACTATCACACCGTTGGACCCTACAATGAGGACACAAGGTGTGAGGATCTGTGCCGACCGCCGACATAAAAGTCCCACAAGGGCATTCAGGTAAACCAGGAGACGTACACATTATTATTAATAGAGGCCAACTTCACACCCTCTGTAGAAAAAAGAGAAAGCCAAAACAGATTAATGGCAGTTAAGTGAGGGTGAGAGCAGACGTGTCTGTTCATCACCCGAGCCAAAAGCAAAGTGAAGTATTCACAGGTGTGTGTGAGGGGGGTGGGGGGTAGCAAGCTACCCCTCCTTACCCCTGATAACTAGCGGTGGGGTAGTAAACCCTCGTTAAAATTCTAATGGCTCGTCATTTCAGCTACACCGAAGTAATAAACAATATTAAATAGCGTGGTTTTTATTTCAGTTACGGAATAAATAGAGCATTACATTCATGGGAATTTTCCTTTTAAATTTTTCAAGAACCATTAA
>NC_090730.1:72910989-72928489 GCF_036898095.1 Palaemon carinicauda | reverse complement strand
TACAGTAAATTCTCTGCTGTGTTGCTAATTCAATCTTCATTACAAGAGCTTTAATTAGCTTGATAATTACGGGGGCCCTATGGCAAAATTTGAGATAGTTATCACCGAGTAGAGATAATGGGATTATTTTGTTGGATTTAAATGCTGATCTAAATAATGGTAGATTTTGGGAAAAAAAAATAGTTGTAATTAGAGAGTTGTTGTCTCTTGTATGTTTCAAGGATTCGTTAGTAAGAATCACAAAATTTGTCCAGCTGGAAGCTATACTATTTAGTTACCAAAGATCATTATGTTCTGTATTCCTCCACATACCCACAAGTTTTCCATTTAATATGCTCATTACGAAAGTGCTATGTTTCCTTTAAAATCAACCAAGATGTTTTCGTTAACTGGAATATCTATAAAGGAATGTGATAGATATTGTATGAAAAACTGTATGAAATAGTGTTTAAGGGGAGCATCCGCCACTGAACCCAAAACCGTTATTTATAACTGGAATATTCTAATTTTTCTATATGTTATACCTACTAGTACAAGGATAAATCTGTTCAAGTTTCATTGAATTCGGCCTATTATTTATTGTTTAGTGAATAAAAAAACTATTGAACCAAAAATGATTAAATCAAATCTTTTTCAAAAAGTACTAAATAGAATTAACTAAAAATTTCCACGAATCTTTTTTTTTACAATATAAACAAAATGGCCGGAGGAATTTTCTAAATTATCAATATTTTATTTCATATAGATATTTATATATTTACATAATGTTAAAAGTTGGGAAAATAAAACATAATGAAAAAAACCTTTAAAAAAATTCCTCCGTGGAAAATATTGTAAATTTATTCTTTTTTACAACCATGCATTTGGATCTGATATTGGTTGATAAATAGCGGAGAAAAATAGTTTTAAATGTCAATAAGTATAGTTTTGAGATATCGAAATTCAAAGTTTTTCTATGAGAGTATGAATGAAAAAGCAAAGCATTATACCTCTCATACGCAAATAACATTATCGGTACTTATTTAGAACTAGTCTAAATTACTTGAAGAACAACTAACTTTCTTACCTGATACAATTTTTACTCATTACTGCAAGCATGGCCCCAAGTCCCCTCCCCTTAGGGGTATTGGTCATTGAAGGTGAGGGTTTCAGGAGATGCTAACTCCCTCGTTGTAGCTTGGTTTAGCTTTTGTAGGATCTAGAAAGCACTTCCCTCATAATCTTCCCCGTTTTCTTCTTTCCACTTTGGCCATTATGAAATGTTAAGTCAAATTACTGATAAGTTGAAAGGAAAACAAAACCGCTCAAAGTGTAAACAACGAATCACTGACACTTATGCTCGCTTCTGCTTCAAGAGTGTACTGATTCGAAATACTGAATTCTTTGTTGTTCCATTGTCTCGTGGGTGAGATACATGTTTGCCAGACGTATAAAGATATCGAAAAAAAAATGTTGTATCTATACAAAAGCAATGCCCAAGATGAACCTACATAGTCTGCTTTAGCAGACGACGCAGGTAGAATGACGTAACTATTTAAAAAGCCGCTATATTTTCTTTATATATAAGAATTAATGCCAGAAACTTCTAGAGCGCACGTACGACATGTTTTGCTATAGATAGAAGTAATATCTCCATTTTTGATATCTGAAAGTTTATGTATCTATACCCATGGCGGATACTCCCCTTAAAATGCATTATTTCTGAATCCAGCCAAGGAATCTCGTCTTGGCTTCACACAAATTTCGAAAGGTTCCAAGATTGAATGGTCAAGTGAAAGTGTTTCTTGCTCCTGCTCGGGAGATATTTTAGGAACTTTATCAAGGGGACTTACGCCTATTTGAATCAAGATAATAAGAATTCAGTTTGATCTCCAAGCTATGTAATTATCTCAAGATAAAGCTATTAGTTATTATATAATCAACGATAACTTACAGGCAGGGTATTAGTGTAGGAAATCATTTCGTGCTTATGCCACCTGAGCTTATATTTTTTCGGGAAATTAGATGAGAATACATTATGGGACAATTAGTAAATCTTACTTTCATTACCAAATCACAGAAAATTATGCCGTTCTGAGAATTTTATTCTTTTTTTTTTACATGATTTATCAATAACGCACATTTCTCAAAGGTTTTACTAGTGTACCACCCATGGGTCACACGATCGTACATAGTAATGAAATTTTTCCTTTTTTGTATATATTACCCCTTGTATCTTCTCTCTCCCCTCACACTGAAAGCAACTTGCATCATCCTGTCTATTTTTCTTATTGTTAACTGTTAACAGAACCGGTTGCCGGTTGGACAAGAAATAGCCTGTTGTATTATGTGACCTTCTTGCCTGGACTTGGTGTGTATATAAACTCGATGTGTCTATAATAAAGTTACTCAGTTGCTTTCATGTCGCCTTTTGAATCACAACTTATTCTTGGCCCGTCACATTGGTGACGCCGGAAGTCGACTCGCTCCTCCCAAATCCCCCCCTTTACTTGTACTATGGCGGACTCCACGGAAGTTGGCGCCGCCCCATTCAAACTTTCATCGTTCTCCAGCGGAGAGATGTCTGCTTGGTTTCAGTGCGCAGAAGGCCAGTTCCGCATAAAAGGCGTGACTCGCTCAACCACCAAAGCAGATTATGTTATCGCGGCGATACCCGAGGACACCTTCCCAGAGATCTCCAACTAATAGTGTATAACGTCTTCAAAATATACCTTCTGGAGCAGTATACACTGTAGCGGGATGTAAACAAACACAACCCCCCCACACCCTTGATCACTCCTGCTTTCTCAATATCCCACAATACAAACTTTCCCCTGACTCTACTTCAAACTGGACTCTTGGACAGAAGGAAAATGAAAACAAAACATAACCTTAACACTATATTCTTAAAAGTAAACGCAATCATAAACCAAAAAAAACACTTATCACGAATCATAAACAATATTAAATATAAAACCGTAACACCATTCAAATAAAAAAAACCCTAACAACTTAAAATTACCACACCCAAAACCAATATTTGTTTATGAGTGGAACTCTTTATCCACACACACGTGACACACCAAAACCAATATTTGTTTATGTGTGGACGTCGTTGTCCACACAAGGGCCAACAGTCCTTTTATAGCCCAACCCCACAACTCGTTGCAATGCCACAATATGGCAACACTTGACACTCAGTCAATACAAAAATGTTTTAATTGATTTAGTCCGTGAGCGTAATCATCATCATCATCATCCTCATCGGTATCATCATCATCAACAGTAATCAGAAGTAAATTCGGTCCGGGTCGTCAACAAATAAATCAATCTGAGCAGTCCTATCAAGTTCTGTTATAGGCCAAGTCGTCAACAAACAAATTTACATTCAAGAAAACCTCTCCAAAGGAGGAATCGCGGCCTGCCAAAATAAAAAAGAAAAACACTTATGAACACTCCTAACTAACTTAACTATCGCACTATAATCAAAGATAAACAATAAACTTTTTATCACTCATGAACGCGCCTAACAAAAATAAATAAAAATGTACTTACTCAGAACATAAAAACACTAAACAGCCGGCTTCCGAAGAACAAAAAAAATGCAGAACCGACTCCTTCTATCGTCCAAGATCTAATGCTTTCGCCCAAGACATTCATCACCGCCTATCCTAGCTAAAAAATGTAAACAAACAACCTCAAATATACCAACAATCTTTCCAACTTCAAACAATCATTCGCTAATTATCCTTGTTCTTCGGCGCGCACCGCGGACACACAAAAGACGCACACACAAACGCACATACACACATACTCTCTCGCGCACGCGTGATCTAACAAAACTAAAGCAAATGAAATTCTCTCTCTCTCTCTCTCTCTGACAAAACTAAAGCAAATAAACACTTTCTTTCTTTCTTTCTCTCTCTCTCTCTCTCTCTCTCTCTCTCTCTCTCTCTCTCACACACAAAACTAAGCAAATAAACACTTCCTCTTGCGGTTTGACAAAACTTAAGTAAATAAACACACTCACTCTCTCTCTCTCTCTCTCTCTCTCTCTCTCTCTCTCTCTCTCTCTCTCTCTCTCTCTCTCTCTCATTAATGACAAAGCTAAAGCAAATAAAATGTCTCGATTTAACAATACTAAAACAACTCTCTCTCTCTCTCTCTCTCTCTCTCTCTCTCTCTCTCTCTCTCTCTCTCTCTCTCTCTCTCTCTCTCGATTTGGCAAAACAAAAATAAATTAAAATAAAATTAATCCTCCACATTCCTCCCCCCTTACTTTGCCAAATCCTCACACAAAACTTACCTATTTTCTCATAACCCAGTCGCAATCAGGAACAGGGCCTCGGCTTCGGGTAACTGGGCCTTCATATACCTGCACTCTCTCATTCACTTCTTCCATGTCGTTTTCATTCAACGTACTATTACTATTCCCGTCTATGTTCTGCTCGTCTAAGATATCATTCACTATTTCATCTACCTCAGTTTCATCTGGCCCGAAAATCCCACTAATTTCTGTCAACAATTCATCCATTACATCTAAACCATTTTCTACTTTAACAAAAGAATCATTCATACTGGTTATCATTCTCCTATCTCTCATTCTCGTGTCCGTCATACGTTCTCTTGCCTCATCTAACGAAAAACCACACACACTATAAGTATCATTCATACTCATCCAAGTTTCATCTGTATTAATACATTTATCTTCCATACTCACCTGTACATTTACGCCCTTGTCCTGCTTATTCTGATTCCCGCCTACAACTACAAAATTTTCCCGCCTTTTATCCCCAGTAAAATTCTCAGACTTCTTTTTCCTTCCATACTCTACTAACACCAATTGCTTCTCTTCTAAACCTAATGCCTCACACATACTCGGTTCATACTTGTTCGTTTTCAGCCATTTATTCATACCATTCTCCTGAATATATCTTGGTACCTCCTTCCATTTTCGCAACTGATTGTGGTGTGCCCTAACCTTTTTCACACTACCATCCACACTTACTTTACCTAAAACATAACTCAACCCACTAGAACCAACATCTAACACCTCATATGGACCTTCAAACTTATCACGTACCTTATTGACATTCATTCTTCCTTTTTCAATTACTTCTTTTAACACTTTCTCTCCCACTTTGTAGCTTTCAAATCTCTCATTTGCTTTCTTCCAAACATCTCTATCATTCTCGGACACACTCAATCTCGGTCTTACTATCTTTTCAAAATTCAACACAAACTTACACGGAGACATACCAGTACTCTTGTGCACCGTCGCATTATACGCCCACAACGCACGCCCAACATACAAATCCCAATCATTATCACATGTACTCATCATCCGCAAAATTTCTGTTAAGGTTCTTACAGTCCTTTCAGCCAAACCATTCGCACTTGGCATATACGGAGTCGAATACACATGTTCAATGCCCCATTCTCTCAACATCTGCTCAAACTCCCATCCAACAAACTCCGGACCATTGTCACTTAACATTTTTGCAGGATTACACACACTCATCGGCAACATCACTTGACTTACCATTCTCGCTACAGTCTCACTTCTTTTATTCTTGATGGGTACTGCATATGCAAACTTACTCATATGATCGACCATGACAATCATTCCCACATGTCTTCTCGCAGTCACAGGCAACGAAACACAATCAATCACAAAAATCTCAAATGGCTCTTTCATACGTAACCTCAGAACAGGCGGACTTGCATGCATGCTCTGATACTTTCCCTTCTGACAATCCTCACAAGTAGTCGCTACATCCCTACAAATTTGACTCAACCCAGGCGTAAACAACCTCTCTCGCATGCATTCCCACAATTTATTCTTCCCCATATGCCCATACCTGTCATGCACTACCATACACATACTTACAGCTGCATGCATTGGAAATACAGGAACATATATATCTTCATCCATTCCCCTATGCAAAAAATACACAATATTCTTACAAACAATAAATCTTTTAACAACTTTCTTATACGCTTCCAAATCACACGGCCATTCTTCCACCCTAATACCATTTAAAATACATTCACGTAACCTATTTATCTCTAAACATTCACCTTGCATTTCTTCCACCTCTTCTTTGCTCAACAAATCATCTTCACGTTTTGCAATATCAATCATGCCAACAAAATTCGCCATGAATACACTATTATCCTCAATTACTATTACCTTACAGCCATTCTTTGAAAGCAAACCCTTACCAACATCAACTGACACATGGTGCAACCTCAAAAAATCTATTCTTATCAAAAAACAACTAGGCATTTCATTCTCTCCCATTACAATAAAATTATGTTCAACTTCCATACTCCCTAGTTTCACCTTCAACCTCACTTCTTCCCAAACAAGTAAACTTCCCTGACCTATTCCATGGATTCTCACACTCGTACACTGTCTTTTCACTTCCCAATTGTACCTCTCAATTTCCCTGATAACCGACTCATTGACTAATGACACTTGAGCACCCGTATCAATTAAACTACAATATTCATTCTCATTTATATTCACATATGTCATCATCCTTCCTTTTACACCATGCATACATACATTTACTTTCCTTTCAATTCTGTCGCTCACTTCACCAATATGTTCATCATCATATTCACTGTCCTCTATACCTTCATATCTTAGATTAAGGTCACTTGCACCATTATCCTTCTCACTCAACAATTTGCAACATTCCTCCTTACATTGAATCCTCAAAATATATTCCCTATCATTCTCCTTACATGCCCTATATTCCATCGGTCGATTCCATCCAAAATACAAATACACAGTTACACCATACAACATACTTACCACCATTAATATCCTTGATAATACTTCCCCTTCTAGTACACTACTCTCCTCCTCATATACCATTTCTTTTGACACTTCATTCATCACCCTTCTTTTAAGCTCAGTTATACTACCTGGTATTTCCGTATTTAACCCCTCTTGTACCAACTTACTTAAACCCATTAGGATACACTTATATACCATATCTTGCCCTTCACAACTCTGCTCCACAACTAAACCTTCAGGCAACCTTTCAGAATTCTGATTACTCTCTTTATCTTCCATCCTCCCATGCATCCTCGACATCGCATCTGCTATCACATTCTTATTTCCCGGTACATATTCTAACCTAAAATCAAATTCATTCAAATCCTCTATGGTCCTAGCAACCCTTGCATTTACACACTCTTTCCTTATCATATACACTAGGGGCTGATGGTCAGTACGCACAATGAATTTTACACCATACAAAAATACTTTCAATGCTTTCACACAAAATCGTATTGCAGCCAATTCCCTGTCAATCGTCGAATACTTCTGCTCAGCTTTATTAAACGCTTTACTAACATACGCTATTACTCTCAATTGCTCTTCTCCATTTACTCTCTGCATTTGAACCAAACAACCACCCATACTAACCCCACTCGCATCCGTATACAACTCTAGCATACTCGCATTTTCACTGTACTGTAGTCTGGAAATGCCAAAGTGACGTCTTTCGCGGCCTCTTCCTTCAACCTTTCAAACGCTTCTATCATCCGATCATCCCATTTTAATTTTGTACTATTCCTTTTACCTGTCCATTCATTCAAAGGCTTCCCTATACCTGAACAATCTCTAACAAACTTGCGCCCAAACTCAACCAAACCAAGAAAACCTCGCAACTCACGCACAGTCCGGGGATGTGGAAATTCTCGCACCTTATTCACAAACTTGTCACTCTTCCTTATACCAGATTCACCCACTACATGCCCAAGAAATTCCACCTCCCTGGACAACCATGTACACTTCTCAAGCTTAATTTTCACACCAACTTCAATTAACCGCATCAACACTGCCTCAAGCAACCGCATATGTTCCTCAACAGTCTCGCTCGCAATCAGAATATCATCTATAAAAACAGTCACCTTCTGTTGATCGAAACCAGCCAATACAACATTCATCGCTCTTTGGAAGGCAGCAGGCGCATTAACAAGACCAAAACTCAACCTTTTAAATTGAAAGTGACAATTCGTACTTGAAAATGCGGTAATGGGCCTGCTCCCCTCTGCCAGAGGCATCTGGTAATAGCCCCTCACCAAATCTAATTTAGTAAAAACTTTCATTCCATGCATCTTATAAACACAATCAGACACCACATTCATTGGAAAACGTTCTTTAACAGTCACCTCATTCACCTTCCTATAATCAATACACATGCGTAAACTTCCATCAGGCTTTCGTACAGGGACAATAGGGCTATTCCAGGCACTCTCACTCCTTTCTATTACACCCATACGCTCTAATTCCTGACACTGCTCCTCTATATCCTTGGCAATAGGCGGAGAAAAATGCCTGGGACGCTGATATATGGGGGTATCATCACTGAGAACTATTTTAAATTCTGGCAGGTCTGACCCCCCACAATCATCGTCACCGAGACTCACAACTCTCCGCTTATCCCATAACATCTTAAGCAATCGTTCCCTTTCGACCTCACTTATACTCTCATCTAACTTTATTCTTCCTTTCAACGTATCGTAATCCCAATCGTCATCGTTCTTTACCTTACCAGCCATTACCTGTCTCGCCTTAACATATCTTCCATCCTCTACATTAATCAGTGTATACATACATCCCATGCAATCGCCCTCACGTATACCACGTACTCTCTTCCTCCTAACACTCGGCAACAACCTTACATACACCTGGGGTTCCTGCATATTCATAACACCATCATATACATACGCACTCGTTTTCACCAAATTACCTGCTTCCATACCTTCCACTACATATTCATCCTTGTCACTATTTGAAATTCCCAGACTGCTCGGCCATGCAACTTTTACACTAATAACCTCACCTTTCTTACCCGATAACTTTACACTTTCCCTTGCTACCAATGGCACTGCCTTCCACACCTTCGTACTCACTCTGCCGTCTTCCTTTAAATAAAATTCCCCACAAATATTACCTTTAACCTTTATTTCAATCATATTCACACTTGGATGTACAATCATACCACATTTTTTCAGAAATTTATACCCAAGCAGTACGTCATATTTCTCATTCGCTCCCTCAACCACGTAAAAATCATTATCCTCCATCATCAGCCCCCTAATCATAACATTTTCCCGCAACTTTCCTTGCACAGGCATACGCAAATTACCAATACCTTTTACTTCACCCTTACATCCCTTAAATTCACAAACCTCTTTTACCTTATCATATGCATTCCTAAACATTAAATTGACACCACAACCAGTATCAATCAAACCAACCAACTCTACACCATTAAAAATCATTTTCACACTCATGCAATCATGTGCTCTTTCTCCCATCACATCTTCGTGCAATAAACCCTCACGAACATGCATTACATTCACTCCCCACACACACGAGGACTCACCCATCTGAACCCTCTGATGAATTAGTTTCCCGAACATCCTGGCTGACTTGATCCCTTCTTTCTACAAACCCTAGCTACATGCCCATCTGCACCACATTCAGTACACTTACCCCGCGGCTCCTTGCACATTCTAGCATAATGACCATCCTTACCACAATTACCACAAATTACATTCATACGATTATTACGGCATCCACTCGCTATGTGTCCAGTCATACCACACCGATAACACTTAACCACTTTCTCTTTCTTACAGTCGCTAATACGATGCCCTGTCTCTCCACACCCGAAACATGCTCCTAATGCCCATCTACACTCGTTCTTTTTATGTCCTACCTTCCCACACCTATAACACCTCTCTTCACGGATACCACTACCTAACCTAACTTGCTGCGTACTAGCACTTCTATCTCTCCAAACTTGATTTCCCTGTCTAAACCCGTCATTTCTCGGCATGGGTATTCCTACATTACTCACCCTAACACTTCTATCTATTACACTATCAGCTGCCCTCATTGGCCCTCTCATAACAGCATCTCTAAAACTACCAAATTCTGGCACACTTTCCTCCATTCCAGTTCTTACACTCACAGATTTACTTTCTTTCATACACCTATCCAACTCGTAATCCTCAACTATCTCTAAAATATCATCCCAAGTCAATCTCTCTCTAGTCCACCTCATTTTCTCCTTCCGTTTCAAATTAATAAACTCACACACACTCTCTGGTACTGTACCTAAAAACTTCTTCATTAGTTCCTTATTTTCATTTATTCCTTCGTCCCCATACTTCTTTCTAGCCAATGTTTCTAACCGACATACATACATCGAGATTGCTTCACCCACCTTCATTCGTGCTTCATCAAAATCATTTTTTCGCTTATACCTAACACTACTTTTCATACGTTTTACCTGTTCAATTATCCTATTCTTTACACTTTCATACTCAACCTCTCCTACACTCATTATCACCCCATACATCGTCAACAAATATCCTGACAAAAATTCTCCCAACTCCCTAGCCCAAACTCTCTTACCATCCCCATACTTAGCCTGACAAAACTTTTCATATTCCCTAAAGAAGTCCTATACATCCCTACTGCTATGTTCATTAAACCTTTCACACCTAGGTACCTCTCTCATAAACACCGTCTTACAAACTTCCTCTACTTCATTCTCACTACTATCTTCACTGTCTACTCCCTTCTTGTTGCCTTCTTCATTTGAATACAATGAATCTAATTCTACACTCAAAGTCCTATCTTTAACCATTCCCTTCTTACCCTTTTTCTTACTTACAACCTTCACCCATTCATGATCATCCTCACTCACACCCTGACCTTTCTTCTTTTCTTTCTTCACATTATCTTTACCTTTCTTCTCAGTCTTCCTATCACCCTTCGTTCCAATCTTACTATGTCTAGGCCCTTTACTTTCAATATCACTATCACTACCTTCCCCATTATCACTTACCCTATCCTCTTCCACCATCAACCCGTTACCAGAAGCAGAAGCCACTCCTCCGACTGCAGCTTCACCTATGACAGTTTTCATCATCCCCATTACTTGCCCTATCATAGCTTCCATTCGTTTCTCATTTTCTCGCATCCTCATCTCAACACCTTCTTCCACTCTCTCTACAGTTCCCTGAAGTTCCCTAAGTTTCCTTTGCATCTCCTCATTCTCACTACTTAACCTCGCATTCTCCAACAACAACCTCTCCTCTCGCTCATTAGACAACCGCAATTCCTCCTTTAAAATATGCAACTGTTCTTCCATTAACTCCATTTCAATACCATTAATATTTTAAGTAATTCCAAAACCTATTTACCCTTGTCCAACAGTCCAGTTTCAATCCCACCTTCAACAGTCCTTTACTTTCAGTCCCTGTTCGGGCGCCAAATTTATGTAGCGGGATGTAAACAAACACAACCCCCCCACACCCTTGATCACTCCTACTTTCTCAATATCCCACAATACAAACTTTCCCCTGACTCTACTTCAAACTGGACTCTTGGACAGAAGGAAAATGAAAACAAAACATAACCTTAACACTATATTCTTAAAAGTAAACGCAATCATAAACCAAAAAAAACACTTATCACGAATCATAAACAATATAAATATAAAACCGTAACACCATTCAAATAAAAAAAAACCCTAACAACTTAAAATTACCACACCCAAAACCAATATTTGTTTATGAGTGGAACTCTTTATCCACACACACGTGACACACCAAAACCAATATTTGTTTATGTGTGGACGTCGTTGTCCACACAAAGGCCAACAGTCCTTTTATAGCCCAACCCCACAACTCGGTTGCAACGCCACAATATGGCAACACTTGACACTCAGTCAATACAAAAATGTTTTAATTGATTTAGTCCGTGAGCGTAATCATCATCATCATCATCCTCATCGGTATCATCATCATCAACAGTAATCAGAAGTAAATTCGGTCCGGGTCGTCAACAAATAAATCAATCTGAGCAGTCCTATCAAGTTCTGTTATAGGCCAAGTCGTCAACAAACAAATTTACATTCAAGAAAACCTCTCCAAAGGAGGAATCGCGGCCTGCCAAAATAAAAAAGAAAAACACTTATGAACACTCCTAACTAACTTAACTATCGCACTATAATCAAAGATAAACAATAAACTTTCTATCACTCATGAACGCGCCTAACAAAAATAAATAAAAACAGTACTTACTCAGAACATAAAAACACTAAACAGCCGGCTTCCGAAGAACAAAAAAAATGCAGAACCGACTCCTTCTATCGTCCAAGATCTAATGCTTTCGCCCAAGACATTCATCACCGCCTATCCTAGCTAAAAAATGTAAACAAACAACCTCAAATATACCAACAATCTTTCCAACTTCAAACAATCATTCGCTAATTATCCTTGTTCTTCGGCGCGCACCGCGGACACACAAAACACGCACACACAAACGCACATACACACATACTCTCTCGCGCACGCGCGATCTAACAAAACTAAAGCAAATGAAATTCTCTCTCTCTCTCTCTCTCTGACAAAACTAAAGCAAATAAACACTTTCTTTCTTTCTCTCTCTCTCTCTCTCTCTCTCTCTCTCTCTCTCTCTCTCTCTCTCTCACACACACACACAAAACTAAGCAAATAAACACTTCCTCTTGCGGTTTGACAAAACTTAAGTAAATAAACACACTCACACTCTCTCTCTCTCTCTCTCTCTCTCTCTCTCTCTCTCTCTCTCTCTCATTAATGACAAAGCTAAAGCAAATAAAATGTCTCGATTTAACAATACTAAAACAACTCTCTCTCTCTCTCTCTCTCTCTCTCTCTCTCTCTCTCTCTCTCTCTCTCTCTCTCTCTCTCTCGATTTGGCAAAACAAAAATAAATTAAAATAAAATTAATCCTCCACAACACCATCGCCAGCCGCCCGTATAGCAAAGCGTCTTCAGCTCTTTCAACAACCGTTGGGGGAACAAAGGGCTTTACTCGCCCTCAGGGAAATGATCAGTATCGCTCGCATGCGACCTTCCGCAGACGGCTCTCCTCATGAGGTGAACCTACTTCTTGCCCTTTGAGTATGCCGTTTACCCGAACCTGTACGTGCTGCCATACCCGATGTCGATAGTTTACCCATAAAGGACTTGATGACCAAAGCCGACGCCCTTATGGACAGCCACTTCACGACCTTCAAGACCTCCATCAACGCCTCCACTCCTGACGAAGAGGACACCTATTCAACATCGATCGAAGCTAATGTGAATGCCATAGGACCTACACGCCTACCCCGTGACGTGCAGGAGTGGCGACAAAGCCACCCATCACCCACCACTCGCTCGCGCCCCAACCAACGACTTCTACAGCCACTAACTGCCGCCCATCAGCTGTAGTCTTGCTACTACCCCTCCAGATTCGGGGCTGCTTCGAAGAAATGTGCCAAGGATTGTCAGTGACCAAGAAAACATGAAAGTAGGCCATCGGCCATGGCGGTTGCCTCCCGTGTTTCTAATCTTTTCTTTTTACATGATGCAGGAACGGGCATGTAATCTTTGGTAGACACTGGTGGTTGTCATTCTCTTTTGGCGAAGGAACTATTCAGGACACGACGTAGTCTATGTAAGTCTGCCGACGTACGGTTACAAGAACCTTACTTTACCGTTTGGGAATGGCGAATTTATTTGGAAGTTTCTTGTTGTTAACGTCACATTGCCAGTCCCCGGTGAGGATTTCCTCTCTAATTTCCACCTTCTGATCAATGTCGGCCACCGACGATTGGTCAACGCAAACTCTTAGTTGTGGACACCTCTTCAACCCGCCCCTTCCATCCTCGCTCTCCACATCAGCACACCCACGGATGCCTACGCTCACTTCCTCCCATCATATCTGGAAGTTTTCCGTCCAAGACTTCACACGGTATTTATCACCGTATCAAGACAACGGACCCCCAGTCTTTGCAGAATTGAGACATCTACCACCGGATCGATTGGCAGCCGAAAAACAGACGTTTGCCGAAATGGAAGAAATGGGCCTTTGCCAAAAGGTCTTCAGCCGATGATCGTCACCCTTACACATCGTCTTGAAGCAAGACTGCTCCCTCCCTCCGTGTATGGATTACAGGTGCTTGAACATGCTAACAGAACCGGATCACTACCTACTCCTAAACATCGCCGGCGAGACCTCCTACCTGTACAAAACAAAAGTTTTCTCCACGCTCGACCTCCTGAAGGGGTATTATCAGGTGCCTATGAACCCAGAAGACATCCCCAAGACCGCCATCACCACTCCCTTCGGTACGTACACCTTCAATTACTCCTGTTTTGGCCTTCATAATGCTGGGGCCACTTTTCAACGTCTCATGGATGGAATCTTAGGGGACCTCCCTTTTGTGTATTTTTATATGGACGACATACTTTTGTTCTCTTCCTCAAAAGAGGAATACCTCTGTCACCTGCGCATCGTGCTCGACCGCCTGCAACAAAACGGCCTTGTAGTCCAGTATGACAAGTGTACCTTTGGCACCAACAAAGTGTCATTCTTAGTCCATCCCCTCCCTGGGAAGGTAGCAGTCGTTCAGAACTTTCCCATTCCCTTGACTGTCAAAGCACTGCAGGAATTCTTGGACATGATCAACTATTATTACCGTTTTCTGCCAGCCATTGCTGCCAATATTGCTCTGCTCTACACCTCCCTCAACGACAAGCCAAAAGACATGGTGTGGGGTCCCCTTCAAGAAGCGGCCTTCTGCAACGCAAAATATGCCCTATCAACCGCTGCTGCTCTCACATTTCGCATCCCACATGCCCCTCTCCTTCTCTCCACTAATGCCAGCGACATCGCTATATGTGTAGTACTCGAACAGGTGGTCAAAGGCTCGCCCCGCCCATTGGCCTTCTTCAGCAGAAAATTGTCCAAGGCAGAATCGGGTTATTCTACCTTCGATCGCGAATTGTTGGCGGTACACTTGGCTGTTTGTCACTTTCGCCATTTCTTAGAAGGCACGCCATTTGTCATTCGCACAGACCACATGCCTCTGGTGCACGCCTTCACTCGACAGTCTGATGCCTGGACCTCCCGTCAACGCCGACATCTCTCCGCCTTGCCTGAATACAATAGCACCCTTCACTCTGGGAAAATGAATCCCGTTGCCGATGCCCTGTCAAGAAACACGTTGGCCGCTGTTCAACATGGATTGGATTACAACGCCTTAGGCAGAAGCCCAACAACAGGATCCAGAGTATCAAGCATGTAGGACATCTTGCACATCCATCTGTTGGGAAGACATCCCCCTCGACGACTCCAACACCACCCTCCTCTGTGACGTAAGTACTGGTAGAACGTATCCGTGGATTCCTGCTCCCATGCGCCGACAGGTGTTTGATATTACTCACGGCCTTTCACATCCTTCGCGCCCATCTACTGCACAGCTGCTGAAGACGGAGATCATATGGCACGGCTTTCCTAAGGATGATAAGGATTGGGTCTGCGCCTGTACTTCTTGCCAAAGTTTCAAAGTACATCGACACACAGATTCAGGAGTGGGCACCTTTCCTCAACCACAGCGTCGTTTCGCCCACAATCATGTCGACATTTTTGGCCCCCTACCCACATCACAAGGACATTGTTACCTGTTTACCGTCATCGACCACTCCGCTCGTTGGCCTGAGGCCATTCCCATGGAAACTGCAACATCCGTTTCATATACAGTACATCTGCCTTACTCTCAGGATGGATTGCAAGATTTGGTATCCCTCAGCATATTACTTGTGACAGGGGTACCCCTTTCACCTCTCAATTGTGGATATCATTATCGAATCTCTTGGGCATCACGCTACATCAGACAACTGCATACAACCCTGCTGCCAATGGAATGGTTGAACGTTTTCATCACACCCTCAAAATAGCTTTGATGTCCCGCTACAAGGACTCCAACTGGTTTACTCTGCTTGCCTGGGTCCTCCTGGGACTAAGGACCACTCCTAAAGACGCCCTCAACGTCTCGGCAGCTGAAATGGTGTATGGCGAACCGTTGGTCGTCCCTGCCGACATTTTTCCTTCTGCAACCTCCTCCGATGATCTCCAGCGCATACGTCACGTCGTGGGAAAATTTACTCCATGCCACCAGACTTACAAGCATCCATCAAATCATCAGATAACAACAGACTTGCACTCTGCAACGCACGTCTTCTTATTCAGCGACACTAGCAAGCCACCGCTAACGCCCCCTTACACGGGCCCTTTCCTTGTGATCCTACGCAATCTGAAAGCATTCCTACTAAACATGCATGGCAAAGAAGACTGGGTCGCCATTGATCGTCTAAAACCTGCTTATATCATGCCAGATGACTGGCCTAAAGTTCGCCTCTCTAGATCAGGGCACCCTATTTAACATGTACAGTATGTCATTTTTAGGCAGGGAGCCATGTACCACCCGTGTGTCACACGATCGTACCTAGTAACAATATTTCTCTTTTTTGTACATATTACCCTTTGCATCTTCACTCTCCCCTCGCACTGACAACAACTTGCATCAACCTGTCTGCTTTTCCTATTGGTAACTGTTAACAGAACTGGTTGCTGGTGGGACAAGAAATAACTTGTTGTATTTTGTGACCTTCTTGCCGGGACTTAGTGTGTACATAAACTCGATGTTCTGTAATAAAGTTACTGAGTGGCTTTAACTTCACCTTGGGAGTCACAACCTACTCCTGGCCCGTCACAATAGAATGTAATAGCGATCTCATTTACCGCAATACACCTCATTTTCGAATCAAAGAAATAAACTCTGATTGTATTCAAAGTGCTATTCCGTCTTCAGTAGTTACTGTACTCATCAATGATTATTTATTATGCAAAGTTAATGCCTAACTTTCGTTACAAATCAACTTTATACTGCTCCTACTACCTACTACAAATGAATTTAAAATTAATTAGGTTAGCAGTATTTCCTGGAAAATTAACGGTTTTCAAATTAGATTGAGGCAATGGTACGATATTTTACTAGATGTATCAAGAATTTTCATTTAACTTTTCTCCACAACCCCTAAAACACAAATAACTTCTTTATTTCCTCAAATTCTTCAGTGTTGGACTGCCCGGGAGAGGGGTAATACCGTCACCCACCCACCCCCTTCACTGACCCTTCCATTGAAAGTGTCTACTGGGCTCCTGAATATATATATATATATATACTGTAGAGTATATATATATATATATATATATATATATATATATATATATATATATATATATATATATATATATACTGTACAGTATATATATATATATATATATATATATATATATATATATATATATATATATATATATATATATATATATATATATATATACATATATATATATATACTGTACAGTATATATATATATATATATATATATATATATATATATATATATATATATATATATATATATACATATATATATATATATGTATATATATATATATATATATATATATATATATATATATATATATATATATATATATATATATATATATATATATATATTATGATCATCATCATAATAGTTTGTATTTATGTGGTTATAATAATATTCCAGTTAATGAAATTAATGTACATGTTAAGT
>NC_090730.1:72888489-72903489 GCF_036898095.1 Palaemon carinicauda | reverse complement strand
GATATTTTTGCTAATTGTTTTGCAGCTTTTATTTTATAATGACTTCTAAGAATCTATCTGAACAAAAACAGAAAGGCCAAGGAAAGGTATGGCATCGTTTGCTTAAATGAGAAGCAAATAAAATTACTCCCATGTCATCCTCTTGACTTCCAAACAAAATGTCCACAATTTCTGTAGTCTCTCTAGCCAACAAAGTTATTTGTAATTAATGAAAAAAGCCAACATATGCAAGAAAGATTTTGCCTATGAATTTGAGGGAGAAAATTTTGGTGAAATTTCAATAGACTCACCCATCTACTTTGCTGTAATTCATTTTTTTTTCCTCGGGTAAAGCATATGAAAACTAATTACTTATCAATACCATATTCACACAAATGCTTGTAATAAGTTTTTATATGAAGACCAATCTCATACATGAACACCATGTGGGCGGAGGACAATGGGTACCAGAAACCCTTCTACAAGGTCAGTTCACAATATAATTTGTTTCTTATTCTAATCCTATTTTCACTTTTTATAGGCTGCGGAAAATCCGAAACATGATAACTTGTGCACAAAAATGAATAAAAACATATAACCGGAAATTTTATGGTAAATAATTAATTTAACTTTGACGCTATAGAACTCAGCTATTTATAAAGATAAAACGGTTCCGTAAAGACCGGATTACTACTGATGGATGTATAAAACATATAGTCAATATAATTTTTTTATATATATATAATTTCATATATGACAAATTTGCCAAAATTCTGATTATATATTTTTAAAATGCAATAAAAAAATAAAGCTTGATATTTTAAAAAATACGTTATCATAATATTTGTCCTACTTAATAAAAAAATATTAGGCCCTTCAGTTTGAATTTCATATACCATATAATTTTTGAGTTCTATCGCTTTAAAAATGCAAAAAAAAAAAAAAAATTCCCCCCATAACAATGCAATTATTCTAAAAAAATTAGTGTAACTAAAAAAGTTAAAAAGCTATAGTAATTAAAATTGGTGGGAAGCTTTATTGTCACGTACGTGTCCCCTTAATCTACTGGGTATATATGGCAAATAATTCAATAATATCAAATACATTAAACTGTGCAATAATTTTAGAATGTCTTTACATTCATTATGCTATCAACTTAGGACTTTTCATTACCTGTGACCTCTATAATCTTGGTTTGATTATCATAAACACAAATTCTCGTTTCCCAAATGTAATGCAATCTATGGCAGAAAAATTAATGTTTAAACACACATTATCAATATAAGTTTATCAAAAATATTTTCTGCAATCAAGAAAAATTATCCAACAATTATGTAAATTGCACATTATTACTCATCAAGAAATATTTCACTTCATTACACATCATTATGGTAATTACTTCATCAAATACTGTCATGATAGTTCACTTTTATATATTTGTTAAGAAAGCATTTCACTTCTTTAATTGTTGTTACGATAAATCATTCCCATTTATTGGCATAAAAAGAAATATTTCTCCTCAAATCACATCATTATATATACAAAAATGCATCAAAGAAATTATTTCGAATTCTTGTCTATAAATAATAAAAAAAATGTGCAAAAACTCAAGGTTTGTTCAGCTTTAAATGTCCTCAAATTAACCATGTATATTAGTTTAATAAATCATCATAATAACACATATCATAATAAAAGAAACATACTCAGGAAATGATGAAAACATTTTATGAATTTGAATCCTATTCACAACTTGTATGCGTTTTATTTTCATATCAAGAGCTTCATTTTCTCAAATGTATTGCCTTGAAAAAGTAAGTCATAATATTCAAGCTACAAGAAACTAACATCTTAATGTTAAAGAACTTTTTTGCAGACTATTTCACACAAGTCACCTTATATGTCCTTTTACTTCAAGGATTCTTCTGCTAAACAGGCATACATATTATTTCATGTGTTTTCCACAAATACTCTTTTTACTTGGAAATAAAAGGGCTCAATGAATATAACTCTACATATGTACTTGCTGTACATTATTTCATGTGTAATTATTACGCGACAAAATACCCTTTTCAACATTCAGTTTCTCTAACTTAATCCTTTGTAGATACTTTCCATTTTAACTACTTTATTCTCTCTCTTTACAATTTACTAGTTATATTCAGTTTGACTTTAGCGACATAATTCATTTCTACATCATAAATCGTTATGATTTTCACTCTTTCTTTATATTTATCTAAGTTAACTTAATTAACATTCACATTATAATCATAATCATTAGTTACATGAAAGTTTATCATTGTTACCTTTGTTGAACAAGATATTACTCAATGCATTGCATATAAAAATGCAATGATAACTATTTTTGTTCTAATGGCATCATTATTAAATGAGTCTCGTAAATCAATCATTACACTTATAAATGTTAATCACCTATGGGCTTCTGTTCATCAGCTATCATCATTACCCATAACTTTATCCAAAAACAATTTCATATCACCTTCCTTTGTATTTTGATACTTTATGTGGTCCCGTTTATATTCATGGACTACATACACACAGCTTTAAGTTCTAGGATGACACACTTTACACAATAATAATAGTTAATCATTGTTACCTCATATATTTGTGAGTGCCCAGAGATTTCTATGTCATTTCAAAAGGTGTTTAGTAGTCTTTCTTAATTCTGTCTAACAAAAATCCGATGTTTGCTTATGCATTGAGTTATTCCATCCAAATTCTTCATCTTCACAAAATAATTATTATTAGTCTTCTATGTTGGTCTATTTATAGTTTGCAGGACATCCTCAACCCCTTTTTATTTATTTTCCCTTTTATTTCTCTATGTGAACTTGATTTATCATGAACTGTCTCACCTTTCTCACTTTGAAAAAAAAATTGCACAGTTTTCTTTATATCACAAGTAACCTCTGGTGCATTGTCAGAGAGAAATATCTTGAAACACATATTTCTAGTTATTCATCCTGGCCTCAAATACTTCTGTTCCCAGACTCATCAACCTTTTCTTTGTCAAATATAGTTCTATGAAGTGCAGTTTCTTTTTATTATTTGTCATGTTTTGGGACAAAGTCCCTGGTAGTCCAATGGAACCACCATTAGGGCATTTGAAATGCAATACGTACTTTCTTAAGTTATTCTAACTTTTACAGGGGCTTTATACTTTTTATACTTATTAATTAATTTTCTAATATCAGACATCTATATTATGCCAAAATTTGATTCATCATTAAATCCAGTCGTTGATTACTGTATGTCCCGCTAACTTAAGCATGATTTATTTTTAGTACTTTGTTAGTTATTATGTCAGGAATTTTCTAATGGTGAACAAGTATTTTCTCCCTAGTCTTTGTATGTGTTAATTTTTGGCGATCTGCAATTCTGATCTATGACTCTTATTTGGGAGTAAGTCACCGTTAACACTTCTAATAACCCTTAGTTTCTTTTGTTCTATTTGAATTCTTCTAAATCTAAGTCTCTTACCCGACAACTGAAACAAAATATAGGTAGTGATAATTCTCATAACATCTTCCTGTCTTCTAAATAACCCTTCTTCCATCATATTAAATATACCAATAATGTATTTGAATCCGGGACAAACATCCAGTACACTAAGGATCCTACAATACTTTTCATTTAATTATTAAAAAAAGACCTGCTGCGACGAAAAAAAAAAAAACACATACACACAATAATTTTATGATTAATAAGTACATTTAATCTATGCCTTAACATAAATATCTAAACTTTTCCAGACCATTAAATGAATAATGTATCCTTCTCGGTTGTATTTAATTATTAAAGACTACTACCCTAATTCACTACCCTCCTCTGGGTTTCATCTCTACTATGAAACATCCCTTTATATTCATTAAGCATCTCATATTATTTTTAGAAAACGATAAAAATAATAATTTCTCTTCATTGTTATAACCTTCTGTTTCATTCGCACACTTCATCTTTTCAGGTTAACTTTATTTTAAGGCTTGACTAAATTAGCAAATGATTCATAATTATTCCCTAAGATCCTTTCATCCTTAAAAAGCTTTTTACTTCCTTCAATTGTTAGTGGACCCAGATTTTCCACAATAACCTTTATCTCTCTTCATATGTATAATCTATCTGCATTGTTTACTTGCCCTATTTAATCTAAGGATGGGACACTCATTACTGCTGATCTTTATCCTGCTATTCTCTCGCTTTCTGGGACTAGTTCTATTGTTTATAAATGGCTCTCTATATCCTCACTGAAATGGGTAACTTCTCTCTATAGGCTTGCTCCTTATCTATGTCTCCAAAATCTACGTAATTGATCTGCCTCAATTTAGAGTAGCTTAGGTGAGCCCGTCGGCTTTACTCCAAATTCTAATATTCTTAAAAAAATGCTAATAGCCATTAATGGTTTGAATTCTTTGACCATGGTAACGACAATATCAACTAAGTATCTTTGCTCCTCAGTAACTGATCTAAAACATCATTTATTATTGAGATACACATCTTATTTATTCTCTGCCTCTTAATTCTACTTGTGATGTTTCATTTCTAGTCTATAACTTATGAGGGACTTATTCATTTTACCATTCACTGTGTTTCAATTCTGGGGCGTTGGCTGCTAATTAGTATTCATAATTCGTTATCGGTAAGTAAAAAGTTTTGGCGTGGTTTTTTCTAGTGGTTTTAGTTGTAACTCTCATATTCTGCCTAACCTATCGCTTGAAATGACTATGCTCTGCTTACTTTTCACCTATCCCTACATCTGTACTACCTATGCTAAATTATGCCCCTTTTTGATTACCTACTGTAATCCCTACTCCTTTATATAGAAGTAATTTTCTATTTTGACAGTCTCTGGCATTCTATTTTCAGTTAAGCTATCTTCTTCATATATCTGCTTGTTATTATTATCAGGAATCAATATGACTTCTTTAGGTAATCTTTAGCTTTTATATTTCAGTACTGATCAGACTTTATATTTCATTTGCTTATTAGCAACATACCTCTTCATATGCCTATAATTTCATTTTTACCCCTTTACCCAACAGATACATATTTCTATTTAATTCATATGCCTATAGCTTCATCTGCTTATATTAATATTTCTTGGAATTCCCTTCTATTAATGCTATTCTATTTTATTCACTTCATTCAACTGTTGACATTTCATTTAATTCATATAGCACCTATCCTATTCTTACAAGAAGTAGATTCATTATTTACTACTCTTCCTATCGCTCACATTTCTTATTCCCCCTTGCTTTTTTTATTGAATTTTCATTTCCCTTTCTTAATCCAGAGTCTTTTTCTCTCATCAAAATCGTCTTTAAAAAGTGGCCAGTTTTGTAAGACGTGTCTTTGACAAGTAGAATCTAACTTCCTGACTATCTTATTGTATTTTTAGCCTGCACTTCTCTCAAATAAAATCCATTTTTCATCATTGTATTGTTTTGAACGATTTCTTATGGGTCTATCGGAAAATACTTCATCTAAAAAAATGAAATCTTCATTAATCATTTGGCACATTTTGGCTAATAAATCTCTATCTATCTTGACGGTCCATACCCCTTTTTACTTGTTTGCATTTCATATCTATATTATTCACCCTTTAAATTGGAATCCGGAATTCTTAAATAATCTGTCACTGTATTACATCCTCATATATCAACCATATTGCAAAAGTCTCTATAGGATGAAAAAGTCACTTGCAACATGGATGTATTTTTTTTTTTTTTTTTTGGCTCCGGACAAATGTTGTTCTTAAGTTGCCACTTAGTATTAGATCTTATGTTTCACTTTGTAAATGTGTGTATGTATGAGACAACGTTGTGGAGGATTTATTTTTGTTTTATTTTTATTTTTGTTTTTTGCCAAATCCAGAGAGAGAGAGAGAGAGAGAGAGAGAGAGAGAGAGAGAGAGAGAGAGAGAGAGAGAGGTAGTTAGTGTATCGATTGTTTGTTGTGAGAAAGACTTGGTTTAAATGAGATTGTTCGTTTATGTTTTTAGTTAGGTTACGACAGTGGTGAATGTCTTGGGTGAATACTTATTTTGATTTGACTGCAGCTTAAGGCAGTTGCGTGTGTAAATGCTGGATTTACTTCATTATTATTTTACCAGCGTGGAAGTGTTTATTTATTTAAAAAGTAAGTACAGTTTTGTTTATCTTTGCTTGTCGTGATTGTGAATGATAGGAACAATTTATTATTCATCTTTGATTATAGTGCGATAGTTTAGTTAGCTAGGAGTGTTCATAAGTGTTTTCTTTTTTATTTTGGCAGGCCGTGATTCCTCCTTTGGAAAGACTGAATTTAGAAAGTGGATTTTTTGTTGATGACCTGGCCTGTACTTAATATTGTTTGGACTGCTCATTTGACTGCACAACCGTTGATGACCTGGCCTGTTATTTAAGATTCCGATTGATGATGATGATGATGATGATAATGATGATGATGATGACCACTAATTGACTGTTTAGTTCAGTTGACAGGAACTGAATATAGTTCCGTTTGCCACAGATTGGTGGCTTTGCCAAGGACTGATCGGTTTGTGTGCGGAGACAGTTTTCGCATTAATAAATAAACAATTATAATCATATTTGGTTGTGGTGCATCCGGGTTTATATGAATGTGTCATTTTTATTTATTTTGTATGATTAAGTTTTTTTTGTGTCGTCTATATTAATATCTCAAGTTTGGTTGTTATGATTCTGGAATTAAGTGATAATTTAGTTTTAAGGAATATAGTTAGTAAGGTTATGTTTTGTTTCAATTTTCCTTCTGTCCAATAGTCCAGTTGATAAAGTAAGGGGAAAGTTTGTGTTGTGGGACAATTGTCTGGTAGAGTGATTCAAGGGTGTGGGAGTTGTTTTGCAACATCCCGCCACATTATTTTGGCGCCCGAACAGGAACAGCTGAGGTGGGATTGATAGCTGGACTCTTAGACGAAGGACTGAATGGGATAAGAAATTAGATTAAGGTTGATGAAAATGGAAGAGCAGAACAAGTTACTGAGGGAGGAATTGCGGGTGAGTAAGGAGCGTGAGGAGAAGTTGCTGCATGAGAATAAGAGGTTAAGTTGTGAGAATGAGGAGATGCGAAAGGAACTGAAAGCGCTAAAGGGAACTGTAGAGAGAATGGAAGAGGGTGTTGAGATAAGGATGCGTGAGAATGAGGAACGATTGGAAGCTATGATGGGGCAGGTAATGGGAATGATGAAAACTTTCATGGGTGAAGGCGCAGTCGGAGGAGTAGCCTCTGCTACGGGTAATGGGTTGATAGTGGAAGAGAAGGTTAAGGTAAGTGATAATGGGAAAGGAAGTGATAATGATAGTAATAGTAATAGTGATAGTGAGATTGAAGATAAGGGAATTAGGAATAGTAAAGATGAACAGAAATGTAATCGGAAGAATGAGAAGAAAGTTAAAAGTGATGTGAAGAAAGAGAAGAAAAAGTATCAGGATGATAGCAAGGATGATCGTGAATGGGTGCAAGTGGTGAGTAAGAAAAGGGCTAGGAAGAGTATGATCAAGGATAGGAGTATGAGTGTGAAATTAGATTCTTTATATTCTAGCGAGGAAGTAGGAAACAAGAGGGAAGGTAGCAGTGATGATAACGGTGAGAATGAACGTGATGTGTGTAAGACTGTATTTATGAGAGAGGTACCTCGGTGTGAAAGGTTCAATGAGCATAGTAGTAGGGATGTATATGAATTTTTCAAGGAGTATGAGAGGTATTGTCAGGATAAGTATGGTGATAGTAAGAGAGTTTGGGCTAGGGAGTTAGGGGAATATTTGACTGGGTATTTGTTGACGATGTATGGAGTGATAATGAGTGTAGGTGACGTTGATTATGAAAGTGTGAAAAAGAGAATAATTGAGCTGGTAAAACATATAAAAGGGAGTGTTAGGTATAAGCGTAAGACTAATTTCGATGAGGCAAGGATGAGTGCAGGAGAAGCTATATCAATGTACGTATGTAGGTTGGAAACGTTAGCTAGGAAGAAGTATGGGGATGAAGACATAAATGAGAATAAGGAGTTAATGAGGAAGTTTTTGGCAACAGTACCTGAGAATGTGTGTGAATTTATTAATTTGAAACGGAAGGAGAAAATGAGGTGGACGCAAGAGAGATTGACATGGGATGATATACTAGAGATAGTTGAGGATTATGAGTTAGATAGATGTATGAAAGAAAGTAAATCTGTGAGTGAAAGAAGTGGAATGAAGGAAAGTGTGCCAGAATTTCTTAGTTTTAGAGATGCTGTTATGAGAGGACCGATAAGGGTAGCTGATAGTGTAGTAGATAGGAGTGTCAGGGCGAGTAATGTGGGAATACCTGTAAGGACAAATGACGGGTTTAGGCAAGGGAATCAGGTTTGGAGGGAAAGGAGTGCTAGTGTGCAGCGAGGTGGGTAAGGTAGTTGTGTCCGTGAAGAGAAGAGTTATAGGTGTGGGAAAGTAGGGCATAAAAAGAATGAGTGTAGATGGGCGTTAGGAGCATGTTTCTGGTGTGGAGAGACAGGGCATCGTATTAGTGAGTGTAAGAAAGAGAAAGGGGTTAAATGTTATCGGTGTGGTATGACTGGGCACATAGCAAGTGGATGCCGGAGTAATCATACAAATGTGATTTACGGCAATTGTGGTAAGGATGGTCATTATGCTAGAATGTGCAAGGAGCCTCGGGGTAAGTGTACTGAATGCGGTGCAGATGGGCATGTAGCTAGGGTATGTAGGAAAAAGGGAGTAAATCAGCCAGGATGTTCGGGAAACTAGAGTGTAAGAGGGTTCAGCTGGGTGAGTTCTTGAGTGTGTGCGGAGTGAATGTGATGCATGTTCGTGAAGGTTTACTGCATGAAGACGTGATGGGTGAAAGAGCTTATGACTGCATGAGTGCAAAAGTAAATTTTAATGGAATAGAGCTAGTTGGTCTGATTGATACTGGTTGTGGTGTCAATTTAATGTTTAGTAATGCGTACAATAAGGTAAGGGATGTTTGTGAATTTAGGGGGTGTGAAGGTGAAGTGAAAGGTATCGGTAATTTAAGTATGTCTGTGCAGGGAAAGTTACATGAAAATGTTATGATTGGGGGGGCTGATGATGGAAGATAATGATTTTTATGTGGTTGAGGGAGTAAATGACAAATATGATGTGTTATTAGGTTATAACTTCTTGAAAAAAAATGTGATATGCTTGTACATCCTAGTGTAAATATGATAGAGATGAAAGTTAAGGGTAAATTGTGTGGGGAATCTTATTTGAATGAAGATGGTAGTATATGTACGAAGGTATGGAAAGGTGTGCCGTTAATAGCGAAAGAAGGTGTTAAATTGTTAAGAGATGCGAGTGAGGTTGTCAGTGTAAAAGTTGCATGGCCGAATAGTCTGGGAATTGCCAATAGTGACAATTGTGAATATGTAGTGGAAGGTTCAGAAGCAAGTAATTTAGTGAAAACAAGTGTGCATGTGTATGATGGTATTTTGAATTTGCAGGAGCCGAAAGTGTATGTGAGCTTGTTGCCGACTGTAAGGAGGAAGAGAATACGAGGTATACGTGAGGGTGATTGCATGGGATGTATGTATACGTTGGTCAATGTAGAGGATGAAAGGTATGTTAAATTGAGACGTGTTATGACGGGTAAGATAAAACAGGATGACGATTGGGACTATGACAGCTTGAAAGAAAGAATTAACGTAGATGAGAATATAAGTGAGGGAGAAAGGGGACAATTGTATAGGATGTTATGGGATAGACGGAGAGTTTTGAGTTGCGGTGACGAGGATTGTGGGGATCAAAGCTGCCTGAATTTAAGATAGTTCTTAGTAATGATACCCCCATATATCAGTGTCCCCGACATTTTGCTCCACAAATTGCCAGAGAAATAGAAGAGCAGTGCCAGGAGTTACAGCAAATGGGTGTAATAGAAAGGAGTGAGAGTGCCTGGAACAGCCCTATTGTACCTATAAGAAAGCCGGATGGAAGTTTACGTATGTGTATTGATTATAGGAAGGTGAATGAAGTAACTGTTAAAGAACGTTTCCCAATGAATGTAGTGTCTGACTGTGTGTATAAGATGCATAGTATGAAAGTTTTTACAAAGTTAGATTTAGTTAGGGGCTATTACCAGATGCCTCTGGCAGAGAGGAGTAGGCCCATTACGGCATTTTCAAGTAGAAATTGTCATTATCAGTTTTAAAGATTAAGTTTTGGCCTTTCTAATGCGCCTGCTGCCTTCCAGAGGGCGATGAATGTAGTTTTGTCTGGGTTTGATCGACAAAAGGTGACTGTTTTTATAGATGATATTTTGATTGCTAGTGAGACTGTTGAGGAACACATGCAGTTGCTTGAAGCAGTATTAGAACGGTTGATGGAAGTTGGTGTGAAAGTTAAGCTTGAAAAGTGTACATGGCTGGCCGGGGAGGTGAAATGTCTTGGGCATGTGGTGAGTGAATCGGGTATAAGGAAGAGTGATAAGTTTGTGAGTAAGGTGAGAGAATTTCCACGTCCTCATACGGTGCATGAGTTGAGAGGTTTTCTTGGGTTGATTGAATTTGGTCGGAAGTTTGTCAGAGATTGTTCAGGAATAGGGAAGCCTTTGAATGAGTGGACAGGTAAGAGAAATAGTACGAGACTGAAATGGGATGAGCGTATGATTGAAGCATTTGAAAAGTTGAAAGAAGAGGCTGCGAGAGACGTCACTTTGGTCTTTCCTTCTATAGTGAGCATGCGAGTATGCTAGAGTTATATACGGATGCTAGTGGGATTAGCATGGGTGGTTGCTTGGTTCAAATGCAAAGAATAAATGGAGATGAACAGTTGAGAGTGATAGCGTATGTAAGTAAAGCATTTATTAAGGCTGAGTGAAAGTATTCCACGATTGAAAGGGAGTTGGCTGCGATACGGTTTTGTGTGAAAGCGTGGAAGGTATTTTTGTATGGTGTGAAATTTATTGTGCGTACTGACCATCAGCCCCTAGTGTACATGATTAGGAAAGAGTCTCTGAATGCTAGGGTTGCGAGGACAATAGAATATGTACCTGGGAGTAAGAACGTGATAGCAGATGCGATGTCAAGTATGCATGGTAAGATAGAAGATCGTAGCGAGAATGATAGTAATTTTGAAAGGTTGCCGGAAGATTTAGTCGTGGTAAAAAGTTTTGAAGTGGATGACATGGTGTATAAATGTATTTTGCGTAGGTTAGATAATTTTAAATTGAAGGGTTTGAATAGGGATATACATGCTAGTGTAGATGAGCTTAGAACGAGTGTTAGGAATGAAGTATCGAAGGAAATGGCATATAAGGAACTTGAGGGTGAATTGTTATCAAAAGTATTGTTGGTAGTAAGTATGTTGTATGGTGCCACTGTTTATTTATATTTTGGATGGAATCGTCTGATGCAGTACTGGGCAAATAAGGAGACTGAAAGGGAGTATATATTGAAATCACAATGTAATGAAAGATGTTGCAAGTTGTTGAATGAGAAAGAGGATTGCCTGAGTGACTTGAATCTGAGTGGTATGAGCATGGTTAGATAGCGAAGATGAACATAGGTGTGACAAGATTGACCCTATTGATAGGAGAGTAAACATTTGTATGCATGGTGTAAAAGGAAGAATGATGACGTATGTGGGTATAAATGAGAATGAATATTGTAGTTTAATTGATACTGGCGCGCAAGTGTCATTAGTGAATATGTCTGTTATCAAGGAAATAGAGCGGTACAATTGGGAAGTGAAAAGGCAATGCACGAGTGTGAGAATTCATGGAATAGGTAAAGGAAGTTTGCTAGTATGGGAAGAAGTGCGTTTGAAAGTAAAACTGGGAAGTGTGGAGGTGAAACATAATTTCATTGTAATGGGAGAGAATGAGATGCCTAGTTGTTTTTTTAAAGGAATTGATTTTTTAAGATTGCATGATCTATCAGTTGATATTGGTAGTGGTTTGCTTCTGAAGAATGGATGTGAAGTAGTTGTGATAGGAGATAATAGTGTATTTATGGCGAATTTTGTTGGCATGGTTAATATTACGAGGAGTGAGGATGATCTATTGACTAAAGAGGAGGTGGAAGAAATGCAAGATGAATGTGTGGAAATTAAAAGGTTACGTGAATGTATGTTGAATAGTATTGAGGTAGATGAATGGCCGTCTGATTTGAAGGTGTATAAGAAAATTAGTAAGAGACTTATTGTATGTAAGAATATTGTTTATTTTCTACATAAAGGAATGGATGAAGATATATATGTTCCTGTGTTTCTGATGCATGCAGCTGTAAGTATGAGGATGTTAGTGCATGACAGATATGGGCATATTGGTAAGAATAAATTGTGTGAATGCATGCGTGAGAGATTGTTTACACCTGGGTTGAGTCAGATATGTAAGGATGTAGCGACTACGTGTGAAGGTTGCCAGAAAGGAAAGTATCAGAGAGTGCATGCTAATCCGCCTGTTTTGAAATTACGTATGAAAGAACCATTTGAGATGTTTGTGATTGATTGTGTTTCGTTGCCTGTGACTGCGAGGGGACACGTGGGAATTATTATTATGGTAGATCACATGAGTAACTTTGCGTATGCAGTGCCTATAAAGAATAAAAGGAGCGAAACTGTAGCGAGAATGTTAAGTCAAGTGATGTTGCCGATGTGTGTGTGTAAGCCTGCGAGAATGTTAAGTGATAATGGCCCTGAGTTTGTTGGATGGGAGTTTGAGCATATGTTAAGAGAATGGGGGTATTGAACATGTGTATTCGACTCCTTATATGCCAAGTGCGAATGGGTTGGCTGAAAGGACTGTAAGAACATTAACTGAAATTTTGCGAATGATAAGTACATGTGATAATGATTGGGATTTGTATGTTGGTAGAGCGTTGTGGGCTTTTAATGCAACAGTGCATAAGAGTACGGGTATGTCTCCCTGTAAGGCTGTGCTAAATTTTGAAAAGATAGTGAGTCTGAGGTTGGGTGTGTCTGAGGATGATAGAGATGTGTGGAGGAAAGCAAATGAGAGGTTTGAAAGCTTTAAAGTTGGTGAGAGACTGATGAAAGAAGTAACAGAAAAGGGTAGAATGAATGTAAATAAGGTGTGTGATAAGTTTGAAGGTCCATATGATGTGTTAGAAGTTGGTTTGAGTGGATTAGGTTATATTTTGGGTAAGTTGTGTGTGGATGGTAGTGTGGAAAGAGTTAGGGCACACCACAACCAGTTGCGTAAATGGAAAGAGGTACCTGAATATATCCAAGAAAATGGGATGAGTAAATGGTTGAAAAGGAACAAGTGTGAACCTAGTATGTATGAGGACTTAGGTCTGGAAGGTAAACAGTTGGTGTTAGTAGAATATAAGAAAAGGAAGAATACGAGAACTTTAAGTAAGGATGAAAGAAGGGGAAATTATATAAGTAAAAGTGAGAATAGAAATAAGTATGACAAGGGTGTAAATGTACAAGTGAGTATGGAAGATAAATGTGTTAATACAGATGAATCATGGCTGAGTATGAATGATACCTATGGTGTGTGTGGCTTTTCCTTAGGTGAAGTAAAGGAAAGGATGACGAATGCGAGAATGAGAGATAGGAGAATGATAAGTAGCATGAATGAATCTTTTGCTAAAGTTGAGAATGTTTTGATGAAATGGATGAACTGTTTACAGAAATGAGTGTAATATTAGGGCCAGATGAGAACGAGGTAGATATGATTGTACATGATATATTAGTTGATAGGGATTTAGATAGGAATAGTGTTAATGTAGCTAATTATTGTGATAAGGAAGAAGTAAATGAGAGAGTATATGGAGGCCCAGTAACTCGGAGTAGAGGTCCCGTTCCCGACTGCGACTGTGTAATGAAAAAAATAATGTAAGTGTTGTGTGGGTAGGATTTGGCAAAGTAAGGGGGGAGGAATGTGGAGGATTTATTTTTGTTTTATTTTCATTTTTGTTTTTTGCCAAATCCAGAGAGAGAGAGAGAGAGAGAGAGAGAGAGAGAGAGAGAGAGAGAGAGAGAGAGAGAGAGAGAGAGAGAGGGGTAGTTAGTGCATTGATTGTTTGTTGTGAGAAAGACTGTTGGTTTAAATGAGATTGTTTGTTTATGTTTTTAGTTAGGTTACGACAGTGGTGAATGTTTTGGGTGAATGCTTATTTTGATATGACTGCAGCTTAAGGCAATTGCGTGTGTAAATGCTGGATTTACTTCATTATCATTTTACCAGCGTGGAAGTGTTTTATTTATTTAAAAAGTAAGTACAGTTTTGTTTATCTTTGCTTGTCGTGATTTTGAATGATAGGAACAATTTATTATTTATCTTTGATTATAGTGCGATAGTTTAGTTAGCTAGGAGTGTTCATAAGTGTTTTTTTTTTTTTTTTATTTTGGCAGGCCGTGATTCCTCCTTTGGAGAGACCGAATTTAGAAAGTGGATTTTTTGTTGATGACCTGGCCTGTACTTAATATTGTTTGGACTGCTCATTTGACTGCACAACCGTTGATGACCTGGCCTGTTATTTAAGATTCCGATTGATGATGATGATGATGATAATAATGATGATGATGATGACCACTAATTGACTGTTTAGTTCAGTTGACAGGAACTGAATATAGCTCCGTTTGCCACAGATTGGTGGCTGTGCCAAGGACTGATCGGTTTGTGTGCGGAGACAGTTTTCGCATTAATAAATAAACAATTATAAACATATTTGGTTGTGGTGCATCCGGGTTTATATGAATGTGGCATCTTTATTTATTTTGTATGATTAAGTTTTTTTTGTGTCGTCTATATTAATATCTCAAGTTTGGTTGTTATGATTCTAAAATTAAGTGATAATTTAGTTTTAAGGAATATAGTTAGTAAGGTTATGTTTTGTTTCAATTTTCCTTTTGTCCTAGAGTCCAGTTGATAAAGTAAGGGGAAAGTTTGTGTTGTGGGACAATTGCCTGGTAGAGTGATTCAAGGGTGTGGGGGTTGTTTTGCAACATCCCGCCAAAACGTTGGTAACTTGTTATGGATGATTTTACCATTGAGTAATGT
>NC_090730.1:72863489-72878489 GCF_036898095.1 Palaemon carinicauda | reverse complement strand
TCAATGGTACCAGTAGATTGGGGGTGTGTGTGTATTGTACCACTATAAAAGGGTAAGGGAGATGTGCATAAGTGTTGTAATTCAAGAAGTATTAGTTTGTTGAGTGTCGTTGGAAAAGTGTATGGTAGAGTACTGATTAATAGGATTAAGGGTAAAACAGAGAATGCATTTTTAGATGTACAGGGTGGTTTTAGAAGAGGTAGGGGTTGTATGAATCAGATTTTTACAGTTAGTCAGATATGCGAGAAATATTTAGCAAAAGGTAAGGATGTGCATGTTGCGTTTATGGATCTGGAGAAAGCATATGATAGAGTTGATAGGGAAGCAATGTAGAATGTGATGAGGTTATATGGAGTTGGTGGATGATTGTTGCAAGCAGTGAAAAGTTTCTACAAAGGTAGTAAAGCATGTGTTAGGATAGGAAATGAAGTGAGTGATTGACTTCCGGTGAGAGTGAGACTAAGACAGGGATGTGTGATGTCCCCGTGGTTGTTCAACTTCTATGTTGATGGAGTTGTGAGAGAGGTGAAAGCTCGACTGCTTGGACGAGGATTGAAACTGGTAGACGAGAACGACCATGAATGGGGGATAAATCCGTTACTGTTTATGGATGATTCTGTACTGGTTGCAGACGCGGAAGAGAAGCATGGCCGATTATTGACAGAATTTGGAAGGGTGTGTGAGAGAAGGAAGTTGATAGTTAATGTGGGTAAGAGTAAGGCTATGAGATATACGAGAAGGGAAGGTGGTGCGAGGTTGAATGTCATGTTGAATGGAGAGTTACTTGAGGAGGTGGATCAGGTCTGTTGTTTTAGCAAATGGTGGAGTGGAAGCAGATGTACGTCAGAGAGTGAATGAGGGATGCAAAGTGTTGGGGGCAGTTAAGGGAGTAGTGAAAAATAAAGGGTTGGGCATGAATGTAAAGGGAGTTCTGTATGAGAAAGTGATTGTACCAACTGTGATGTATGGATCGGAGTTGTGGGGAATGAAAGTGACTGAGAGGCAGAAATTGAATGTGTTTGAGATGAAGTGCCTAAGGAGTATGGCTGGTGTATCTAGAGTAGATAGGGTTAGGAACGAAGTGTGAGAGTGAGAACGGGGGTAAGAAATGAGTTGGCAGCTGGAGTGGATATGAATGTGTTGAGGTGGTTTGGCCATGTTGAGAGAATGGAAAATGGCTGTCTGCTAAATATGGTAATGAATGTAAGAGTAGATGGGAGAAGTACAAGAGGAAGGCCAAGGTTTGGGTGGATGGATGGAGTGAAGGAAGCTGTGGGTGATAGGAGAATAGATGTGAGAGAGGCAAGAGAGCATGCTACAAAATTAGGAATGAATGGCGAGCGACTGTAACGCAGTTCTGGTAGGCCCTGCTGCTTCCTCTGCTGCCTTTGATGACCACGGAGGTTGCAGCAGTAGGGGATTCCGCATTATGAAGTTTCATCTGTGGTGGATAATGTGGGAGGGTGGACTGTGCCACCCTAGCAGCACCAGCCGAACTCGGTTGAGTACCTTGAAAGGCTGGGAGGAACCTAGAGAGGAGACGTCCTCTTTTTTGTTTCATTTGTTTGATGTCGGCTACCCCCAAAATTGGGGGAAGTGCCTAGGTATATATATATATATATATATATATATATATATATATATATATATATATATATATATATGTATATATATATATATATATATATATATATATATATATATATATATATATATATATATATATATATATATATACTGCATATATATATATATATATATATATATATATATATATATATATACTGCATATATATATATATATATATATATATATATATATATATATATATATATATATATATATATATATATATATATATATATATATATATACTGCATATATATATATGTATATATATATATTTATATATACTGCATATATATATATATATATATATATATATATATATATATATATTTATATATATTGAATATATATATATATATATATATATATATATATATATATATATATATATATATACATATAGTTTTATATATATATATATATATATATATATATATATATATATATATATAAATATATATACATATAGTTTTATATATATATATATATATATATATATATATATATATATATATATATATATATATATATATATATATATACTGGGTATATATATATATATATATATATATATATATATATATATATATATATATATATATATATATATATATACATACATATATATATATATATATATATATATATATATATATATATATATATATATATATATAAAAAAACTATATGTATATATATATTTATATATATATATATATATATATATATATATATATATATATAAAACTATATGTATATATATATATATATATATATATATATATGTATATATATATATATATATATATATATATATATATATATATATATATATATATATATATATATATATATCTGTGTGTGTGTGTGTGTTAAGGAGTATACAGGTGTTTATAACTATAACAAAAAGGGAACGATTTAATAAATATATAGTCCCAAAGCCGTACATTTCCAGCAAATTGATATATAGATTAAAAGATATATTAGTAACAGTAAACACTCTCTTTTATAGATAATATCTGTAACACTGTCATTGAGATGATAGTGATGGGGAGTAAGGTAGTTGATTTTATTTAGAATTGCTTCAAAATCATATCAGAAATCATAAAGAAACGCTGTATAATGTATCATATAAGATGATGCTGATGGAGAGGAAAAGTTTTTGAATAGCAACTTCAGTAGAGCTGTAATATGAACATTGCAGGAGTGTGACCTTTGACACTTTACCTCAGCGTTTGACACCTTTACAAAGATGTAATTCACTATATAGCCCAGAAGAGAGTCGACTTTCTGAGAAAGGCCATCGCCCTTCTCTTGAAGTTTTTTAATGCTTGTGTATCATTTATTTTTTTTTTACATTTTAGTATATATTTTAATTTAGAGTTAGTACATTAACATCTGGGTTGAGTATCTGGTATGTACCTAATATTTACTAACGGAAGTAACGTTTAAATTACCTACATTTATGGTGCTCCTACGTGTGGACTAGTATTGCCTAATTTTTGAATGTAAAAAGAAAAATACTGTTTTATTAATATTATATTCAAGTTTAGCAACTTTTGATATATCTATGATTAAAGCACGGTAGGTGAGTACAACACACAAAGGAAAATATGTTACGGAGATACCCAATTATATATTTACCAGTGAGAAAATACTGTTTTCTTACCTTCAGTCAGTAATTACATACCCACATGCTTTGATTTATGAATTTTACCAAATCTTCACCTGTAAATATCATAAAATGTAGCACGTCTTTCTTTTTCTTTCTTTTATTATAAATTACGTGAGAGTCCATAATGCCTCCTGCAGTCATGTGTAACAATAATACATTCTAATTAATCAAATAGGGCATTTCCATATATCAAGATATATAATGAATTCCATAACTCATGAAAGAAACTGAAAATGTTCTTGCTGTTCTATATGGAATTATGTTAGCAAGGGCACTTATTTAGAGATATATTTCAGGTGCATTAAAAGACTAAAAAATGTGTAAAAATGAAAAACTATTTAACTGGTTTTGCATGAAAAGTATCAGTTCAATTTGCTCACTAATTATTTCTGCGATATGTATTACCCATCAAAAAGATGGAAAATTTCTCAAAATCTCTCACCATTTATCTGACTTTCCCCAGGACACTCGATTATGATAATGTCAGTCAGCCCTTCAACCACGCACCTGTTGCTAATGAAAGAAATTCCGATAATCTTATGTATCTGAGAAAATTCGAATGGAAAAGAGGGTAATCAAACAGCTTACTTCTAAAAATAAATAGGAATACATTTAAAATTTTGTTTTTATTTTAACTTTTTAAAGGATCAAAAGAAATATTAGCTACGCATGAAATGATATATACCAAAAATCTGTCACCCTTTTGGGCCACAATAACTGCTTTCTCTTAAATACCGAATGCTTTTATTCTGGGTTTATCAAATACCACAGCTTCCACCCATGTTCGGTTAAGAGCTTTTAAAACCTTATTATTTTCTTTACTGAATAAAAAATTTACATAATGTCTTGGAAGTGACTGAATAACACTAAAAGCGTATTGAGTAACAAAGGTCACTAAAAAGTCAAGGGCTTGGAGCTACACGAAATAATCTCATCCAGCATTTATAGCGTAATTGAGAATGATTTCGTAATAATGACTCTCTAATTGAGATTTTTTCTACGTTATCCGTTTCTTGAATTTTGCCAAAGAAGTAGATTTTGCTAACGCCACCGTCGGAATAATTGATTTGAGAAAGATCAGGTAAACAACACGTATGCACGCAAATATAAAGCGTAGGAATTTGACGACCCCTCTTGAAATCTGCTAGATAGGACAATGGTCATGAGCTGTACATCCCTCGACTCCAGGTCCACTGCCCAAAAAAATCAACCAACTATGAAAGAGTATTATTATCTTAATCGGTTCAAAAACTAGAGACTGGTGTGTATTTGATTGTATGTATTGTGAGGAACTGTATTTTTTATGAATGGATACACTTTTAAATATCCTCAAATCAACCATTGAAGCTTACTAGATTTATTGTCCTAAGCGATATGCGTCCATGATTGCTAAACTATCATTTCAGTAAAATAACCTACAAGTCAGGATTATATAATAAAAAAAAATCGTATCTCCCCAACTGAAAGTAAAAGAGTCCGAGGCCGTCTGAGAGATAAGAGAAAAATAAGTGACGCAGAAGAGCCATATGTTACCAGATGGAATGAGTCTTGTGGAAAGAATCACGAGTTAGCCAGATGGGAAAAGGAAATAAGGTGTTAACACACTAGACAGAATTTTTATGAACTTTTGTATCTGTTACCATTTATATCAAGTTACAAATTAATGACATGATGATATTATAAAAAAATGAATTTAGGTTGAGTGTAATGAATATCAGAGACGACAAGAACTAATATTAAAATAGATTAATTAAAAAAATATATTCCAAGGTCTCTCCTGTCATTTTACAAAGTATATGGAGTTGTACGATTTATAGAGACCAAGGAGGGCATTAATCAAGTTTAGTGATGAAGAAGATACAGATAATGCATATGAATATAAAAAAACATGAAGGCACTAACACACAAAAGTATGTATATATATATATATATATATATATATATATATATATATATAGGTTAATATTTATATATATATATATATATATATATATATATATGTATATATATATATATATATATATATATATATATATATATATATATATATATATACAGACATATATATAAACATATATATATATATATATATATATATATATATATGTATATATATATATATATACGCCTATATATATGTATATATATATATATATATATATATATATATATATATATATATATATATATATATATACACCTATTTATATAGATATATATATAGGTGTATATATATATATATATATATATATATATATATATATATATAGATATATATATATATATATATATATATATACATACAGACATATATATATATATATATATATATATATATATATATATATATATATATATATATATATATATACGCCTATATATATGTATATATATACACCTATATATATATATATATATATATATATATTACATATATATATATATATATATATATATATATATATATATATATATATATATATATATATATATATAGAAACACACACGCATATATATATATGGTGCTACGAAAAAAACCCAAACGAACTGTGGAACGAAGGAAAGGATATTTTTCTAAAAGTTGTAGAAAAAACCATTACCAAAAAAACCAACAAAAGGAATCAATGGATATCGGAAGAAACCATAAAAGAAGTTGAGCTTAGAAGGCAACTCAAAGCAAAAGGGATCAATGATCCTGTTGAGGAAACAATTTACAAACAACAGAACTCCAAAATTCAACTGATGATGCGGAAAGACAATGAAAAGTTGATACAAGAACAATGCCAAAGGATTGAAGTAAATTCCATTAACAACTCTACCAAAGAAATGTACAATGGTGTGAAAAACCTCACCAAGAAATTCAAACCATCTGTTGGCACCATCAAAGATGAAGATGACCTAATCCTTTGTGACAGAGAGGAAGTCAAAGACAGATGGAAAGAATACTGCACAAATCTCTGCACAAAAGAAATTAATCCATTGTAACACCAGTCCCATACAGGCAAGTGTCTTTAGAACCAGAACCACCTCCTCTGATTGATGAGATTAGAGAAGCTATCAAAGAACTCAAACTTGGAAAGAGTCCAGGAAACGATCAGGTCACAGCCGAAATGATAAAGAATGGAGGTGAGAACGTCGAGATATTCTACCACAGGCTCTGCAAAAAAATCTGGATCGAAAACAAATGGCCAGACGATTGGGGGGAGTCAGTCTTTGTCCCCATCCCTAAGAAAGGTGACACCCTCAAATGCAGCAATAATAGGACAATCTCCCTCATTAGTCATGGTAGCAAAATTCTTTTGAAAATCATGGCTAAGAGAATGGCAAACAAACTGAACGAAGAAATCGCTGACGAACAAGCAGGATTCCGTCCTGGGAAAAGCACCAGAGACCAAATCATGAATCTCAAGATGATCCTTGAAAAAAACAGAAAACGAGGAATCGACGTATTCCTTTGTTTTATTGACTACACTAAAGCCTTTGATACAGTTGCACATGACATCTTATGGAACGACACGTACTCTATGGGTTTTCCACCTCATGTCATCTCACTTCTGAAAGCACTGTACAATCAACAGAAAGCAGCAGTGCGAACATCTTATGGCCTAACGGATTGGTTTAACATCGGACAAGGTGTCAGACAAGGATGCATTGTTTCTCCCCACCTCTTTAACATATACTCGGAAACCATAATGAGAAATGCGCTTGAAGACTACGAAGGAGGCATAACTGTTGGAGGACAAAAGATCACTAATCTCAGATATGCCGACGATGTGGTTTTAATCGCTGGAAGTATGAAGGACCTCCAAACATTAGTATCAAAAGTAAAAGCTGAGAGTGAAAAAGTGGGACTGTACCTAAATGCTAAGAAAACAAAGGTCATGAAGTGTCAAAAAGCCCCGTCTGATCAAGAAATCCTACTAGACGGAGTTGCCGTAGATAATGTCACTGAATTTACTTACCTTGGAGCAACTTTCACCAATAATGGAGACGACTCCCAAGAGATCAAAAGAAGAATTGGTATTGCAAAGAATGCAACCATCGCACTAAGCAATGTGTGGAAAGACAGACATATCACTCTAAACACAAAGAAGCGGCTTCTCAAATCACTTGTTTTCCCCATCGCATCATACGGCTCAGAATGTTGGGTTTTAAAAGCAACAGATCGGAAAAGATTAGAAAGTTTTGAACTATGGTGTTACAGAAGAGTCCTTAGGATAAGCTGGATTGAGAAAAAGACTAACGTGGACGTTCTACAAAAGATCAATATCGAAAAAAGATTACTTGACATTTTGGATGAAAGAAAACTAACTTTTATTGGACACCAGGTTCAGAAACGCAATACTCTGGAAAGAACGCTGCTAATTGGATCAGTCTATGGTACAAGAACGAGAGGAAGGCCTAAAACTAGATTGAGTGACAATATCATGGAGATGTGCGGGCTAACGATGGTGGAGCTGGAAAGGAAGGCTCAAGACCGGAATGAATGGAGAAGTTTTGTGCAGAGGGCCACGGCCGTTCGACATCGAACACCCCGTACTTGATGATGATGACAATTCTGTCCCGGACAATTCGGTACTAGGACAATTCGGTACAAGGACAATTCGGTACCATACTTGTCATTTTATAAAATGTCTAAATCAGGAAAATATGATATGTCTATATTACATATTAAAACTATTTATATATAATATTACCTAAATACTTAACTACTTAGTTTGATTATTCACTAGTTGTTTACAAATAACATAAACAATCCACCTAACTACTTTATTACTAAACGATTAGTTTGGTTATTCCCTTAGTTTAAACAAAAATATAAACAAAATTACTTTATTAGTTTATTTATTCCAGACTTTTTAGTCTAGTTTCACCCCATCATTCACACAATGGAGTCTTGCAACTACATACAGTCGGAAAAGGGAAAAACTAAATTAGTGTATATGGATAACTCCGTGTACCAATTATCCACTGATACTGCAAATAATTACTGAATTTCAAATACCACAAAAGTTTGGTGTTATCGAGAACGGCTCTATGTTTTTGCAGTATGACAGTGGCATTGACGACGTTAAAGGCATTTTAATTTTCGCTACTAATGACGCTCTTCAAGATTTGAGACAATGTGCGAATTGGGCAGGAGATGGAGTTTTTAAGAGTTGTCCTGTTATATTTTTCCAATTATGCGTCTTGCATATACAAATTAAGAACTTCAGTGCTATAAGATATTGATGCTTAGGTAGGAAGTTCTATTAACCATAATAATTACCTGGAACAGAGATGAATAATCGTTAGTAATTATTTCTCAGCTGATCCCATCTGACGTCGTCGAATGTAGCTTGATGGGTAATAATACGTTGGTATTATAAAAATACGTTTAATGTATAAAAGACTACATTATGAACTTTACTCTGTGACAGCTGACTCCCAAGTGCGTATGGAGCGTCTTACACAAATCTCATAAACCAAAACATTGCTAAACAAAAGAGCATCGCTCTGAAAAGACTTAAATCCTACTCCAGTACAAATCATAAAGAATCACATCTTATCTGAGGTAATCAACAAATGTTTGAATCCTAATACCAAAACAAATCATTACTCTTATGTATAAAGCATAACATGTCTTATTCATGCAATATGATGCAATGTTGCGCAATACCTGCAACACTTGAAATAATATAGTACATTACAATAATACATAACAGTCTCCTCCCCCTTAACTTGACATTGTAAAAATACTCATAAATCTAATCTCTCAGGGGGCTTTCCTCTGTTAATCCTATTAGGAAGCACTTCAACCTCATCTTGTACTGGTACATGAATTGGTTCTGAATTTACATTGGATGTTGGACCATCTTGGTTAATACTTGACTCATTTGATCTAACTACTTCTTCAAGTTTCTCATCTCTAACATTCACATGCTCTACTGTCTTTCTGTTTAACGGCTGTAATTGATCAACATGACGTTTTACAACATTATCACCAACACGAACATCATAATGTAAATTTCCTATCTCTCTTACAATCTCTCCTGGTACCCACTTCTCTGGAGTGTTGTACGATCTTACCATGACATCAGACAAAGGTAAAAAATGTCTTACATTAGGAAGCTTTGCTACTTGTTTATACCCTTTATCTTCTAAATCACTTTGCAAACTTAGATACAATAAATCTAACTTACACCTTATCCTCCTTCCCATCAACAAATTTGAGGGTGCCACGCCTGTTGTGCTGTGCGGCGTTGTTCTATAAGACAATAAAAATTTTGACACATGCAAAAATATATTACCTGAATTTGCTTTTCTACACTTCATATTGTGTTTAAACGTTTGGACAAATCTTTCAGCCTCTCCATTAGTGGATGGATGATATGTAGCTGAAAATGTATGCTTTATACCATTGACATTACAAAATTCTTTAAACTCTTGTGAGGTAAATTGTGGACCATTATCTGTAACAATTCTTTCTGGAATACCGTGCGTTGAAAAAATTTGCATTAACTCTTTTATTGTGGCGTAAGACGTTGTTGTCTTCATTGGGATAATTTCTGGCCACTTACTGTAAGCATCTACTACTATCAAAAACAAATAATTCAAAAAAGGACCTGCAAAATCTATATGCACTCTTTGCCATGGATACCTGGGTAACTCCCACGGGTGCATTCTAGCAAATTGAGGATTGTTTTGTTGCATAACACAATTCATACAATTCTTTATATAACATTCCACATCTTTATCTACACCTGGCCACCATACAAAAGTTCTCGCAATTGACTTTGATCTTACAATACCTTGGTGATCAGCATATATTTCATTAAAAACCTTATTTCTCAGTGAATTAGGAATAACTACCCTGGAACCTCTCATTACTATTCCTTGTGTCACACTCAGTTCATACCATATATCCTTATACGGTTTACAATTTTCCTCCTTTCCACATAAGTCCCTACCTGTCATTAAACTCTCCAAAACCTTACTAAGTACTGGGTCTTGCTTGGTACTGTGTGCTACATCTTTTGCAGTTATTGGTACATTATATACTGAAATTAACAGAACACTGTCATCATACTCTTCTGGAGCTTTGTCTACGGGTAATCTGGATAAAGCATCTGCATTACCCATATTTGATGTTGGACGGTATTCTATATCATAGTGGTACGCTGCTAACGTAACTGCGCAACGTTGTAGTCTTGCAGCTACCAACGTAGGTAAACTTGCTTTTGGACCCAATATTGCTAATAAAGGTTTATGATCTGTAACAAGTGTGAACTTTTTCCTACCATAAAGATACATATGGAATTTTTTAACTCCATAAATTAATGCTAAACCTTCCTTTTCTATTTGAGAGTAATTCCTTTCTGCCTTGTTCAATACTCTAGAAGTGAATGCAATTGGTTTTTCTGTTCCATCTGGCATTACATGAGATAATACTGCACCTAAACCTATGTTTGATGCATCACATATTAATTTAACTGGTAAATCCATTTGATAATGTACTAAGAATGTAGGTGATGTTATTTCCTGCTTGATTCTTTCAAAAGATTCCTGACACTCTTTTGTCCACTTCCATTCAACACCCTTATTCAACAGATTATACAATGGATGTGCAATTGTAGACAAATTCTGAATGAAATTCCCATAAAATGTTACTAAACCTAGAAATGATTGTAATTCCTTAACATTTTCTGGCACTTTTGTTGATTGTACAGCTTTAATCTTCTCTTTAGTTTTGTGAATACCCTTGCCATTTATTACAAAACCTAAGTATTCCACTGAATCAACTTCTAAAATACATTTGTTCTTATTTACTCTAATATTATGTTCCTTCAACTTCTTCAGAACTGTTCGCAATCTTTCTCTATGTTCTCTTGTGTCTTTACCCGCAATTAAAATATCATCTATAAAAATGAATACTCCTTGCATTCCTGAAAAAATCTTATCCATAGTTTGTTGCCATATAGCTGGACTACTTGCAACTCCATAAGGTAATCTCTTTGGCCTAAACAAACCTAAGGATGTATTTACTGTACATAATTCTTGTGAAGTTTCATCCATGGGAAGCTGTTGAAATGCTTGTCTTAAATCTAATTTAGAAAAAACACTGCATCCTGACATAGTTGCAAACATGTCTTTCGGATTTGGTAAGGGATGTTGAGCTACTTGCAGTTGTGGATTCAACGTTACTTTGTAATCTCCACATAACCTAACCTGTCCACTTTCCTTCACAATAGGAACTAATGGTGTAGCCCAATCTGAATATGTAACCTTTTCCCAAGAACCTTCACTTTCTAACCTCCTGATTTCTGTTTCAACTGCACTTTTCAATGCACACGGTACTGGTCTCGGAGCAAAAAATCTAGGAGAACTGTCAGGTTTCAAAACTAAAATTGCCTTTGCGTTCTTTACTGTACCTATTTTATCTTCAAATACGTCTTGAAACTCTGATATGATATCATCCATAGACATTTCATTTTTGTTTTCATCTTGTCTACCTGCAACCTTCAAAATACTAGGCCAATCTAACTTCAAATACTGTAGCCAATCTAAACCTAGCAAAGTTTGTCTATTACCTTTTACTACTGTTAATGGCATTCTCTCTAATTTCTGTTCTTTGTACTGTACTTCTACGTTCGAAGCACCTATTACCTGAATATCAAAACCATTATAACTTTTCAAAACTCTATTTGTACCTTCTAACAACAAATTAGGAATGCTTTTAGCCATTTTCTCAGACATAATTGATACATCGGCTGCTGTGTCAACTTGCATCAAAATTGGTTTACCATTTATGATTACTTCTACCATGATATGTTTCTTTGCATCTTTGTTGACTGAATTTATGTGAAACGCAAAATCAGTTTCTGAACTAACCTGATTATCATGAACATTTTCCTCATTATTCTCTTGACTCATAGTATCAACTGTAGCATTTATTTTCTTTGCGTACTGTTTAGGGAATCTACAAGCAGTTGCAAAATGACCCAGCTTTCTGCAATTCTGGCATGTCTGTCCAGTAGCAGGGCATTTCTTTGCTTCGTATGCAAGATGATCAGTTTTACCACACCTAAAACACTTGGGTTTTTCCTGTTGTTTCTGTGTATAAGCCTGATTCTGATATTTATGAACATTAGTGTTAGGCACTTTTCTATGACTAGGCTTTGACATATTCCTTCTCTGATTCTCATTGGTTTTCCACTTAGAACCTACTGTATTAATTTTAGAATTTTCCATTCTATTGCTTGTAGAACTACCTATTATGTGACTTTGCCTATTTGATGTTTCTAAAGCTCTGCCTGTTATCAATACCTTTTCTAATGTTAAATCTTTATCTTGCAATAATTTCTTTCTTAGCTCTTCTGATGTGCAATGTGCAATTATTTGATCTATGATAACATTTTCTAACTCTAGAAATTCACATGAAACGGCTAAATTCTTTAGTCTAGTCACAAAGGCATCTAAACTTTCATTTTCTTTCTGATAAGCCTGCGCTGAAAACTGGTATCTTTCAAAAAATTTATTGACCTGAGGAGCAAAATATGTGGTAAGAGCCTTAATTGCAGCTTCACTTGTGTCATCTGTAGGCTGCAAAGTCTTAAACACTTCCCGAACTTCCCTACCTGCTGTATGAAGTAATAATGCCTTCTTTTGTGCATCCTTCATATTCCCTAATGCTTCTAAATAAATCTTAAATTCCTCACACCACTGTTGCCATCGTGTTGCAACAGAATTAGGCTCAGCAGTGACGCTGAAAGCTTGAGGGGGTTCTATATTAAAAGGCATTTTGTTTGCTTACCTTAATAACTGTGGTAGGTTAAGTTACTGTTCTGCAGTCACAAGTATACTTCCTACCTACCCAACTTTAAATTTCACCCCTTTGTGTATTTGATGAAATTCCTATTCTGCTGCTGGTAAAATCTTCATTGGGCGATTTTACTCTTGTCCCCCGATGTACAAGACCTTCTCTTGTGCTGGCCGTCCTTGTGCATAGGCTCCAATACTTCTCCCTGCTTGCTTCTCCCTGCTTGTCCGTCGTCCTCAAACGTCGCCAAATATAAGATATTGATGCTTAGGTAGGAAGTTCTATTAACCATAATAATTACCTGGAACAGAGATGAATAATCGTTAGTAATTATTTCTCAGCTGATCCCATCTGACGTCGCCAAATATAAGATATTGATGCTTAGGTAGGAAGTTCTATTAACCATAATAATTACCTGGAACAGAGATGAATAATCGTTAGTAATTATTTCTCAGCTGATCCCATCTGACGTCGTCGAATGTGGCTTGATGGGTAATAATACGTTGGTATTATAAAAATACGTTTAATGTATAAAAGACTACATTATGAACTTTACTCTGTGACAGCTGACTCCCAAGTGCGTATGGAGCGTCTTACACAAATCTCATAAACCAAAACATTGCTAAACAAAAGAGCATCGCTCTGAAAAGACTTAAATCCTACTCCAGTACAAATCATAAAGAATCACATCTTATCTGAGGTAATCAACAAATGTTTGAATCCTAATACCAAAACAAATCATTACTCTTATGTATAAAGCATAACATGTCTTATTCATGCAATATGATGCAATGTTGCGCAATACCTGCAACACTTGAAATAATATAGTACATTACAATAATACATAACAAGTGCTCCAATATTGTTTGTCCTCTTACCTGATAAGTCTCAAAAGGTCTCTGAAGGTTAAATTTAAGGTACGTTACCATGAAGATGACATATTCAGTCTTAAATTGAGATGTTTTATAGCCTTAGCATTTTTACCTTTAAATCAGGTTGCGGATGCCTTTGATGAATTGGTCGATGATGATGATTATATCCCTCAACCTGTAGTCTCTTATTTTGAAAATTCATATATAGGACCAATGAGAGGAAGAGGTACCAGAAGGAGGAGACTTGATCCAAAATTTTCAATAGAATCTTGGAAAGTTCTTCACCGAAGTTTGAACGGAAAATCGCGTACAATTAATATGGAAGGTTTTCACAACACATTTATAGCAAGTCTCTTCAGTATGCATCCAAACATTTGGAAATTGATTGAAGCCATCAATAGTAGAGAGAGTTTGGCAAAAACCAAATTACAAATGCTAGGAAACGGGGGTGAACCAGTCATAAAAAAGAAGTACAGGGATTGTGACAAGCGTATCATTCATCTAGTACAGAAATATAATCAAGCAGAAAGAATGCAGTTCCTTAAAGCAATCGCTCTTAATATTAAAGTTTAAATTATTTTATATACTTTTAACGACAAGAAATGTATAGTTTTTACTATTTCATTTTTATATACATAGTTTTAACATAAGAAATGTACGGGTTTTACTGTTTTATTTTTTATATGATAAAGAAACTAAAGGATTTTTTTTTATTTATCGCACACAAGGATAAATCAATTAGATTTTTTTAATATCTATACTAACTAAAGCAAACATTTTCTGTTAAAAGTAATGCTTAGAACTGATAGGAATTTTAGAAACGAATAAAATTGGAAAAATACTGTTTTTCAATATTATAAGAAGAGCATGCCCAAACCATTTCTATCTACCCCTCACCATGATCTCATCCACATATGGTACTCGAGTAATCTGTCTTATAGTGTCATTTCTAATCCTATCCTGCCATTTAATTCCCAATATTCTTTGGAGGGATTTGTTCTCAATTCTACTAATACATTGGAGA
>NC_090730.1:72838489-72845989 GCF_036898095.1 Palaemon carinicauda | reverse complement strand
CTCAAAAAAGGGAGTTCAAGGGTAATCCCTCTTCCCTCTAAGTGTAGCCTCAGGCTACAACCTTAGCGGGTCAGCCTCGAATTTTTAATTCAGGCATGACTTTCCTACAGTTTTTTCTACCCTTCCTCTAAAACCGCAGATGCAAGTTTTTGGGGTTTTGGCCAGAATCTCAGAGTTTTCAGTCTGTGGTCGGTAGCTACCTGGCAAGATGAATAGAATTCTTTTGCTACGTTAGGCTACCGACATAGGAGGCTAGACCTCCCTAGGCCACTCCTGAAGGGTCTGTATGACATGACCTTTCTTCCTGTGACCTAGCAGACTAGTCCTGTGTTGGTGGACCCTAGGCTGAGGAATAGAATTCTCTTAATGCTTAGGGGACACTGGCACTGCAACCCCATTTCCTTTCCCTTAGAGGTGGTGGCGAGGGTGCTACCAACCTCCTAATTGTATCAATCTAACCCTAGGCTAAGGAATAGGATTCTTTAGCTGCCTGGGATGGTTCTAATACAGGAACGGAGTTTGTTTGGTGGGGCAGGACACGCTACGGCCGGCTCCTGCTGTACCTTTCACAGGACCCTCTTTTTCCCTTCCCTTCTATCCCTTTTGTTGGCGAATCCCAGCAACCTTACTGTTGCCGGTGGGTTGCCAGGATCGACCAGACTCCCCCTCTTTCAGTTGATAGCTGCCGACCGGCAGTCTTAACATCTGCCGACCGGCAGTAATAACAGCTGTGAGCTGCCGGCCATTTTAGTTGCCAGCCAGTTATGGCTGCTGCCGGCCGGCAGTCATGGTGACTGCTGGCAGGCAACCAGGGCAGCTGCCGGCCGGCAGCAGCTGGCCATGTTGGCTGTAAGTGGGAAGTCCCTACCTGTTTACAAAGGTTCTTCAGTTCTTTCTTGAACTGCTAGCAACAGTGGCTACTGCCGGGGTGCTGCCTCCCAGGCCGGCACAGAATGGTGCCTGCTTAACCAGCAGCACGCCGACTGTACTGATACTGCCGGCCGGCACATACTGGCCAAGGTTTAGACAGATCATTGCTGGCGACAGTACTGTAGCTGGATGGAAGCTTGAATTTTATATTCTCCCCTTCCATTTGAACCTTCTTTCTGGAGAAGGTAGTAATAGTAGGCTTTTGCATCCCTTTTACTGTATATATATATATACAGTATTAGGTAGTGTACAAACCGTGTGTCACACGATCGTACATAGTTCATTTTGTGCTTGTATCTTCGCTCTCCCCTCGCACTAAAAAGAACCTGAAAAATCATGTCTGCTTTTTTCCTCTGTAACATTGTCGATTTCTCAACATGAAAATTCTTGTTGCTTTGAGATTTTGTATATAAAGGAGAGTGTTCTACAATAAACTAACTCATTTGCTTTCACACTGCCTTTGAGTTCACAACCTTCTCTCGTCCCGTTACATTGGTGACCCCGGAAGTCGACTCGCTCCCACCGCCTTCCCCCACCCACCCCCTCGCCCCTCCATCGTTGGTACTATGGCGGACTCTACAGAAGTTGGCGCTGTGGCTGCCCCATTGAAACTTTCACCGTTCGCCAGCGGAGAGGCGTTTGCGTGGTTTCAGAGCACAGAAGTCCAGTTTCGCATCAAGGGCGTGACTCGCTCAACCACCAAAGCAGATTATGTTCTCGCGGCGATACCCGAGGACACCATCCCAGAAATATCCGACTGGCTTTGTGAACAAGGAGACACCCCAATAGCGTATGACGCCCTCAAAGCATACCTTCTGCAGCAGTACTCGCCGTCGCCAGCCGCTCGTATAGCAAATCTTTTTCAGCTCTCGCAACAACCGTTGGGGGACCAAAGGGCTTCGCTTGCCCTCAGGGAAATGACCAGTATCGCTCGCCTTCGACCTGCCGCAGACGGCTCTCCTCGTGAGGTGAACCTACTTCGTGCCCTTTGGATACGCCGTTTACCCAGATCTATACGTGCTGCCATACTCGATGTCGATAGTTTACCCATGAAGGACTTGATGACCAAAGCCGACGCCCTTATGGACAGCCACTTCAAGACCTCCATCAACCCCTCCACCCCTGACGAAGGGGATGCCTATTCAACGTCAACCGAAGCTGATATGAATGCCGTAGGACATACATGCCTACACCGTGACGTGCCGAAGCAGCGGCAAAGCCGCCCACCACCCACCAATTGCTCGCGCCCCAACAAACGACTTCAACAGCCATTTACTACCTCCCATCCGCCGCAGTTTTGCTACTACCACTTCAGATTCGGGGCAACTGCGAAGAAATGTGCTGAGGATTGTCAGTGCCCAAAAAACGTTTAAGTAGGCCATCGCTCGTGGCGGTGGCCTCCCATTTCTAATCTTTTCTTTTTACATGATGCAGTAACGGGCGTGCGATTTTTGGTAGACACGGTTGCTTGTCGTTCTCTTTTGCCAAGGAAACTCTTCAAGACATGACGTAGTCTGTCTACTTCTGTCGACGTCCGCTTGGTAGCTGCCAACGGATCTGCGATACCCACCTATGGTTACGAGAACCTCGCATTATCGTTCGGAAACGGTAAATTCAATTAGATGTTTCTCGTTGCTGACGTCACATTGCCAATCCTGGGTGCGGATTTCCTCTCTCATTTCCACCTTCTGGTCGATATCTCCCACCGACGATTGGTCAACGCAGACACGTACTTGTCGACACCTCTTCAACCCGCCCCCTCTAACCTTGCTCTCCACATTAGCGCACCCACGGATGCCTACACCCACCTCCTCACGTCGTACCCGGAAGTTTTCCGTCCAGAACTTCGCCAAACGCCCACGGTTCCTGCCAAGCACGGTATTTATCACCATATCAAGACGACGGGACCCCAGTCTTCGCAAAATTCAGACATCTGGCACCGGAACGATTGGCAGCCGCCAAACAGACGTTCGCCGAAAAGGAGGAAATGGGCCTTTGCCAAAAGGCCTTCAGCCCATGGTCGTCACCCTTACACATCGTTCTAAAGAAAGACGGCTCCCTCCGTCCGTGCGGGGATTACAGGCGCCTGAACATGCAAACAGAACCGGATCACTACCTCCTCCCAAACATTGCCGACGTGACCTCCTACCTGCAAAAAGCAAAGGTTTTCTCTTCGCTCGACCTCCTGAAGGGGTATTATCAGGTGCCTATGAACCCAGAAGACATCCTCAAGACTGCCATCACCACTCCGTTTGGTACATACACCTTCAATTACTCCTGTTTTGGCCTTCGTAATGCTGGGGCCACGTTTCAACGTTTCATGGATGGCATCTTAGGGGACCTCCCTTTCTGTGTATGTTATGTGGACGACATACTTGCGTTCTCCTCCTAAAAAGAGGAACACCTCCGTCACCTGCGCATCGTGCTCGACCGCCTGCAACAAAACGGCCTTGTAGTCCGGTACGACAAGTGTACCTTTGGCGCCAACGAAGTGTCATTCTTAGGGCACCGCATCACTCCTGAAGGAGTCCACCCCCTCCCTGAGAAGGTAGCAGCCATTCAGAACTTCCCCGTGCCCTCCACCGTCAAAGCTTTGCAGGAATTCTTGGGCATGATGAACAAATATCACCGTTTTCTGCCAGCCATTCCCGCCACTCTTGCTCCCCTCTACGCCTCCCTCAAGGGCAAGCCAAAGGACCTGAAGTGGGGTCCTCTTCAAGAAGCACCCTTCTGCAATGCAAAGAAGGCCCTAGCAACTGCTGCGGCTCTCACTTTTCCTATCCCACATGCCCATCTCCTTCTTTCCACCGATGCCAGCGACGTCGCTATTGGTGCAGTACTCGAGCAGGTGGTCAACGGCTCGCCCCTCCCATTGGCGTTCTTCAGCAGAAAACTGTCCAAGGCAGAATCGGGTTATTCTAACTTCGATCGAGAATTGCTGGCAGTGCACTTGGCTGTCCGTCACTTTTGCCATTTTTTAGAAGGTACGCCCTTCGTTATTCGCACAGACCACATGCCTCTGGTGCACGCCTTTACTCGACAGTCTGATGTCCGGTCCGCCCGGCCCCGCCGACATCTCTCCGCCGTGGCTGAATACAATTGCACCCTTCAATACGTCCCTGGGAAAATGAATCCCGTTGCCGATGCCCTGTCAAGAAACACATTGTCTGCCGTTCAACTGGGATTGGATTACAATGCCCTGGCTGAAGCCCAACGAAAGGATCCAGAGTATCAAGCATGTAGGACATCCTGCACGTCCCCCCGTTGGGAAGACTTTCCCCTCGAAGACTCCAACACCACCCTCCTCTGTGACGACAGTACTGGTAGACCGCGACCTTGGATTCCTGCTCCCATGCTCCCATGCGACGGCAGGTGTTTGATTTCATTCACAGCCTTTCACATCCCTCGTGCCGTTCTACTGCACAGCTGCTGAAGGCAAAGTTCCTTTGGCACAGCATTTCTAAGGATGCTAAGGATTGGGTCCACGCCTGTACTTCTTGCCAAACTTCCAAAGTACATCGACACACGGATTCAGGAGTGGGCACCTTTCCTCAACCTCAGCGTCGTTTCGCACACATTCACGTCAACGTTGTAGGCCCCCTACCCACATCACAAGGACATCGTTACCTGTTTACCGTCATCGAACGCTCCACTCGTTGGTCTGAAGCCATTACCATGGAAACTGCAACATCCGTTTCATATTCAGTACATCTGCCTTACTCTCAGGATGGATTGCAAGATATGGTATCCCTCAGCATATTACTTGTGACAGGGGTACCCCTTTCACCTCTCAATTGTGGACATCATTATCGAATCTCTTGGGCATAACCCTACATCAGACAACTGCCTACAACCCTGCTGCCAATAGAATGGTTGAACGTTTTCATTGCACCCTCAAAATAGCTTTGATGTCCTGCTAAAAGGACTCCAACTGGTTTACTCTGCTTCCCTGGGTCCTCCTGGGACTAAGGACCACTCCTAAAGATGCCCTGGACATCTCGGCAGCTGAAATGGTGTATGGCGAACCGTTGGTCGTCCCTGCCGACATTTTTCCTTCTGCAACCTCCTCTGATGATCTCCAGCGCATATGTCACGTCGTGGGAAAATTTACTCCATGCCACCAGATTTACAAGCATCCATCAAATCATCAGATACCAACAGACTTGCACTCTGCAATGCACGTCTTCTTACTCAACGACACTAGCAAGCCACCGCTAACGCCCCCTTACACGGGCCCTTTCCTTGTGATCCTACGCAATCTGAAAGCATTCCTACTAAACATTCATGGCAAAGAAGACTGGGTCGCCATTGATCGTCTAAAACCTGCTTATATCATGCCAGATGACCGGCCTAAAGTTTGCCTCTCTAGATCAAGGCACCCTATTTAACATATAGATTATGTCATTTTTAGGCAGGTTAATGTTATCTTTTGTTTATTTTGTCCTTTTTTCTAAGAGTCTGGTTTTTGATAACGTTAGGGGAAAGTTTGTTTTGTGGAGACAATTGTCTGTTAGAGTGATCAAGGGTGTGGGGGTTGTTATTGTAACATCCCGCCACAATACAACTATAAAAGAACTTATGTCAGCCTGTTCAACATAAAAACATTTGCTGCCGCTTTTAACTTTTGAAGTTCTACTAATTCAACTACCCAATAACGAAGATTATACTACAACCTGGTCACAGCTGGAAAAAAACTTCTAGAATAATGTATATTATAGAGCCTCATAATGGAGAAGGCATGACTAGTAAAATTAACTGCATGCCTAGTATTACGAACGGGATGGAGTTGTCAAGGATGATCTGAATGTAAAGGATGGTCAGAGTTAGGAAGATTCTTATGCAACATGCGTAATAAACTAATTGAACAACGTTATCAAAGACTAATATCTAGATCAGGAATAAGAAATTTAATAGATCGTAAGTTCCTGTCCAACAAATTAAGATGAGAATCCGCAGCTGAAGGAAGAATGAAAGAATTAAAACATATCCCAACAAGCCAATCTTTTGTGCAATTGAATAAGGCACAGACCTAATGTGTTTCGCAAAAGTAAATTTGCTGCCGAGAATCACACATGAGATTTTAGGGCATACAAAGTTAAAGAAACATTTTTAATGCTGAGATCTGGATGTTGAAGAGTTCTTGTCCATGACCTACTTACAATAATACTTTGAGTTTTGTTAGGATTTAACTTCATACCCCATAATTCGCACCACACACTAATTTTACCTAGATCTCTATTAATTGGTTCAGCAACTTCAGACCTAAATTTGGGAGATGGAATTAATGCAAAGACAGTTGCATCATCTGCATATGCAACCAGCTTGTTTTTTAACCCAAATCACATGTCATGTGTATATAATCGAAAAAAGTAATGGGTCAGGAAGCCTACCCTGCGGAACACCAGATATCACGTTCCTATACTCACTAAGGAGATCATTAACAACAACTATTTGAGATCTATTACTTAAAAATTCAGTAACAATGCTCAGAAACAACCCTCCCACTCTCAGCTGTTTTAGTTTGAAAAGAATGGACTAGTAAATAACACGGTTAAAGGCAGCAATAAAATCAAGGCCAATCATAAAAACTTCCTGATCATAATCAAGGGATTTATGTACAGCATTGGAGATTCTAAAAAGGGCATCAAATGCTCACAGGCCTTTATGAAAACCAAATTACAAACTAGGGAATAGATGATTACCTTCAGCAAACCTATTAAGAGGTTTTGCCAAAAGATGTTCAAACACTTTAAATAGAATGGAAGTTATGGATATGGAAATTGGGTGGTAATCAGTTGGACTTGAGCTACCAAAAACACATTTATATAGTGGAGTAAAATTACCAATTCTCCAACAAGTGCTAAAAACTCCTCTTCTTGCTAACTTGCGCAAAATAACAGATAAGTTTGGATCTAAGAAATCTGCCTTCTTTATAAAAAACAAAGGAAAAATACCATTTGAATCTTCACCTCCATAAGCATCAAGGTCCATCAACACAGCTTCAATCTCCCGAGAATGATAAGCTGAACTAGTTAGTTTAGCCTAAGGAGAACAGGAATGAGGAAATATGAGTTTCTCATTACACTGCTTACTATCGAACACATCAGATAAAAGGGTTGCTTTTTCGTTTAGACAATGAGTTACTGAGCCATCTGTCAACTATTGCATCTACAACAAAGAATGCAGATTAAAGGGTAGTCCACAACTTATGTTCCTGCGTTTTACCAGAAAAGGTTTCTTTTATGATTAGGTTGTGTTCCTTTTCAGATGAATCATAAACACTCTGAGCAAAATCTTTAAGCTGAGTATAGTTATTCCAGGTCAAATCTGATCTGTTACCCTTTCAAAGATGATACGCCTCCTGCTTCTAAAAATAAGCATGTCTACAATCACCATTGAACCATGGGTTGCCCTTTACTCAATACTTTAGGGAACAAAAAGGGATTTGCCTATCATTTATGTTGATTAGATTGTCATTCAAAGGAAAAACTGGATATAGACTACTATACAATTGTGACTAATGCAAGCCCAGAAAAACATATAAAATCCCAAACCAGTGTGCTTGAGATT
>NC_090730.1:72822029-72827989 GCF_036898095.1 Palaemon carinicauda | reverse complement strand
CTCTGGTGACACTCTTTCATAAGATACCCTCCCTCCTATAAGTCGTCAGCCTTCCGTGTGCCGGAGGCTGCCACCTTCCATCAGCATATAGCCGACGTCCCACCCCTCCCTTTACCTAGTAACAGCTGGCCGACCTTCGGAGCCGGCCACCGGCGTGCCGGCATTGGTTGCCGGCGGTCTAGGTATACAACCATATACATATCTATCTTATGAACTGATCCAAGCTCACCAGGCCGTCAGCCTTCGGCAGCCGGAGCCGCCGCCTCCTGCCGGTGACCCTGCCGCTGTGCCGGCGGTCGCCACGATGGTATTATATGTAGATACTCAATGTGTCTGTCTTGATGCCTTCCACCCTGCTGGACCGGCCTCCGGCGTCCCGGCACCCTCCAGAGATGTCAAGGGACATGCACCCCTTCTCATATTTGCCGACAACATGTCGACAGTCATCACACTGCAGCCAGATGGCTTAGCCACTTCTATATATAGGTATTGTCTTACCATCTAAATCTGTGGCTGTGCTGTCTGATTGTACATTACAATATTCCAGCATACTCTGTGTGTCTTAGTGCAGCCGATTGCCGGAACCTATATCTAATAAGGGGTCTCCTATTCCCTTTCTACCCCAGGGAACTGAGTGGTCTCAGCCCCTGATACACTTCGCAGACAATTTCTGTTAGAGGCTTAGCTTCTACCCACCATGGCTTATCCATATGGATTTCCGCTTTGTGACCGTCGGCCACAAAAGAAATTGCCTAATGATAAGGTTACGGTAACCGACTGGGCGGGATTCACAAGTAGGTGTCTATCTACTTCCTTTCCCGCTCTCTACTCTCAGGCATTATATTACTTATGAATTAATTAATGCTTAAAAATTTTAGATTAAGTTATCTTAATCTTAGAGTAATGTAAGTCATTCTTACGCCTTCCATGTACTTATGATCTCCTTCTTTTACAGGAGGAGTATATGAAGTGCGAAAGCAATTTTTGTGGAGTGAAGCGCCCGGACTTCTAAGGGCACAAGGCGTGCCGGACCCACGGCCCCTGCGCTGCCAAGAAAGGCGACCTGAAATACTGGGACCCGCAGCACTGTACAGTCTGCAAGAGTCGTCTGGTCGAAGCGTTCGACGATCCTCCTTCAGCGGAGGCAAGGGACAATGCTCGAGAAAAGCTACGCAAGTGGGTGCGTGGCTTCCAGAAGAACGCCACCGGACCGTATCTCGCCACCGAAGATTTGAGGGCCTTGCTGTTTCCAAAGGCATCTAAAGACTCCGTGGTCCCCAGTGATCAGATCCCCACCGTCCAGATAGTGATGGAACCTGATATTGTCATGGCCCAGTCCATGCATGAGTGCCACTTAGATTCCGACAACGTGGAACGTATGTCGGAAGTATCGGAAGGGACGGAGAGGAACCTCATGGGCGAGGAGCTCGACTATGAGGAAGATCAGGTGGAATACCCTGATTCGGAGCATGAGGTCGCTCCCAATCCTACTCCCGCACCGACTCCTGCACCGGCCGAGGAACCTGTTCCTTCGACTTCTGCCACCCCGGACCCTCTTCCATCAGGCACTCAGGAGGTCTTCAAGATGCTTGAAGCCCTCATGAAAAGAAAACTTCGCGAGACCCACGAGCTATTCAGGTCTAACCTAGGAAGTTTTAAACAACCGAAACGGATTTCGGTTAAGGACCTCCCTGCTTGCTTGGATAATAACCCATGGAGGTATGCCGAGCATATGCCGATCACGACTGGTAAGATCTTCATCAGTGAGAAGGTCGGCTCGATCTTGTTGGAAGAAGTGGAATTCTTCCCGAATTTCGAGGCTTGTCCGGACTGTTACGTCCGGCTCAGGTCCGAACCAGCCTCAAAGGAAGAGACCGAACCGAAGGAAGTAATTGTGTTCGATCTCGCGAAGGCCTAGGCTATGCTAGCCAGTGCGGTGAAGAGTAGGGGTTTCACCAACTCCAAGATGCCGGCGCTCAGCAAGAAGCACCCAACCTTAGTTGCGCCGAACGATGCGACCTTCCCCCTTATAGAAAAGGCCTTCACTGCGGTCTTGAAAACAGTGGAAGAAGGGAAACCTTGCCCTGTACTGGAGGAGTGCAGACCCTTCTCCCTTACTGTTCCCCCTGATGATAGACACTGGAAAGACGTCCAGTCAACCTTCACAGTGGGGAAGTTAGAGCCTGACGTAGCCGGTCGTCAGTTCAATGAGGACCTCCCAAGGCTAAATGATCACCTCCTTCGTAGGGAACAGGATATGAAGGAGAGGCTTGCCGCATCGCTGTCCTTCCAGGTACAGCTCGAAGTTATGGCCGGAGGCACTAGAATCCCGGACTTCTACATGGTCCTAGCCAAAACGCATTTGGCAACGGTGATGAAGGACCTGTACAGCTTCACTAGGGCTCGCAGAGCCTGTCGTGAATTCATGTTTGCCAGCGCGACGGTAAAACACGAACCCCGGAGGCTGATTTCCTCCAATATCTGGGGTAAATACCTCTTTCCCTCTTCCTTGGTGAAAGAGATTGCTGACAAGGCCGCCACAGAGAACAGGAACCTTCTCCATAAGTGGAGCATGTCAAAGAAAAGGAAATCCTCTCAGGACGATGGCCCTCAACCTAAGAGGAATCCCTGAAACAGAAACCCCAGCAACGTCAACAGAGACGGCAGTTTCCGGGTTCCGCTACTCCCCAAGTGGCTGCTCAGCCACAGCAGACCTTTCAGCTGGTCACCCAGCAGGTGGTATCGCAGTCACCGGTCTTCACCCCTGCATTTGAGCAACATGCTACTACCTTTCGTCCCAGAGGTAGAGGCTCAAGCAGAGGTTCCGGCAGAGATTCGTCTCGCCGCCCCTCCAGAGGCAGAGGAGTAAGGGGAGCTAGCGGCCGAGGTGGCAAACCCTCGGGACACCAGAAGCAATGAAGTGCTTCCGGTGGGAGGAAGACTCCGCCAATTCCAGGATCGTTGGACCTTCGATCCCTGGGCACACAGCATCGTCAAGAAGGGGCTAGGCTGGAGCTGGACACAACCACCCCCAGCCTTCCAGCAATTCTTCCAACAGTCAACCCCCCTCCTGGAAGAATACGTCCTAGAACTCTTGAACAAGAAGGTGATCAGGAGGGTAAAGTCAACCAGGTTCCAAGGGAGACTATTTTGCGTTCCCAAGAAGGACTCCGACAAACTCAGAGTCATTCTAGACTTATCCCCCCTCAACAAGTTCATTGCGAACAACAAGTTCAAGATGCTGACTCTCCAACAAATAAGGACCCTTCTGCCTCAAGGGGCCTACATGGTCTCCATAGACCTGGCGGATGCCTACTGGCACGTTCCAATGAATCATCACGCTTCCTCCTACTTAGGATTTTGACTCCAAAGGAAAAGTTACGCTATCGTCCAACAGCTCCGCCTTTGCGGCATCCAAGTGATGGCTTACCTAGACGACTGGCTGGTCTGGGCGACATCCCCCGAAGATTGTGTAAGATCCTACAACAAAGTCACCCAGTTCCTAGAATATCTGGGATTCAAGATAAACGCCGAGAAATCTCGCCTCTCTCCAGTTCAGAAGTTCCAATGGTTGGGAATCCATTGGGATCTTCAGTCACACCGCCTTTCCATCCCGCAGAAGAAAAGGAAGGAAATAGCAGGGTCTGTCAGAAAACTGCTGAAATCCAAACGGATCTCAAGACGACAGCAGGAACAAGTTCTAGGCTCTCTACAGTTCGCCTCTGTGACAAACCCAGTGCTTCGCGCACAGCTAAAAGATGCCGCGGGAGTCTGGAGACGTTCTGCATCCATCGCTCGAAGAGACCTCAAGAGACGGCTCCCAAACAGACTTCGCTTACTATTAAAGCCGTGGTCGGAAGCAAAGGCCCTGAAAAGGTCCATTCCTCTTAAACACCCGCCTCCATCGCTCAACATCCACACGGACGCTTCACGAACGACAGGTTCAAGGAACATGGTCTCCCCTATTCAAGACGTTTCACATCAACATCTTGGAGGCCATGGCGGTTCTTCTCACCCTGAAGAAACTCTCTCCGCCTCCCTCGATCCATATCCGTCTGACTCTGGACAACTCGGTGGTAGTCAGATGTCTCAATCGTCAGGGCTCGAGATCGCCCCAGATAAATCATGTACTTCTTCCAATCTTCCGTCTGGCAGAAAAGAAGAAATGGCACCTGTCTGCAGTTCACCTACAAGGATTCCGCAACGTGACGGCGGACGCTCTATCACGGACAAGCCCAATAGAGTCGGAATGGTCTCTAGACGCAAGATCATTCTACTTCATCTCTCGCCAAGTCCCGGAACTTCAGATCGATCTCTTTGCAACGAGCGACAACAATCAACTTCCTCTATATGTGGCCCCGTACGAGGACCCCAAGGCAGAAGCAGTGGATGCCATGTCACTGGATTGGAACAGATGGTCCAGGATATACCTGTTCCCTCCCCCCAACCTTCTGCTGAAAGTCCTTTCCAAACTGAGAACCTTCAAAGGGACAGCGGCCCTAGTGGCTCCCAAGTGGCGCCGGAGCAATTGGTACCCCCTGGTCCTGGAGCTGCTGCCAACGCTGATCCCCCTCCCGGGCCCAGTTCTCTCTCAGCAAGTACAGAAGTCGACTGTCTTCGCTTCATCACTGAAAGTCAGGGACCTTCATCTCATTATTTTCTCTCCCTGGCCGCAAAGAAAAGGTTTGGGATCTCGAAGAAAAGTCTAAACTTCCTCGAGGAATACAAGACCGAATCCACACGACGGCAATACGAATCCTCCTGGAGGAAAGTGGGTCTCGTTCATCAAAGCAAAAAACCCTACGGAAATCACCATTGATTTTTGCATGTCCTTCTTCATTCACCTTCATGGATAAGGCTTAGCAACCAACACGATTTCCACCTGCAAATCGGCTTTGACTAGACCACTACTGTACGCTTTCCACATTGATCTGTCCAGCGATATCTTCAATAAACTGCCAAAGGCATGTGCTAGACTACGCCCAGCACCTCCGCAAAAACCTACCTCCTGGTCCCTGGACAAGGTGCTCAATTTTGCCTCTAACCTGGACAACGATTCGTGCCCTCTCAAGGACCTGACTCAAAAAGTTATCTTCCTTTTTGCTCTCGCCTCGGGAGCCCGAGTCAGCGAAATAGTGGCATTATCAAGAGACGAGGGTCATATCCTGTTCACATATACAGGAGAACTTACCCTCTTCCCTGATCCGATGTTTCTCGCAAAAAATGAATTACCCACCAAGAGATGGGGCCCCTGGAGAATCTGCCCCCTGAAGGAAGATGTCTCTCTATGCCCAGTGGAGAGTCTTAAGGTCTATCTTCGAAGAACTTCAGACTTCGGTGGAGGTCAACTCTTCAAAGGAGAAACATCGGGTAGCGACCTGTCACTGAAACAACTAAGAGCGAAAATCACCTAGTTCATTCGCAGAGCGGATCCTGACAGTACACCCGCAGGTCATGATCCTAGAAAAGTCGCGTCTTCTCTGAATTTCTTCCAGAGCTTCACAGGATGAAATCGTCGCGCATTTTCTTCAAGCACTACGCGAAGCAAGTGCATGAAGTTAAACATTCGTGGTAGCCACAGGTAGTGTTTATGAAACCTGCCGTTTAACTCTGCATAGAACAGCAAGTTACTTGGGACTTTAACTCTACAGGTGCCTGTGTTGACCCTTGTGTGATACATAGGGATGTCATGGACACTTAGTGTTTCTAATAGACTGTTCTTATCAAGGTGAAATGTCATAGACTTCACATGAGTGCCACATGCCCTAGGGCATGATGTGTTTTTTCTTTGAAAAAGACTGACGTTCCTCCGGAACTTGTGTTTCTAAAAATGAAATTTCTTTTAGATTCAAGATTGAAGTCTTTTATTTTCTATGTACATTATTCTTATTATGATAAATTAACTTTACACCTTTCATTGCAATTATTATCACTATAACCTGCAATCTTTGAAATAAGAT
>NC_090730.1:72787029-72817029 GCF_036898095.1 Palaemon carinicauda | reverse complement strand
TTTATTGTTATTTCATGTCATTTCTTTAAGAGTTTAGTCCTTAAAGTGTTAAAGGTTATCTATTTTCATTAAGTATCAAGATTAAATGTTGGTGTAAAATTCAATTTCCAGTTAAAACAAGTGATTTTATAATTTCCCTAAGTTTTATATTCTTTTGTCTTACGCTGAGTTTTGCTCAGGCTTAGTATTTCTAGTGATTTATTATTTTATGTAAATTATTTCTGTGTTGTAATTTCCATAGAATACATTTATATTTGTAAAAATTATATATTTTTGATCACCAGAGTTTTCACACTACTCTTTCGTATCCCTGTTAAAATAATCAAAGTAAGAAGTTGTTGGAATAGTTCTTAGTAATAATTACCCAGTTTTGTTTTGAGTGTACTGAAGAGACCTTTGGATATTCAGTGTTTACATATATTGCTGTCTAGGAGTTATATAACTGTCTCAGAGCTTGAGTATTAATATTTTCAAATATAACAGATTACTGTAAAAATAAACACGGGAGTTTGGAACTTGAGAGGTTGTATAACTTGTCAGCCGTAATATATAATATATTATATTTCTGGTTCACATACCTCAGGACCATAATAATATATTTTTCGTGGCCAGACTCTTGGGATCGAGTGAGTCTGTTTTAAATATTGGTGATAACAGGGCCATGTTTCTTTTAAAGGTATGAACAATTTAGTGTGGATGGGACTCTGTGAATTGTTAAGATATATTTTTTGGACAGGTAATTTTTTTTTCTTTTTTTTTTGGTAAAAATATAAGATGGTACAGTTTAATATCTAAGAGTTTTTGAAAAACCCAAAGCTGCAGGAATTGTCAGAAGCTAATGTAACTAGAACTCTATGGGTCTCCATTCTAATGGCTTAGGGCTGCCATGCAACGAGTGGAATGATTAAAGTCCAAATCAAGTGTCCAGCCTTAGAAGCATTGATAGATTAGGGAAAATTGTTGGAAGAAGATTTTGTAGCAGCTTGCTAATTGTTGAAGGAAACTGAAGAAGAATTTGTAGCGATGCAAGGACCAGTTGACCCACAAACTGAGGGCATGAGAGCAAAAGGGATGCAGAGGTGGAGATTCAACGAATTGCAGCAGAAGAGAATTTGCTCAAGTTGAAGATGATGGCAAAATAGGAAAAAAAAGGAGATAGAAGAATCCCGACATGCGAGGGAAATGGCAGAAAAAGAGAGGGAATGAGAAGAGGAGGAGAAGTAAGAGGCAAGGAAAATAGCAGTACATGCGAGGGAGTTGAGCTTTTGAATGCTCGTGCACGGTCGGCAACGCAAACAGAAGCGACTCCTGCTGTGCATGATCCTGTGTTTATTGTGACGAACGCCAAGTGGTTAATTCCAAATTCACAGAAGAGGCTCCTAATGAGTTCATCGATCATTTTGAAATGGTCACATCAACGATGGAATGGCCATAAGATAAATGGTCTGTGTAAATTGCAGAATATATTGATTTGGAAAGGCCAGAGTGCTTGTCTTTCATTATCTCAGGCCCAGAGGAAGAAGTATCAAGAAGTGAAGAGGAGCGTGCTTCAAGTGTAGCAGATGACCCTAGAATTTTATAATAAAAGATTCCAAAGTTTGGGGAAGTATGAGAAAAGGACTTTCCTTCATTATCCTTATAAGGTACGACGCTTTTTTAAGAGATGGACAGAAGTTTCTAACATGAGGGAGATTATAAAATTATCAGTCATAAACACTCCTCGACCAAGTGTCAAGTATTCACTGAACCATGGAAACCAGTTCAGTAAGATCTATGTGAAAAAGTTCAATAGTTACAGCCGAAGAAGCACTGGTACTGTTTCAAAGCATAATGCGATTGTACCACAGCAACAATCCTCGATTCATCCTCCTTCAAGTATAGTGAAAGACGTGCAGAAGGCTAATATTGTCTGTTTTAAGTGTGGCAAGAGAAGCCATATCACTAAGGAATGTGGGTCAGACCCACCGAAAGCAGTCGCCCAAGTGGTTAAGGGTAATTTGACTTTACAGTATGCGGAGATGAAGAAACAATTCAGGAAGGACAAAACAAAATTGACTGGCCAACATTTACACGACAAACAGGACAAACCCAAACAGCGTGGATACCTTTAAACAGTATATTTATGAAGGTAGGTTAGCAGAAATAGATGAGAGAGAGAGTGAACCCCGTCAAGATATTGTGTGACACAGCTTGCAACCATAGTGTGGTGATACGAGGAGTACACCTGATGGTGGAACAGAATCTCAGAGGATACTCGGTTATTTTGAAAGGAATAGATAAAAAGGTTACTCCTATTTGCCATTTGAAACAGTCATGAGAGTTGGTGACCGGTAATTTTGATTTTGCCGTAAAATAATCATTGTCTGTCGAATGAATAGAAGTTCTTCTAGGTAATGAGGTTGGTGGAGTGCTGTTTGTGTCTTGTCTCATTGTAATGGAGAAACAATTGAAGTATGTTCCTCAGACTGTACTTGAGAAGGATTAGCCGAATCTGTTTCCTAGTTCTGTGACGACTAGGAGTATGATGAAGAAAGTGGCTACAGAAGAAAAAAAAGAACTAGAAGGATCGATGAACTTGGAGGATTTGTTTTCTGAAGAGGATTCCCTTGACGTGGCAAGGGGAAAAATCCCAAGTAAGCCCGAGAGAAGAGGAATGACATACGAGTGGACCAGATGATAAATTTGAAATGGACCTGGAAGAGATAGAAAACTCAGTGTTAGAAGTAGGACTAGTGAATAGGAAAAGACTGATAGGATTGCAAAGGAAGGATGCAACGTTAACATAGTTATTGTACTGTGTGGGCGATGAGACTGAGGCACAGCATTCTCTGAACTGTCATTATCTTAAGGAGAGGTTGCTTATAAGAAAGCAGAGACTCACCGATATCCCTGGGAATATTGAAGGGGCTATACTCGATCTGATATTGATTCCCACACCGTTGAGAAGACAGGTGATTGAGTAGCGCACATGACGGGACATTTGGTGATGAAGAAGTCGACAGGGAAGATTATGAAACACTTTTTTTTTGTCCTGGCATTCATAAGGATGTGAGCCAGTTTTGCCATGTATATCACGTATGTCAGATGGCTGGAAAGCCAACTGAGTGCATTAAGAAAGCTACCTTACACCCAATGGAAGTTGGAGGAGAACCCTTCAGCAAGGCAATGTTTGACATTGTGGTACCTTTACCAAGGACGAAAAAAGGTCATAAATATATGTTAACCTTCATGTGAACAGTAACCAGATACCCAGCGGCCATACCTGTCAGGAACATCAATGCCAAAATAATTGCCGAAAAGTTACTAAGCTTTAATAGGTTTGGTATTCTGGAAATCGTTCAAAGTGACCAAGGAACGAATTTCATGTCAAAACTGTTTCCGAACGTAATGAAACCTTTGGATGGGAAACAACAACTATGAATTGCTTATTATCTGGAGAACCAAGTTGCATTAGAGAGATTTCAGCAAACTTTGAAAAGTATGTTAACGATGTTCTGCAATGAAACGGGGAATGAATGGGATATCGGACTGCCATTGATGTTATTTGAGGTAAGTAATACTCATCAAGAAAGCATGGGATGTAGCCCGAATGAGATGATATTTGCACGAGAAGTACACGAAGACCGATTTAAACGTTAGTAGAAAAATGGAAGGGCTGAGAGGAAACAGATGGAGAATATGTCTAGAATGTGAGGAAAATGATTAGCGAGATAAGGAAATTTTCCCTAAAAAACTTAAGACGAGTCAAGAAAAAATGAAGAGAAGTTTTGATATGAAAAGTAATAGCAGACAGTTGAATGGAAGGAAAAGAGGTATTGGTTTTCTTGCTTATAAGTAGATTGCCACTCACCAACAAGTTCCAAGGACCATTCAAGATTTTGGAGAAGATAAATTACCTGACCTACATTACTGAAACTTCAGGAAGAAGGAAAAGTAAAAGGAAACCCTACTCAAGCGAAAACGAGACCAAAGCTTCACATGTGTGTATGGTACAAACCATACCATACGCGGAGGAAGACGATGGATATGAGGTAGGGGCGGTAAGCTAAGTGAATAAATGGTCTATCATTCGAAATTTGGAAGACAAATTAACTCACTGGAACCAGGAGTAACGAGGAATTAAGTCGATTAATTAGAAGTTTCCCAGATATGGTCTCGGACGTACCGAATAGAACCAGCCTGACAAAGCATGAGATACACCTCAAAACATCAGGATGACCATTTAAACAACATGCTTATCGACTGTCGCCGTATCACTGAGAAGACCTGAGAAAAGAAGTAGACTGTTTGTTACAAAACGAATTAGTTGAGAAAAGTTCTAGCCTTTAGAGTTCTCATTACATTATTGTGAAAATACCGGACGGTTCTTTCAGGGTGTGTACGGAGTACCGATTGTTGAATTTGATCAACGTGGCCGATAATTATCCATTCCCAATCATCAACCAACTACTCGACAATACCAGACAAGCCAGGTTCATCTTCCAGATCAACTTGTTGAAAGAATATTACCAAATTCCTTTGGATGACAATGTAAATCTCTTATCAGCTTATATAACCCCGTTTGTTTTATATCAATACACCGTCATGCCATTTGGTCTAACGAACATCCCTGCTACTTTTCAACGTGTGATGGATAGCCTAGGATTGATAGAAGGAGTAGGCATATATCTTGATGAAATTGTGATATATTCATCAACCTGGGAAGAACATCTCCGAATCCTGAAGAAGTTATTTTAAAAGCTGCGAGAAGCATTCCTGACGATTAACCTCAAGAAGAGCAAATTCAGAGAATGCGATAGTTCGGTACTTGGGATTTGAAGTAGGAAGAGGACTAATTGCCCTGGTAGCCACTGACTTCGAACGAATAAGAAAATGATCACCCCACCCCACCACGAGGAAGTAATTGCAAAGTATTTTAGGGATGGCAGAATTCTACTTACGTTTATGCCCGAAGTTTACGGCTGTAGTCGCTCCTTTGACGGAATTGACTAGCTTTAAGAAAGGATATGTATAGACCAGCAAGTGCCAGGAATCGTTCAACAGGATAAAGGCCATATTAACTTCGAAACCAATACTGAGAGATCCTGATCTCAAGAAGAAATTCATTATCCAAGTGGATGCGGCGGATAATGGGATTGGAGCTGTTTTATAGAAAGATGAAAGAAAATGAGAAGGGAATTCTTTACCCTGTTTGTTTTATGTCATCGAAGCTGAAGAAAAATCAGTGAGCCTACTCGACATTTGGAAAGGAACTGCTAGTGTTAGTTGCAGCGATGAACAAGTTTGAGATCTCTGTGAATCGACTGCAACATTAAGAGATTACAGTGTATTGGGATCATAATCTTTTAACATTTGGTAATAAGATGAAAAAATAATTATCAGGGGTTAACTAGGTGGTTGTTATGTTTGCAACCGTATTGTATTAATGTAAAGCATATATTAGGTAAAGATAACGTGCTTGCAGATTATTTATCTCGGGCTGAATCGATGGATTTAGACACACAATAAATAATCTTGTTTGAGGGGAAGCTATCTTATGAAGCTCTTCAGGTGTAGTTAATAATTTGTTCATGTATTTTATTTATGCATTTCATTTGTGTATTTAAGAGATAGCTGCTAACGTAGAAATAATAAGGAAAGCATCACCCCCCACCACAAGAAAGCAAGTGTAACGTTTTTTTAGGGATGGCAGGATTCTACTGACGTTTTTGCCTGAACTTTTCGGCTGTAGTCTCTAATTGGAGGAATTGACTAGCTTCGAGAAAAAATTTGTATTGACCAACAAGTGTCAGGGATCCTTCGACAAGATAAAGGCCACATTAACTTTGAAACCAATATTGCGAGTACCTGACTTCAACAAGAAATTCCTTATCCAAGTGCATGGGTTGGATAATGGGATTGGAGCGGTTTTATTGAAAGAGGAAAGAAAAAGACTTGGGAATTCTTCACCCTGTTTGTTTTATGCCGTCGAAGCTAAAGAAACATCAGCGAGCCTACTAGACATTTGAAAAGGAACTGTTAGTGTTAGTCGTAGCAATAAACAAATTTGAGATCTATGTGAAACTACCACAAAATTAAGAGATTACAGTGTTTGTGATGATAATCTTTTAACATTTGTTAACCCTTTTACCCCCAGGCTCTTTGGAAATTTCCAACCCTTAACCTCCAGGGGGTTATTTTTTTCCCAGCACATTTTGCAGTATATTTTTTTTTAAATTGCTCTACCAGCCTTAATTTTTGTCATAGAGAGGTCAGGTTGGTCTCATTCTCTTGGAAAATGCCTGAATTTTCTCAAAAAATTATCAAATATATGAAAAAAAAAATTTTATAGCATTTTTTTTGCAAGGACGTACCGGTACGTCCATGGGGGTAAAGGGATGGGTTTTGTGAAATGTACTAGTACGTCCTTTGGGGGTAAAAGGGTTAATAAGATGAAGAATAATCAACAGCGGTTAACTAAGAGGTCGTTATGTCTGCAACCACGTTGTATTAATGTAAATCATATATTAAGTAAAAATAAAGTGGTTACAGATTTTTTATCTCGAACTGTTTGGAGGGAGCTATCTTATGAATCTGGTCAAGTGTAGAGTAAATAACTTATTCTTGTATTTTAATTATGTATTTGATTTTTGTATTTAAGAGGTGAATAGTCAGCTCTTCAGATGAGTTCCTCTCTTGTAGTTTTAAGTAATTGCATGTAAAATTATGAAAGACTTTCGTCGATTATTTCATTGTATTATTCATTCTATCCAGTATATGTAGATTTACGTTATTTTTGAAGAATTACGTTTTTATTTCATGTATTTTGTTACGAGGCCTTACGTAAACTCTTTAAGCGTAGTATATAATCCTACGAGGTATGAACAAGGGCTTACAAAAATGTTTTTTTTTTATTCTTATGAGGTATTGTGTTATGTTTGTGAGAGAATACGCAATTCTTATATTTGCCACGTGTTATGAAATGTTCTTGAAAACCCTAGTGTAAGTTTTTAACTTTCTTTTTTTTCCAAGAACGGTAGGTGGGCCGAGCTGTGGAGAGAGAGAGAGTTTCCTTGAATGCAAGGTTTGTCCTCATGAATTTTTATCTAGTTGGTAACTTTGCCGTCGATAGGTCCTGGCCCCCAAGCCACGAGAATAATCTATTTAGCACAATCTAAAACTAATATATAGGTGCCCCTAGGGATGCGTAGAACAGAAGAAAACAAGCCTGTCCCGTGAACGAGCCAAAGCTCATCCTCCTCTCTCTAGTGCCTCGAATGAGTCCTCTCCAAAGTGTATGTTTAAAAATAACATACATCTTGTGTAGTGTGAAGAAATGTTAAGGAATACTTTAAAAGTGTTTTAAATTTAATGTCATTATGTGTGCTGGTAATAAATAATATTTTGTAGCCTGCCATGAAATGTTTGTGCGAAAATATGAAGTATATTTGTATCGCTATCTGGTTACTTTGTGTGAGCTAAAATTTGTAAGTTTATCAGTTACTTTATGTAATTTCTTTAAGAGTTTATTCCTTAAAATGTTAAAGGTTATCTGTTTTAATCAATTATCAAGATTAAATGTCGGTGCAAAATTTGATTTCAAGTGAAACACGTGATTGTAAAATTTTCAGTAATATTAATTTTTTTCTTAGTCTAAGTTTTGTTCACACTTAATATATTGAGTGATTTCATTTTTTATGTAAATTCTTTCAAAGTGTTGTAATTTTTATATAATATGTTCAATTTTGCAAAGAATGTATTATTTCGATAGCCAGTGTTTTCACATTAATCTTTTGCATGCCTGTTAAAGAATCAAAGTAAGAAGTTGTTTGAATTATTCTTAATAATAATTAGCTTTTTTTTCTTTTCTTTTTTTAGTGTACTTAACAGACAATTGAATATGCAGTGTTTTTATATATTGCTACCTAGAATTTATATAACTGTCTCAGAGCTTGGGTGTTAATATTTTCAAATATAACAGATTCATGTAAAAACAAACACGTGTGTTTGGAACTCGATAGGGTGTGTGACTTGCCGGCCGTAATATACAACGGATTTTGAGAGAAGCGAAAATTCAATGTCGTCCTGATGGAAGTTCTTATTAGGTAGCTTTCTAGGGTATATTTAACTACAGTGATATTCCCAGAGAATTTTACCTTAAAGTATCCAGAATTCTAACTCCTGGAGCGAATATCCCTAAATAATCTCACAGGGATATCGCATAATATCAGAATACGTATTCTTGACACGTCACATAGCTATCTTCGCCCCGAACAGTCTTAACGCTTCGAGGGGGTATAGTGACGAGAATCTGAAACGAGAATGAAAAGAGAGCCGCTCATAAGGCATCTCTCCTATTCCGTTTCCAGTGTGTATCTGATGAAGGCGGTAGCGCCCTCTTTATTCATTGTAGCGATATACGAGGTGCTACAGATACTGTACTATAGGGAGGGGTCAACAGGCCCTTTTACAATAAAAGGAAGGGCGGGTCCATCAGGACGACATGGCTACCTCACCCAAAAATAGATTTTTCACTTCGCTCAAAATACGTTTTTTGGGCTCAGGCCAAGTCGTCCTGATGGAAGTTTACCAGAGCATTACTGTATCTGTGGATTCTCAATCAGTACTGTACTCTCAAGAAAGTATTTTCCTGGTCTGTCTAGACCTAGAGACCTATGATGTTACCGTCATACATCATTTCATCTAAGCATTAACTATGTTAGTGCTTCCTGCCCCCTACAGGGAAGAGTCGTACTAGACCCTGGAAAAAGTCTCGAGGAGTACATAAAAATTTATGGATGACAAAATGACAAGCTTGTATAGTGGTCTCACCCTATACAATATAAAGCAAAGTTTGTATAAGAGTCACCAATGTCAGAATGAATTTGTGACACCTTCTCCAATGTGACTACTCTTATAAACTATTGGATAATGGTTGTATCCGCATAGAAACAAATTTTGCCTCTTTGCCACCAACCCGTTAGGGTACCACGTCAACCCTTCCAAGGAAGGGTTAGAGTGAGTGGACTTTTGCTTGAATCAGGGAACAGTCTCGAAAGACATACCATGATAAAAATATCCATATTTTAATCTTAATGCTCAGTACATTTCTAATAAAATGAGTGTGGGCGAAAAAGACGCAGCAGGGTTCACTATGAACTAGTTTATTAAAATTTAATAAATGTACATATCAGATCAACATTTATAAAATTTATAAAATGTGGATGATATGCGTTAAAGCATAAAGAAAAACTGTCAACAGAAAATATTGTTTCATCTACTAGGAAAGAGATTTGCCATTTCAATTGAATTATTAATAATAATGATATAGTCTCTATACTGTTTATATACACTAGCGTAAAAAACGCTTGGCACAAGTGTCCGTATTATGCTATAGATTACCGACGTCAATGGAACAGTTCGTAAGGACACTTTCGTGGCCTATCGCTCAGCGTGTAGTAACATACAGTGACTACACGCGCACCCTCTTAATTAATCATCCCAAATTAATTACACTGTTCCTCACAGACTTAAAACAGAAGGTTAAAAAATTCTAACTGCTGCTACCACAGATCTCATAAGTTGCTCCACTTGCTTCGCATAGTTCATAAAGAAGGCCTTGAATGACTACCAGCCGGTGTGCAAACAAGGATGTTCAAAGTCCATATAATTAAAGAAATTTTATGGAAGAGGCAACGTTCCTCAGATCATGACTAACGGGTGTACTGTCTGGATCCGTTCTGCGAATAACACGGGTAAATTTCGCCCATAGTTGTAGATAACTTTGAACCCAGGGTTTCTCTTCTGAACAGCTGTCCTCCCATAAAGTCTGAAGTTCTATGAAGATAGAAATTTAGGCACCCCACTGGACATAGAGATGCATCTTCCTTCAGAGGGCAGATTCTCTGGGGACCCCACCTGTTGGTGGGTAGCTTGTTCCTGGTAAGAAACGTTGGGTCTGGAAATAGATTCAGTTCTCCCTCCAAGAACTGGACGTGGCCTTCCTCTCTAGAGAGAGCCACTATTTCATTAACTCTGGCCCCCAAAGCGAGTACAAACAGAAATATGACTTAAATTCAAAACCTTTTAAGCACATTCCTCATGGTTCATTATTTATACACAATGAGGAATCATATCTAATGACCATGCAAAGGGTTTTTGGAAGCGCTGAAGGGCTAGTTCATTAAGAACGTCGTTAGAAAGGTCGACCTGTAAGGCATATGGTATCTGACTTGTCAAGGCAGGCTTGAACAATAGAATTGTGCTGGCTGCTAAACCCTGCTCATGAAGGTGAATGAAGAATGATAAATAGGAATCTGTCGGGATTTCTTTCGGTTTTTTCGCCTTGACAAAGGATAGCTATTTCTTCCCAGAGGCCTCATAATATCTTCTGGTTTCCTCCAAAAGTCTAAACTGACTTTTTAACACCGAATCTTTTCCTCATCGTTAAGGAGAGAAAATCATGAGACGTAGGCTCCGTGTTTTCTTTGATGGAGCGAAGACAGTCGACTTCTGTACTTACTGAGACAGGGAAAGATCCGGTAGCGGTACGAATTTTAATCGTAGTTCCAATGCCTGAGGGAACCACACGCTATTTGGCCACTTGTGGGCCACTATTGCTACTTTCCCTTTGAAGGATCTCAGCTTATTGAGGACCTTCAAAAAGAGGTTGTGCGGAGGGAACAGATAGATACTGGACCATCTGTTCCAGTCAAGGGACATAGCGTCTACTGCCTCCGCTAACAGATCCTCGTAAGGAGAACGATCCTGCGTCAAGGGACCATTCTGACTCTATAGTCGTAAACCTGGATAGAGCGTCCGCTGTCACATTGCGGAACCCTTGAATGTGAAGTGCTGACAGGTGCCATTTCTTCCATTCCGCTAAACGGAATATGGCCAACATCACTTGGTTGATTTGAGGTGACCTCGACCCTTGTCGATTCAGGCATCTCACTACCACCTCACTGTCTAGAGCCAGTCTTATGTGGGTCGAGTGGCGAGGAGAAACTTTCTTCAGTGTCAGAAGTACTGCCATGGCTTCTAGAAAGTTGATGTGAAATGACTTGAAAAGATTGGACCAAGCTCCTTGGACTCTCATCTGATGAGAGTGGCCTCCCCAGCCTTCCTTTGAAGCGTCTGTGTGGATAGTTACTGACGGAGGAGGAGGTTGAAGAGGTATTGATTTCTTCAATTGCTTAGCATTGGACCACGGCTCGAGAAGCGTTCGTAGTCGAGTCGGTAGAGGTCTTATTAGATCTCTTCGCGCGTTTGATGCGTATTTTCTCCAGACTCCTGTTGCATCCTTAAGCTGTGCTCTTAGCACTGGATCTGTTATTGAAGCAAACTGTAGAGAGCCCAGCACTCTCTCCTGTTCGCGTCTTGATATCCGTTTGGATTTCAATAGTCTCTTGACAGATCCTGCTATTTCTTTCCTCTTCTTACTAGTAATGGAAAGCCGATGTGACTCCAAATTCTAGTGGATTCCCAACCAATGAAATTTTTGAGCTGGAGAAAGTCGAGACTTTTTGATGTTGATCTTGAATCACAGATGTTCCAGGAACTGGATCACTATCTTAGAAGCTTGCATACATTCTGTCCTGGATGCTGCCCACACCAGCCAGTCGTCCAAGTAGTCTACTACTTGGACCCCCTTTAGGCGTAATTGATGGACGGCTGCATTCGCGAGCTTCGTGAAAATCCTTCGGGCTATGTTTACCCCGAAAGGCATGGCTCTGAAGGCGTAAAATTTTCTATGTAACTTGAAGCCTAGGTAGGAAGAGAGTTGACGATTAATTGGAACGAGCTAATAAGCGTCAGACAAATCTATAGAGACAGTATATGCCCTTCTGGGCAGTAGGGTCCTTATGTGCTGAAGCGTGAGCATTCTGAACTTGTAGTTCGCTATGAACTTGTTGAGTGGCGACAAGTCTAGAATGACTTTGAGTTTTTCTGAGTTCTTCTTTGGAACACAAAACAACCTTCCTTGGAATTTTATGGACTTAACTTTCCGGATTACTCTTTTGTCTAAGAGTTCTCGGACATATTCTTCCAGAACGGGGGATGAGTGTTGGAAGAATTGAGGAAATTGAGGTGGAGGACTGCTCCAGCTCCAACCTAGTCCATTTTTAATTAGGCTGTGGGCCCAAGGATCGAAGGTCCAGCGATCCCTAAATTGCTGTAGTCTCCCTCCTACTGGAAGTATCTTACTTCTGCTGTTGTGGACATGAGGCCTTGCCTCCTTGACCGCGTCCTCCCCTGTATCCCCTTCCTCTTGAAGGGCGTCTAGAAGAACCTCTGGCTGTTCCTCTAGCTCTCGAACAAAACGAAGAAGTCTGCTTCCGAGAGCTGGGTTAAAACTGGCGACTGTGTCGCCACTTGTTGAGGTACCAGCTGGTACGTGGTTGGAGGTTGTGCCACTATCTGAGGTACCGCGGTCACAGGAAGTTGATGTTGTTGCTGTCGGTAGGGTTTAGCCGGCCGAGAGGATGTCCTAAGCCTTTTTGTCTTCCCCTTGGGTTGGGGACCCTCATCCGGAGAAGACTCTCTCTTGAGATCTAAGCCCCACTTTTTGAGAAGGTTCCTATTCTCTGTGGCGGCCTTGTCTACTACCTCTTTAACGACTTCATTGGGAAAGAGGTCTTTACCCCAAATACTAGAGGAGATCAGTTTCCTCGGTTCGTGCCTCACCGCAGCCGAGGCGAACACGAACTCTCTACAGGCCCCCCTGGCTTTAATAAAGCGATAGAGATCCTTCGTAACTGCGGCCAGATGGGTTTTGGCCACTACCATGAACATGTCCTGGTTCTTGGGGTCACTTGCCATCGTTTCTAGTGTTGTTTGCAAGGACATCAATGCCGCCAGTCTTTCCTTTGTCTCTTGCTCTCTATGCAAGAAAACCTCCAACAGTTTTGGAAGTGCCTCACCGAACTGGCGTTCAGCAATATCAGCTTCCAGCTTCCCGACTGAGAAGGTAAGGTGTACGTCCTTCCAGTCTTCTTGGTCCAAGGGCAAGGACAGAGATAATGGCTTGCACTCCTCCAAGGAAGGGCATGGTTTCCCTGCCTCCGCCGTCTTTAAGGCTGCCTTATATCCCTTTGCCAAGAAGGGAAAGGCTCACGTAGGAGAGGCCACAAAGGACAGAAGATTCTTACTCAAGGCGGGCACCTTTGAGTTAGTGAAGCCCCTCTCTTTCATCAAGCTCGTTAGTAACGTCTGAGCTTTACTATGGTAAAAAACTATGACCTCCTTCGGCTCCGTCTCCTCCTTTGAGGCTGGCTCCTTCCTAAGACGGACATAACAGTCCGGATAAGAATCTTTGTTGGGCCAAAATTCCACTTCTTCCAGGGGAATTGCTCCAAACTTTTCTGAGATCACGATCTTCCCGGTTGTCATTGCCATGTGTTCAGCATACCTCCAAGGACTGGTATCCGAACACAAAGGAAGATCCTTCACGCTGAGCCGATTCTGGGGCCCATGTGATGCTGCAAGTCTACGTATCTCCAGTTTCATTGCAGCTTCTTTCTCATCATTCTTCCTTTGAATTTGTTGGATCATCTCAACAATGGAAGAAAGAGTCTTTCCCAGTTCATCTGGGATAGCAGACGATGTAGAAGGAACAGGTTCTGGGTCCGGAACCGATGTAACAGACACTTCGTCGATTTCTTGCTCTTCTACTTGAGGAGCCTGGAACAGCTTCTCCTCCTGACCTTCTCCTAGAAGGATCTTCTCAGTAGACTCCGACACCTCCGACATCCTATCGTCCAATTGGATGTCTTGAAGGGTGGCCGAGACTTCAGAATCTACCGGATTCTGGGCAGATGGCATCTCCACCTGAGGCTGGGGGATAATTGCATCAGCCGATGCTTTAGGGAAATGGTAGGCCCTCATCTTCTCATTTGGAAGGTAGGGGGCTGAGGTGTTTTTCTGAAAACCCCTCACCAGTATCGTAACGTTTCCCTGGCAGCATCCCTTGACTCCGTTGACTTAGGGTTGTCAAAAGCCTCGGTAATCAGGTTAGAACAAACTGTACAAACCTAAGGGCCCAAATAGCGGAGATCACTTCCGGAGGCTGCGCATGCTGCGTGCCTCCTGCAATATTGATGTCCACAGAAGTTCTTACTGCGGACATTACAGAACACACTCCCGCACTTCAGATGGTCCTCCTGTAAAGAGAAGAAAAATCCATGAGTATCAAGTGAAGGCTTTCACTTATATTTAGACATTTAGCTTATACAGAAAAGCTATAAAATAAAGAAGGAAAGACACTTACATGTATTTCCTGTCCAGTCAATTGCTGAAACCTCCCGAGATATTAAAACTAAGGTTAATTCTATTCCAGAATACCTTATGTAATTTCCTGAACGGAAATTTAAGGTGTAGTTCACAACTTGAGATAAAGTTTTAATGTACGGCATATAAAGAATACAGAAAGAACTTACTTTCTATATATTGTACGGTCTCAACAAAAGGCTGTACAAGATAACATTAAGTATGATGAAGAACATAGTGTTATCACAAGCTCTGTACAGCAGTTTCTGCTAGTGCAGTGTGTACTACACTGCAAATACAGCAACTACTGTACATCGCATGCTGTTGTGCCGGCTAGCACGCGCCGGTACGTGCCGGCATGTGCCTGCACGTGGCGGCCGGCATCTACCCCTGTATAGTTCAAAGATATACTATCTTTAACTAATAGGCAACAGCCCACTGATTTGTGACTGTGTGCCGGCAGGCAATCATTGCCAGCCGACGGCTGAAAACACTAATACCCAGCTGCCGGCCGCTAATCGTAGTGGCCAGCAGAATCGGGCTGTGTTCCCATTGCCGGCAGGCAAAGGTAATAAAACCCATGCCCGCCGACAGTAGCCAGGAACCAGAGAACCTCCACCTGCCCGGCTGTCGGTTGTTAAGCCGGTAGCCGGGTTAGGGGTGCAACACAATAGTCAGAGAAACAGTATGGATGTAAGGTTATAAGGCGGCATTGCCATACGACCTTCCATCCAGAAAGAGTGAACTTATGGAATGGGAGAATGTAGCATTCAGGCTTCAAAAGAATCCATAGCCTGCCGGGCTCTACCGGCAGACATGGAATTGAGACCAAGGTAGGTCTGGGGTTCACTCTGCAAAGAAAAAAGGGTTTCTAATGGCCGACACATAGTGCCAGCCGGCAGAGAGCTGAGCCTGTCCTCCATCCTAACCTATACTAGGTACGGAAGTAGGACTGCGGCCAAAAGAAAATAAAAGAAAGAGAGGTGGGGAAGGGATAAGGGTCCTAAAGACTTCGTTCCAGTAGGAGACATACTCAGCTGTTAGGGAAGCTCATCCTAAGTAAGAGTTGTCTATTAGGGAGGAAGACTGGCAATACTTGCTAACCTTCACCCAACCAGAACAAAGTTAGGTGAAGTTATTTCGCCGGGCAACAGAGAAAACTCATTCTCCAGCCCGAGAAAAACATCACAGGACAGTCTGCTAGGCCACTAGAGGAAGGAATCATATCTTACAGAATCCTTCCAACATGGACTAGGGAAGCAAAGCTTCCTGTGTCCGCCCCTAACCTAGCAAAGGAGACTCATTCTCTATGCTAGGAAGAAGCAGACCACAGACTAGAAACTCTGATGTTCTGCCCTAACTCAAAAAACCAGTCACTCTGGTTATCAGGTCAGGACAGACATATCCTAGAATAGTTATACCTGAATTTTTATACAGATAGAACCACTAGGATTAAGCCGAAGGCTTACAGAGGGAGAGAGGGATTGAACTTAGCCTCCGGAGGAGAAAAGAACAATCGGGATGTGCGAAAGTATACTACTGTACCTAGAATACTAGACTAGGTAAGATGAGAATTGAATACCTAAATCACCGAAACTCTCTCGTATACAATCTTGGAAAAACATTCAACAATATCTTACATGTATAAAATATTTGCCTATAGCTTCAATAATATAACATTTGGAAAACTTTATATCATGCATGAAAGTACTAGTGCCAGACGTCTAGGCTACGAAACCTCACGAAGGGCAAGATCGGTACCTCGACCCATGTCGAAATCACCGAGCTAAAAATTGACGGTATAATATAAGCATTCCTAGTGGAGCTAAATAGCTAAATTATTAAAGCGTAACAAACTGGGAACATCGCTTCAGCTAACTAAATGACCCATAAGAGCGAACGATTGCATCCAGGATGCCTCCGGTAAGCAACAGCTCTTGTTTACGTTAAAATCACTTTTGATTTAATTCAAAACAACAAGAGCTTACAATTATACATAGTAAAGATAATACTCAACTTCATAGAGGCAGAAGAGGCCAGAGAAGTCATCAAAATGTTGAAATAAATCCAAAATAACCAGAGAACACAAAGGAAAACACCGAGTAGTAGAGCTACACGAAAAGGAATAAAGAGGGCGCTACTGCCTTCATCAGATACACACTGGAAACGGAATAGGAGAGATGCCTTATGAGCGGCTTTCTTATCATTCTCGTTTCAGATTCTTGTCACTATACCCCCTCGAAGCGTTAATACTGTTCGGGGCGAAGATAGCTATGTGACGTGTCAAGAATACGTATTCTGATATTATGCGATATCCCAGTGAGATTATTTAGGGATATTCGCTCCAGGAGTTAGAATTCTGGATACCTTAAGGTAAAATTCTCTGGGAATATCACTGTAGTCAAATATACCCTAGAAAGCTACCTAATAGGAACTTCCATTAGGACGACATGCCCTGAGCTCAAAAAATATATTATATGTTTTATTCCAGGACCATGCCACTATAATATATATATATATATATATATATATATATATATATATATATATATATATATATATATATATATATATATATATTATATATATATACACACATATATATATACACACACATATATATATATATATATATATATATATATATATATATATATATATATATATATATATATATATATGTGTGTGTGTGTGTGTGTATATATATATATATATATATATATATATATATATATATATATATATATATATATATATATATATATATATATATATATTTATATATATATATATATGTATATATATATATATATATATATATATATATATATATATATATATATATATATATATATATATATATATATATACGATAGCAGGGTTACATGGAATTTCACTTGTATATCTACCCTTTGATTTTAAACATGGACAGTAATCCCCTCTCAATCAGAAATTTTGCTCCAAATAAAGCCTTCTGGAAAGCGTTATTGTATGTTTTCAAGAAAAAATTTTGCATGATGGAATGATCCATTGAGAATTTCTTTTTTTTTTTTTTTAGATATTCATTAGGTTCAACCAACAGTGGGCAGTCTAATATCCCCTCCACTGCAACATAATCTAGGAGGTTCATTCTCCCATTTCTGAGCATCACAGTGATTACAGTGTTGTGACATTAGGACAATTTGTAGTATGTTTTCTTTTTTACAGGGGTATCTTAGATTATAATTGAAAGTACCAAGACACCATTGTATAGCATTAAAAGGATATGCTCTTGCTTCTGCATGCATGAAAGTATTAATATTGCGATTATTCTCAGCTCCTACCGATGATTTTTGGTTTCTACAGACAATCATTCTTTGTTGGTTAGCCTGAAGTCAAATCATTCTTTGATATCTAGATTCCTGACTTCTTATAGCTGCTATTCTTTGTTGATTATTTTCAGGGCGAGTATTTATTTATTCTTCATCCTCTGCTTCACGTCTAGTTGCCATTCTGTTTGCATTAGTGTTCCTTCTTAAATTCATCTGCTCTTTATCTTCTGTTTCACGTCTAGTTTCCATTCTGCTTGTTTTGGGGTTCCTTCTTAAATTACTCTGCCTTTCATCTTCGTCTTCATGTCTAGTTGCCATTCTGCTTGTATTGGTGTTCGTTCTTAAATTCCTCTACTTTTCATCTTCGTCTTCACGTCTAGTTGCCATTCTGCTTGCATTGGTGTTCCTTCAGAAATTCCTCTGCTCTTCATCTTCGTTTTCACGTCTAGTTGTCATTCTGCTTGTATTAGTGTTCTTTCTTAAATCCCTCTCCTCTTCATCTTCTGCTGTACGCCTAGCTGACATTCTGCTTCCATTGGTGTTCCTTCTTAAATTCCACTGCTTTTTAACTTCGTCTTCACGTCTAGCTGCCATTCTGCTTGTATTAGTGTTCCTTCAGAAATTCATCTGCTCCTCGTCTTCTGTCTCACATTCAGCTGTCATTCTTCTTGCATCAGTATTCCTTCTTAAATCCATCTGCTCTTCATGTTCTGATTTCTGATTAGCTGCCATTCTATTTGCATGATTTATTTTGTTTTTCCTCATCTGTCTTACATCTAGCTGTCATTCTTCTTGAATTTTATACAACTCCATAAATTCCTATGCTCTTCTGTTTCCTGCTGTCTTTTTCTTATCACCGAATTTGCTTTATCAGATATACCTAATGAAAGCTTCTTTTCGGGTGGCTTCATTTCGTATAAAAAATTAAAAAGAATATAAAAAAAATACATGACTTGACCATTAATGTGCTGTAGAATCTATTTTTGGGTTTCATCATATTGTTTGCATTGGTGTTACTTCTTAAACTCCTCTGATCTTAACTTTCGGCTTCATGACTAGTAGCCATTCTGCTCTTTGTCTTCTGCTTCATGTTTAGCTGCCATTTGGCTTGAATTAGTGTTCCTTCATGAATTCATCTGCTCCTCATCCTCTGCTTCATGTCTAGCTGCCATTCTGCGTGTATTACTGTTCCTTCTTAAATTCATCTGCTTTTTGTCTTCTGCTTCACGTCTAGCTGCCATTCTGCTTGCATTAGTGTTCCTTCATAATTTCATCTGATTTTCATGCTCTGCTTCACGTCTAGCCGACATTCTGGTGTCATTGGTGTTCCTCCTTGAATTCCTCTGTTCATCATATTTAGCTTCACGTCTATCTGCCATTCTGCTTGTATTAGTGTTCCTTCTCGAATTCATCTGCTATTTGTCTTCTGCTTGGCATTCTGCTTGCATTAGTGATCCTTCATAAATTCATCTGCTTTTAGTCCTCTGTTTCACGTCTATCTTTCATTCTGCTTGTAAGAGTGTTTGTACACAAATTCATCTGCTCATCGTCTTCTGCCTCACATTTAGCTTCCATTCTGCTGGCATTGGTGCTCCTTCTTAAATTCCTCTGCTCTTCACCTTCGGCTTCACGTCTAGCTGCTATTCTTCTTGTATCTGTTCCCCTCCGTATATTCCTCTGCTCTTCTGATTACTGCTGTCTTTTTCTTTTCACCGATTTTGCTTTATCGGATTTGAACAATGAGAACCTCTTTTTGGGTGACTAATTTTTGTAGAAAACTGAAAAAATTATTAAAAAATACATAAGACTTAACAATTAAATATTCAGTAGTATCTCTTTTTGGGTGTCATCATTCTACTTGCATTAATTTTAACTACATCTCCCTTAAGGGATTCAGAAACCCCAGATCTACATTTAGTAGATGGAATTGATGCAAAGAGAGTAGCATCATCTGCATATACAACAAGCTTGTTTTCCAGTCCAAACCAAATGTCTTGTGTATATAGTATGAAAAGTAATGTGCCAAGAACACTACTCTGTGGAACACCAGACATCTTATTCCTATACTCACTAAGGTGGCCGTAAACAAAAATTCTTTGAGATTTATTACTTAAAAATTCAATAATATTGCAAAGAAACGACCCACCCATTCCCAACTGTTCGAGTTTGAAAACAAGTGGCTCATGATTAGTGCAGTCAAAGGTATCACTAAAATCAAGGCAAAGCTTATGAGCTTCCTGACCACAATCAAGTGATTTCTGTACAGCATTGGAGATTAATATTTCTCCATTCTTCATCTACTTCGTGTTTCATAGGCCTCAGCCATGTAGGCCTAGGTCTTCCAACTCTTTTAATACATTGTGGAGCCCTATTGAAAGTTTGAAGAACTAATATCTCTTGGGGAATGTAAAGATCATATCAAGCCATCTCCATCTACCCCTCACCATGATATCCTCATATGGCACTCAAGTAATTTCGTAGTGTCATTTCTAATTCAACTCCCAATATTCTTTTGAGGCCTTTCTTCTCAAATATACACAATAGGATTGATAATCTGTTATTATTGTAATAATGTACTATATTATTTCAAGTGTTACAGGTATTGCGCAACATTGCATCATATTGCATGAATAAAACATGTTATGCTTTGTACATAAGTGTAATGATTTGTTTTGGTATTAGGATTCAAACATTTGTTGATTACCTCAGAGATAGGATGTAATTCTTTATGGGTTTGTACTGGAGTAGGATTTAAGTCTTCTTAGAGCGATGCTCTTTTGTTTAGAAAATGTTTTGGTTTTGTCAGATTGTGTATGACGTTCCATACACACTTGGGAGTCAGCTCTCATAAAGCAATGTAGTCATATAAGTATCATTAAACTTTTATTTTAAGAATACCAACGTATCATTAAATCCCACCAAAAAAATATTGACGACTAAAGATGGGATCAGCTGAGAAATAATTACTAACAATTCTTCATCTATGTTCCAGGTAATTATTATGGTTAATAGAAACTTCCTATCTACTCATACTTAAAAATTGACGACCAAAGATGGGATCAGCTGAGAAATAATTACTAACAATTCTTCATCTATGTTCCGGGTAATTATTATGGTTAATAGAAACTTCCTATCAACTCATACTTAAAAATTGGCGCGCACCAGGAGGACGAACACACGCAGAAGAAACATTGGGCCTTATGTAGAAGGTCCTTTTGTACATTGATTGACAAGAGGAAAATCGCCCAATGAAGATTGTACAAGCAGCAGAACAGGAATTTCATCAAACAAACAAAACAAGAAAGGGTGAAATTTAAAGTTTGGTAGGCTACAAAACAGGTAGGAAGTATACTTGTGACTGCAGAACAGTAGCTTAACCTAATCTAGGTATTAAGGTAAGACTCAAAAGTCCTTTTGATATAGAACATCCCGAACGCTTCAGCATCACTGCTGAGCCCAATTCTGTTGCAACACGATGGCAAGAGTAGTGTGAGGAATTTAAGATTTATTTAGAAGCATTAGGGAACATGAAGGATGCCCAAAAGAAGGCATTATTACTTCATACAGCAGGTAGGGAAGTTCGAGAAGTGTTTAAGACTTTGCAGCCTACAGATGACACAAGTGAAGCTGCAATTAAGGCTCTTACCACATATTTTGCTCCTCAGGTCAATAAATTTTTTTAAAGATACCAGTTTTCAGCGCAGGCTTATCAGAAAGAAGATGAAAGTTTAGATGCGTTTGTGACTAGACTAAAGAATTTAGCCGTTTCATGTGAATTTCTAGAGTTAGAGAATGTTATCATAGATCAAGTGATTGCACATTTCACATCACAAGAGCTAAGAAAGAAATTATTGCAAGATAAAGATTTAACATTAGAAAAGTTATTGATAACAGGCAGAGCTTTAGAAACATCAAATAGGCAAAGTAACATAATAGGTAGTTCTACAAGCAATAAAATGGAAAATTCTAAAATTAATACAGTAGGTTCTTAAAGGAAAACTAATGAGAATCAGAGAAGGAATATGTCAAAGCCTAGTCATAGAAAAGTGCCTAACACTAATGTTCATAAATATCAGAATCAGGCTTATACACAGAAACAACAGGAAAAACCCAAGTGTTATAGGTGTGGTAAAACTGATCATCTTGCATACGAAGCAAAGAAATGCCCTGCTACTGGAGAGACATGCTAGAATTGCAGAAAGATGGATCATTTTGCAACTGCTTGTAGATTCCCTAAACAGTACACAAAGAAAATAAATGCTACAGTTGATACTATTGGTCAAGAGGATAATGCAGAAAATGTTCATGATAATCAGGTTAGGTCAGAAACTGATTTTGCGTTTCACATTGATTCAGTCAACAAAGGTACAAAAAAACATATCATGGTAGAAGTAATAACAAATGGTAAATCAATTTTGATGCAAGTTGACACAGCAGCCGCTGTATCAATTATGTCTGATAAAAACGGCTGAAAGCATTCCTAATTTGTTATTAGAAGGTACAAATAGAGTTTTGAAAGGTTATAATGGTTTTGATATTCAGGTGATAGGTGCTTCGAACGTAGAAGTACAGTACAAAGAACAAAAATTAGAGAGAATGCCATTAACAGTAGTAAAAGGTAATGGACAAACTTTGCTAGGTTTAGATTGGCTACAGTATTTGAAGTTAGATTGGCCTAGTATTTTGAAGGTTACAGGTAGACAAGATGAAAACAAAAATGAAATATCTATGGATATCATATCAGAGTTTCAAGACGTATTTGAAGATAAAGTAGGTACAGTAAAGAACGCAAAGGCAATTTTAGTTTTGAAACCTAACAGTTCTCCTAGATTTTGTGCTCCCAGACCAGTACCGTATGCATTGAAAAGTGCAGTTGGAACAGAAATCAAGAGATTAGAAAATGAAGGTTCCTGGGAAAGGGTTACATATTCAGATTGGGCTACGCCATTAGTTCTTATTGTGAAGGAAAGTGGACAGGTTAGGTTATGTGGAGATTACAAAGTAACGTTAAATCCACAACTGCAAGTAGCCAACATCCCTTACCAAATCCGAAAGACATGTTTGCAACTATGTTAGGATGCAGTGTTTTTTCTAAATTAGATTCAAGACAAGCATTTCAACAGCTTCCCATGGATGAAAGTTCACAAGAATTATGTACAGTAAATACATCCTTAGGTTTGTTTAGACCAAAGAGATTACCTTATGGAGTTGCAAGTAGTCCAGCTATATGGCAACAAACTATGGATAAGATTTTTTTAGGAATGCAAGGAGTATTCATGTTTATAGATGGTATTTTAATTGCTGGTAAAGACACAAGAGAACATAGAGAAAGATTGCGAACAGTTTTGAAGAAGTTGAAGGATCATAATAATAGAGTAAATAAGAACAAATGTATTTCAGAAGTTGATTCAGTGGAATACTTAGGTTTTGTAATAAATGGCAAGGGTATTCACAAAACTAAAGAGAAGATTAAAGCTGTACAATCATCAAAAGTGCCAGAAAATGTTAAGGAATTACAATCATTTCTAGGTTTAGTAACATTTTATGGGAATTTCATTCAGAATTTGTCTACAATTGCACATCCATTGTATAATCTGTTGAATAAGGGTGTAGAATTGTAGTGGACAAAAGAGTGTCAGGAATCTTTTGAAAGAATGAAGCAGGAAATAACATCACCTACATTCTTAGTACACTATCAAATGGATTTACCAGTTAAATTAGTATATGATTCATCAAACATAGGTTTAGGTGCAGTATTATCTCATGTAATGCCAGATGGAACAGAAAAACCAATTGCATTCACTTCTAGAGTATTGAACAATGCAGAAAGGAATTACTCTCAAATAGAAAAGGAAGGTTTAGCATTAGTTTATGTAGTTAAAAAATTCCATATGTATCTTTATTGTAGGAAAAAGTTCACACTTGTTACAGATCATAAACCTTTATTAGCAATATTGGGTCCAAAAGCAAGTTTACCTACGTTGGTAGCTGCAAGACTACAACGTTGGGCAATTACGTTAGCAGCGTACCACTATGATATAGAATACCGTCCAACATCAAACATTGGTAATGCAGATGCTTTATCCAGATTACCCGTAGACAAAGCTCCAGAGGAGTATGATGACAGTGTTCTGTTAATTTCTGTATATGGTGTACCAATAACTGCAAAAGATGTAGCACACAGTACCAAGAGAGACCCAGTACTTAGTAAGATTTGGAGAGTTTAATGACAGGTAGGGACTTATGTGGAAAAGAGGAAAATTGTAAACCGTATAAGGATATATGGTATGAACTGAGTGTAACACAAGGAATAGTGATGAGACGTTCAAGGGTAGTTATTCCTAATTCACTGAGAAATAAGGTTTTGTCTGAAATACATGCTGATCACCAAGGTATTGTAAGATCAAAGTCAATTGCGAGAACTTTTGTATGGTGGCCAGGTGTAGATAAAGATGTGGAATCTTATATAAAAGAATTGTATGAATTGTGTTATGCAACAGAACAATCCTCAATTTGCTAGAATGCACCCGTGGGAGTTACCCAGGTATCCATGGCAAAGAGTGCATATAGATTTTGCAGGTCCTTTTTTAAAATTACTTGTTTTTGATAGGAGTAGATGCTTACAGTAAGTGGCCAGAAATTATCCCAATGAAGACAACAACGTCTTACGCCACAATAAAAGAGTTAATGCAAATTTTTTCAACGTACGGTATTCCAGAAAGAATTGTTACAGATAATGGTCCACAATTTACCTCACAAGAGTTTAAAGAATTTTGTAATGTCAATGGTATAAAGCATACATTTTCAGCTACATATCATCCATCTACTAATGGAGAGGCTGAAAGATTTGTCCAAACGTTTAAACACAATATGAAGTGTAGAAAAGCAAATTCAGGTAATATATTTTTGTATGTATCAAAATTTTCATTGTCTTATAGAACAATGCCGCACAGCACAACGCGCATGAAACCCTCAAATTTGTTGATGGGGAGGAGGATAAGGTGTAAGTTAGATTTGTTGTATCCAAGTTTGCAAAGTGATTTAGCAGATAAAGGATAAGATCATGGTAAGATCGTACAACACTCCAGAGAAGTGGGTACCAGGAGAGATTGTAAGAGAGATAGGAAATTTACATTATGATGTTCGTGTTGGTGATAATGTTGTAAAACGTCATGTTGATCAATTACAGCCGTTAAACAGAAAGACAGTAGAGCATGTGAATGTTAGAGATGAGAAACTTAAAGAAGTAGTTAGATCAAATGAGTCAAATATTAACCAAGATGGTCCAACATCCAATGTAGATTCAGAACCAATTCATGTACCAGTACAAGATGAGGTTAAAGTGCCTCCTAATAGGATTAACAGAGGAAAGCCCCCTGAGAGATTAGATTTATGAAGATTTTTACAATGTCAAGTTAAGGGGGAGGAGACTGTTATGTATTATTGTAATAATGTACTATATTATTTCAAGTGTTACAGGTATTGCGCAACATTGCATCACATTGCATGAATAAAACATGTTATGCTTTGTACATAAGTGTAATGATTTGTTTTGGTATTAGGATTTAAACATTTGTTGATTACCTCAGAGATAGGATGTAATTCTTTATGGTTTTGTACTGGAGTAGGATTTAAGTCTTCTCAGAGCGATGCTCTTTTGTTTAGAAAATGTTTTGGTTTTGTCAGATTGTGTATGACGCTCCACACACACTTAGGAGTCAGCTCTCATAGAGCAATGTAGTCATATAAGTATCATTAAACTTTTATTTTAAGAATACCAACGTATCATTAAATCCCACCAAGAAAAATTGACGACCAAAGATGGGATCAGCTGAGAAATAATTACTAACAATTTTTCATCTATGTTCCAGGTAATTATTATGGTTAATAGAAACTTCCTATCAACTCATACTTAAAATAATCTTCCATTATTATAACACGTCTGATGTACATACAGGAACGCCGATCACACTAAAATGATATATAGACTGATGTCTATTTGTAATTTCAGGCGATTTCATTTCCAAATTATACCTAACCTAGCCATTGTATGATCTTCTTTTTTATTTCCCTCTTTAATTCAACTATAATTATAAAGATTGTGTATTAGAGATCTTAGTTTGTATATATTTATAAGATTCCACCTCATTAATCCTTTCTCCTTCCAATAATTTTTCATCTTCCTTATTCCATATCCATCATCTCTGTGTTTCTTCTATTTATCTTGAGCTGAACCTCATGTTATATTTCATGCATTTTGATAAGCAAGCTTTGCAAGTCAAGTGGGACTTTACTAATTGGGACAGCATCGTTAGCATAGCCTAGGCTAGCTAATATTCTGCTACAAGTCCAGTTCAGTCTTTTTCCAACATCCCTAAATGTTCTATGCATTACAAAATCCGTGAGGAGGATAAACCACATAGGTGACAACTCATTCCACTGATCTCTGGAAATTCCTCGATAAAATTTCAATAACATTAATTTTGCATTTGCTATGTTCATGATCAGACTCAATCAGATATATATATTTTAGAAGAATTCCACAAAAAACGCAGGACTCTACACAGAATTGGCCAATGCACACTATCATAATCTTTTCCATAGTACACCAATAGCATCAAACGTAATTTTTATATCCTACACACTGTTGTACCTCATGTCTTAAAATGAGAATTTGCTCAAAACAACTTCTACCTTTTTTAAATTCTACTAGTTCATATCTCAGCTTTTCATCAAGTTCTCTCTCTCTAGTCTCTATAGAATTCACATGGCAACTGACGTCATTTTATGCATCTGTAATTATTGCAGTCAGTCAGATCTTTTTTTGATAATTTTTACAAATACTCCTACCTAAATCATCAGATTTTGCCTCTTCGAGCCTTATTCTACAAAATAATTTCGTAACTATAATGGGAGTCACTTCATTTTCGGCTCATATCATCACAGTAGTTTTTCTATTGACTCCAGGGTTTTTCCATCTATTGTTTTTTTTTTTCATGATAGCTTTGACGATACACACTTTTTTTTTCTTTCATCAAGGTCTTCCTTAGCTCTGGGTATATCAATAAAATCATTCCCTTCATATCTCCTATTCATGATCTTAGTAAAGTGATCCATTCAACGTTGCCTTTCTTCATCTTTAGTTGTAGCAGATCCATCTCTCTTTTTGATGGGTATATGGTTCTTCTTGGCTCCAGTAGAGATTTCATTAGTAATTCTATGAGCAATTCTCACACCATAGCCACGCCCTTAATTCATAGCTTTGAAAGCCTGATCTCCTCTCCTCTCCAGACATTCTCTCCAGTCATTGCTGGCTTTTCTTCTGACATTATTATCAATACTGGAATACTTAGCATGATTTACTTTGTGATTTTCATTATTTTCATTGAAAACGTTCAACAATCAACTTTGGTTTTTGTCTTCATTTTATGGTAACCCGAGTATCATTTGATATCCATGGTTTTCTTGTAGCTGCATGTCCCAAAACCTCACTACCAACTGACTAATATATGTTCTTAATATGACACCATTTATCATTAATTGTCTGCACTTTATCTCTTGAAGTCGTTAAGCCTAAAAATCAATTCTTACATTCAATTTCAAAGGTTTCTCTTTGCTCATCTTCTAGAAGCATAATTGCATCAAGCCTAGGTATCCTATATATATTTCTGTTTTTGCTTTCATTTTAAATTTCAGTTTGACAATGAGGAGCTGTTGATCCCTACTGAGATCTGCATCGCTATAGCTCCTTAAAATTTTTGGAGTCCTCCTTCCATCTTTATTAATGGCTATGTGATCTATTTGATTATTGTGATTGCCATATGGTGAAACCCATTAATATTTGTGTCTATCCTTGGGCTGGAAAAGAGTACTTTCAATAACATAATTGTTTGTAAAAAAAAAAAAAAAAAAAAAAAAATCATGAAATGCACTTCAATTTTGCTTGCAACATCACCAAGACCCTCAACATCCATTACATTCCCTATGCCTTGTTTAATCTTTCCAACTTTAACATTGAAGTCACCATTCACAATTTTCATATCTCTCTCTGGGATCTACACTATCACACTCTGCAGTTCTTCATAGCCTTCATCTTTCATCTCTCCAGGAGTATCCTTTGTCGGTGCACATCACACTATAATGCTCATATATATATATATATATATATATATATATATATATATATATATATATATATATATATATATATATATATATATATATATATATATATATATATATATATATATATATACATATATAATTATATATATATATATATATATATATATATATGTATATATACATATATATATGTTTATTTATATATATATATATATATATATATATATATATATATATATATATATATATATATATATATAGATAGTTAGATAGATAGATAGATAGATACATAGATAGATAAACTCACACACACATATATATATATATATATATATATACATATATATATATATATATATATATATATATATATATATATATATATGAATATTTATAGATACATATACATAAATAAATTAATAAATAAATAAATATATATATATATAAATATATATATATATATATATATATATATATATATATATATATATATATATATATATATATATATATATATAGTTGAAGTGGCTATCTTGAAGGGGATTTAGCCTTGCATGGTGTATCGGCTCCTCCATGTTGACCAGTTTTTCCGACTTTTTACTATAGTTTAGGGGTTTCATAGATCACTTTATTGATAATTCTGTACATATTGTTTTTGTTATAATTCTTGTTAATCTAGCTTTTAAGTATGGTGTCTCTTTTTTATTTCTATTAATTCTTATGCTGTCTGGAGATATTGAGGGAAATCTGGGACCAGTACGTCCTAGATTTCGTGATTGTCGTCTTCTGTATTGCAATATTCATGGTCTTCATGCAAATATCCAAGACCTTACAGTTGTTTCCAGACAGTATTATATTCTTTTGTGCTCAGAAACTTTGGTTTCTACTTGAGGCAATCATCTGAGCACCTTATAACTAGTTTTAAGAAGCCAATAATGTTGAAACGTGATGCCATCCCTAGGGCCAGGGGAATGGCGGTGTATATTAGGACCGAGTACCCTGCTTCTCATAAGTCCTGCTATCAATGTGGTTGTCATGAGATTCAGCTAATAAAAGTTTGTGGCAGGCATAACAACTTTTATTTGTGTTCGATCTACCGGAACCAGACATGGATGATTCAATCTTCGATTATCTTCTTACCATTATGACTAAGATGCAAGAAGATGATAGAAAAGCTTCTTTTGTCTTTGTTGGTGATTTAAATGCTCACCATAGGGTGTGGTTAAGTTCTATCTCTCCTACCGATCACCATGGCTTAAGAGCTTCAGATTTTGCCTCTGTATCAGACTGTGAGCAAATCATAAATGAAGTTACTCACAGGTCTGGTGATTGCTTGGACCTCATATACACTGACTCCCCTGGCTAACTAGTAAGGTTGGTTCTCCAGTCGGGACATCTGATCATGCCTTGATTTCATTAGTAGTGAAGAATGAGCAGCTTGTCCCTGATATATCATACTCTTGTGAAATTTATATGAATTCCCAAGCAGGCTGGAATGAGATTTTGCATGATCATTTGTGCTTGAATTGGTCACAATTATATAGTAGAGTAGATCTTTAGACTTTGCCTCTGAATCAGGCTGTGAGCAAATCATAAATGAAGCTACTCACAGGTCTGGTGATTGGTTGGACCTCATATACACTGACTCCCCTGGCGTTATAACTAGTAAGATTGGTTCTCCAGTCGGGACATCTGATCATTCCTTGATTTCATTAGTAGTGAAGACTGAGCAGCATGTCCCTGATATATCATACTCTTCTAAAATTTATATGAAATCCCAAGCAGACTGAAATGGGATTTTGCACAATCTTTTGTGCTTGAACTGGTCATAATTATATTGTAGTGTAGATCCTGTTGTCCCTCTGAATGAGAATCTAGTCAACATAATTGATATGAGTATCCCCTTTCGTGTGCTTAGGTACCGAGTGAAGGACAAACCATGGTTCAATGATGATTGTAGACGTGCTTATTTGGAGAAGCAGGATGCCTATCATCTTTGGAAGGCGAATAGATCAGATTTGACATGGAATAACTATACTCAGCTTCGAGCTGTTGCTCAGAGAGTTTATGCCTCAACTAAAAGGGAGTACAATTTAACCATAAAAGAAACCCTTTGTGGTACAACTCAGGAACATAAATGGTGGTCTACCCTTAAATCTGCACTCTTTGGTGTAGATGCAACAATTGCTTCTTTACTTAGACCAGATGGCTCAGTCCCTCACTGTCCAAAGGAAAAGGCAACCCTTTTGGCTAATGTTTTTGACAGTAGAGTAATGAAAAACTTGAACTTTCTCATTCCTGTTTTCCTGAGGCTAAA